>NC_090834.1:9632954-9935984 GCF_028021215.1 Eschrichtius robustus
TACATCTCTGAATCTTATCGTTTCATGGAAAAGAACTGGAGCTTGTGACATTACAGACAAAAAAATAACTTCTCTTGGTCTAGAAAAGAGATGGGAGGGAAAGGAAGTATTTTTCTACCCTAAGTTCTCAGAGAACTGGTGCTCTCTCATATGGGGATAAAATTAAGCAAACTATCAATCAACTGTGACCTGCCTCTTTATACTAAATTTCCTATATACTTTGAAAATTGGGCAGTTCATTTCATAGTAATTTATCTCACCCATTGCAAAAAGAACCATATGAAAGAATATCCTCGATAAGAGGAAATAATTTTACTATTTTCTAGTGAATTTTAGTGAAACAGAAAGAAAGTGCTCAGCCTATGAATTTGCGTATACAAACAGGAATGCTTTACGTGGTATAGAAATGTACTTAGTTACAATGGAAGATTTTGATAAGATGTACTTTCCAGGATTTCCAGTTTGTTATCCTTAGCATTTGCTAGCCTCTTCACTTTGTTAGGTTTGTGTCTACAGATCTTTATCCAATATACATTTATTAGGTTTTGCTCTATATTAGGCCCTGATTCAGTTGGTCTTGGAATTTTGAATTAAAGTTTAGTACATTTCCCTACTTGCTAAGCAATTCTATTCATTGAATTTTGAAGATTTTTTTAGTTGACTTTTAAAAAATGAGTCTGAATTAGAATTTGGAAGGGGGTTCTTTAGAAAAACATCTGTTCTATTATCTAAGTTGTATCTCACCGCTAATATATAATAGTAATGATTTTTAGTTACATAAAAATAATATTATATATGTGTATCTGTATAAAATCAGCTTTCTTAAATTTATTTGTGATATAAGTTAAGAATTTTCTTTCAGAACATAATATGAGAGTGTGATTTACTTCTTATGGACCTACAGCTGGGGATATGTAGACATACCATTATATACACTGCTCATTTAAAATAATCGTGTAGATTACAGACAGATAAGTCATCACATTACAATGATTATTCTCATAGCTGTATAGGGGTGAAAAAGTACTTTTCCACTCATTGAGTGTACTTTTCAAAGTCCATTAACAGCTGGTTTAGCTGGCAAGTAAGGAAGGAGAGCTTAGTGTGTATGTGCATGGGGGCAGTGTCATGAAGGACCTTAAATAGAATCAGAATCCTCCTTTTTTTGGTCTGAACTGTATTTGAGTGTATGATTCTAAGGAGCTACTTTCCTGCCTGTCTTTCTAGAGTATCAGGGGACATGAGAAATGGCACTGCAATCACAGAGTTCATCCTCCTAGGCTTTCCTGGTATCCAAGGACTACAAATCCCTTTCTTTACAGTGATATTTTTCATCTACATGTTAACCCTTGCAGGCAACGGGCTCATTATCGCCGTTGTCTGGGCTGAGCCCAGGCTACAAATTCCAGTGTACTTCTTCCTTTGCAACCTGTCCTTCCTGGAGATCTGGTACACCACCACAGTCATCCCCAAACTGCTAGAAACCTTTGTGGTGGCAAGAACAGCTATCTGCACCCCCTGCTGCCTGTTGCAGGCCTTCTTCCACTTCTTCCTCGGCACCACTGAGTTCTTCATCCTCACCGTCATGTCTTTTGACCGTTACCTGGCCATCTGCAAGCCCCTTTGCTACCCCACCATCATGACCAGCAAACTCTGCCTGCAACTGGCCCTCAGATCCTGGGTGGCAGGCTTCACCCTTGTCTTTTGTCACATGGTGCTGCTCATCCAGTTGCCGTTCTGTGGCAACAATGTCATCAATCACTTCTACTGTGATGCTGGTCCCATCCTGAGAGCAACCTATGCAGACACAAACGTTTTGGAGCTCCTGGGTCTCTTGGCAACCATCCTGGTGATCCCAGGGTCACTCATCTTCACTATGATTTCTTACGTCTATATCCTGTCCACCATCCTACAGATTCCTTCAGCCGCTGGCTGCCAGAAGGCTTTCTCTACCTGTGCTTCTCACCTGACCGTTGTCTCTCTGCTCTACGGAGCTGTTTTTGTTCATGTACCTGAGACCCACAGCACACTCCTTTAAGACGAATAAGGTGGTGTCAGTGCTGAATACTATCCTCACACCCCTTCTGAATCCGTTTATTTATACAATTAGAAACAAGGAGGTGGGGCTTCCCTGGTGGCGCAGTGGCAGAGAATCTGCCTGCCAATGCAGGGGACACGGGTTCGAGCCCTGGTCCGGGAAGATCCCACATGCCGCGGAGCAACTGGGCCCGTGAGCCACAACTACTGAGCCTGCGCGTCTGGAGCCTGTGCTCCGCAACAAGAGAGGCCGCGACGGTGAGAGGCCCGCGCACTGCGATGAAGAGTGGCCCCCGCTCGCCGCAACTAGAGAAAGCCCTTGCACAGAAACGAAGACCCACCACAGCCAAAAATAAATAAATAAATAAATCTAAAAAAAAAAAAGAATGAAATGGGCTACAAGAAGACTACTAGGTTGCCCTGCCTTAGACCTGAGTTTCCTTTACCAACATGGGAGCCCCCAAAGCCACCAAGGAGAGTGTTGTCTGCCTCCAGTGCCTGCAGGAGCTGGAGCACTGTCTTGAGGAAAAAAGAGGAGCCCTGGCCACAGAGACAACACGCCAGAGCTTGAGACTTCACATTTCACCCTACTGTTTCTTAGGGCTCCAGAGCCTAAATGTCATCCGCAAATGTATATACCGCAGCTTTCTCCAAGAGAGTAAGAAATTACTTAAGGACCCATCCACACAATATCATAAACAACCTCCTACTCAGATCCCTGGATATTAATTATTTTTCTGTCTGTAGCTCTAATGATGAGGTTCAGCTCGTGGAGCTATCTGAGCCAAATCCTTGTCAATGAGCTTTTGAGTTGATTTGTTCCTGAAAATGTACACTTAAATATGGACAAGTGTTTCTATGATGTGTTCCACAATATATTAGTTATTCAACGCAGGGCTCAGTATTCAAATTGGGGGAGATGCAGAGTTAGAGGTTAAGCAGGTTCCTTCACTACTCAAAAATCTCCGAATCTTTAATTATCAATACTATGTTGAAAAAATTCTTTTCTAACTCCCAGGCTTAAGCATATGAAAGGGCCTGCTACATCATCGTGGCTTTATTAAGAACTGTATCCAGGGCTTCCCAGGTGGTGCAGTGGTTAAGAATCTGCCTGCCAATGCAGGGGACACAGGTTCGAGCCCTGGCCCGGGAAGATCCCACATGCCGCGGAGCAACTAGGCCCGTGTGCCACAACTACTGAGCCTGCGTTCTAGACCCCGCGAGCCACAACTACTGAAGCCCGTGTGCCACAACAAGAGAAGCTACCGCAATGAGAGGCCCACGCACCGCAACGAAGAGTAGCCCCTGCTCACGATAACTAGAGAAAGCCGGTGCGCAGCAACAAAGACCCAACGCAGCCAAAAAAATAGATAAAAATAAAATAAAATAAATTTAAAAAGTAAAGAGAATTGTAACATATGGAGAGAAATGCCAGTTTTCTCACTAAATTTAAAAAAAAAAAGGAACTGTATCCATAATTACTGATGTAAATCAGAGCTACAAACATTCCAAAAGGAGACTTTGCAATCCTCTTCTTAACCAATTAAATGATGGCTTCGTTACCATGCATTATTTGTGCAAAACTTCTTCTCCTTATCCTAGATCTAGCCTGTCCCTTTTTAACTCTGTGTTGGGTTGCACCCCGCAGGCCTACAAGGCCTGCACTTGCCTAGCTTTAAGAACAACCAAAGAACCCAGAGTCAGCAACAGAGACATCAATGGTTTAATGGATGGGGGAATCTTACACGTCTGAAGCAAGGTCCTAGAGGGACACCCCACAGTGTGCAGAGAGGCGGGCAGGACATGGTGGCAGTCTTCGTTCCCGGAGGAGAAGGGGAGATTACCAGTTACAGAGAAAGTGATGTCAGGTGGACTCATTAGTTACCAGGGAAACCAGCAGAGGGGCACACCCCTCACCACCACTTTGACAAGAATGGGGGGGGGGGCCCTGGGGCAAGTACGTGGAAGGTCAGTCTTGTGCGTAAGATATAGATGAAGCAGGCACTGGTCGGGCAGGGAATGCACAGAGAGCAAGAGAACAGCCATCTTGAGTGGCCTGACCATACACTCAGAAAGACAGAAGTCACATTTGAGTGATACAGCTCTCCCTTACTTGTCAAGTAATAAATTCAACTTGACTTTTTCAGTTCTAATGATCCTCATATGCACTACAAAACCCCAAGAGGAGGACAGAGTATATGCCTTTCCCAAGCTTATCTGGCCACAGACCACTTTTCTCAATGAGCCTTAGACTAAAGATTCCCTGCTCTCTTCCTTAAGGTGTTTCTCTAAATTCATCTGTTTTTATCAGGTATTCACAATACCCAACTAAGTTAGAAATAAAATTTTAAAAATCTAAGACAAGAAAATCTGAAGTACACTACAGAAAAATTTGGAGATGATTATATATTTACCAAAGTATCTAGTGCCTGAAAAATTGGTTCACCATGCTGTGAATTAAAATTTCTCCTTGCAAGTTTAAATGACTCCAATTATATACATAGCTCTTTCAGAGCCATCTACTTTGTGTACTTGGTATTCAGCTAGTATTGGACTGAACAACTAAGTAAGTAGAACTCCTACACACACTTTCAGCTGAACTCATTCCACTAATTACCCCAGCTATTTCTTTGATTTTTTGGAAGATAATCTCTCTCTATCCTAAGTGCAGAAGCAGCTGTTTTCCTAAAAATTAGTTTTTTGCTCTCCATCAAATATTGTTAAAGAAATAACCTCCTCGTCTCCACACTGAGGCTTTAGTCCAAGCACTTGACCTTGTTGGGGAGGAAGAGTTTTTCTTCTGCCCTTCTAGGTTCTTCTGGCTTGTCTAAGAAACAAATTGACATGAGACAGATTAAAAGGAGAAAATCAAACAAAAGTTTAATAACATGTACACATGGGAGAGACCCAGGAAAACCCAGTAACTTGCCAAAAAGGCCAAAGCCCTTACCTTAAAAATCATCTTCAGCTAAAGACAAAAGAAGTTGGGGGTAGTGGTTTGGGACTTCAAAGGGGAAGAAGGCAATTCACAAGGAGATGGAAAAGCAAATGTTTAGTAAACAAATGTTTGTGGGCCAAGCAGAGACAATGGGACCCAGAGTGGGCTCTGATCTCTAGGCCCTGCCAGCTTTCCCCACCATACCTATACCATAATCTTTGCAGACATTTCTGGTGATAGCTCTATTCTGGAAATGATGCCAAAAGCTTGGCTTCTCTGCACTGGTGCTGGATCGAATCTGGGAGACAGAGTTTTGGGTGAAGTAGAAAAGGATAGCTTCATTGCTTTGCCAGGCAAAGGGGGCCACAGCGGGCTCCTGCCCTGAAAAACTATGTGTCCCAACCCAGGAGGATCTGATGAGGGTTTTATAACAACAGTTCAAGGGTGGGGTTGCCGATAAGATCAGGTGTGCACAGGGCCTGCCCTCCCTTAATCTCGTCTCAGGTGGTCAGGTCTCCTAACCTTGATGTTTCTCTGGTCCCTTTAATCTGGCCTCGGTGGTTTCTTGGCGGCTCCTCCCTTCATTAGCAGCTGTTCAAATCTGACCTTTGGAACTCAGGGAAGGTCATGGAGGCTGGAGTCTGGCCTACAAGAAACAGGGGACAAAAAAAGTCCTCTGTGCCCGGGAACCCCACAGGCCCTTTATCTAAATTCTTTAGGCAGCTAAGGGGGAGATAAAGAGAAAGACTTCTTGAGTTCTCTGTTTCTTAAAAATCATCAGCCTGAAGTACTCCTCATGCCAGAAAGTCACATTTTGGGGGTGGCAAATTTTGCTCCTCAATACAACCTGCAATAATACAGCTTCCTAAATTACCTCTCCACATCCGCTCTTGGACCCCTTCGTTCTCCTCAGTGGCCAGAAGAATCTTATGAAAATATGTCAGTTAATTAATTATAACCCTTCTATGACTGCCCATCACCTTTAGCAGTTAATTTTGGTCTGTAAGACCATTGGTCTATCAGATCTGACCCCTGTCCACAATACGAGGCCCACCTCACACATTTCTCTATTACTCTTTGGCCCCAGACACGCTATTCTTCTTTCAGTTTCTCCAATACCCCGAACTCCTTCCTTCCTGCCTCAGGACCCTTGCACACGCGCTATTCCCCATCACTTCAAGTATTCTCTCTTACTCACCCTACCTCCCACCCCACCCCCAATCTCAGCCTGCCTGGTCATTCTTCAGAGCTCTGCTCGAAGGTCACTACTCAAGGAAGCTTCCCCAACCCTCTCTACCAGCACTACCGTCAGGACTAGGACTGTTGCCCGAAAACTGGGTTTGCCTCTTGGTGGGTGTCGCGTCAAAAGACAGAGCGAAACCAAAGATTAGGAGCAGGAAGGATTGATTGCTCGCAGCAAACAAGAAGAACACTGGGGATCTTTCCCAAAGCAGTATCTCCCTGAACAGCAAAATTGGGGGAGTTTTAAGCTAAGGATTCATGCATATTCATGAAGAGGCTTGGAAGGTGAATGCATATTTATGAAGGGGCTTGGACAGTGTATGCATATTCATGAAGGGGCTTGAGCAGAGGAGAATTCAGCATAGAGTTGGGGCAAAGGTTGACAAGAGTCCAGGCTCTAGGTGATGGAAGTCAGAAAAGGTCAGCAAAGGTCAGTGCCATTCCTTAGGTTCCAGTTAATCTGGTGGTTGAGTGCTCCAGGGGGTTTGAATTATGCAAAACAGCTCAAGAATGTGCTTCAGGCTAATCTTTACCTTTGAAACAGAACTGGGAGTCTTTACAACTGATACATTGTCTCTGATATGCTTAAGTTATCTCCCTGGCCTGGTAATAGCTGTTTGTTTTTACCTTCTTTTGTTCCCTTAAAATCATTATTACTGAGATCCGTTCTTTTGCAAAGGCAGGTATTGTGGTCAGGTTTAGATCACAAAGTGGCTTAGGCCTAAAATGACTTCTCGGGAATTCCCTGGCGGTCCAGTGGTTAGGATTCCACTCTCACTGCCGAGGACCCAAGTTCAGTCCCTGGTCAGGGAACTAAGATCCGGCAAGCTGCGCGGCACAGCCAAAATAATAATAATAAAATAAAATGACTTCTCTTATGTTATGTCTGGTTCTCTTCCTCCAGGGACCCCCTACCCTATCTGCTTTACAGGACCTCTAGCTATAAGCTCTCATAGCACACTGTACTCCTTTGCAGAAACTAAATCATGATTTATAATGTAAATTATTTAAAATTCTATTTCTTTCCTTCCAAACTCCTTCATATCATACACACACACCACATGAAAGTTAGCTCCAGGGGAAAGTTAGTTAACTGGGGTTAGCATTATTAATCGTCTTATTCCAGTAGGTCTGGGGGCTATGTGCTCATGGTCATCAAGTAGCTAACTTCTTCCATTCAATGGGGGTTTTAGCATCTGTAAAACAACTCAGTAAATGTAACAATATCAATGCATCAGATATTGTTATCTAGGTACTTCAGAGTGGAGCTAAAGCAGAGGACCTGGGGGAAGGTTTCTGTCCCGGCCAAGGCTCCATAAGGTCCCGCGCCGTTACAATATGAGGGACCAGATAACTGGACTGACAGAACAGATTACATCATGCGTGGATAATATCCTCTGTAGTTCTATTCTGTAAATATCCCATACTCCACGTCTTGAAAGAGGAATTTAATTACCATAGATAATATTAGATTAGAATCCCCAATTTATACCATACACAAAAATACTGTAAAAAGAACAAAAAAAAAAAAAAAAAAAAGGAGGAAGCCCTGATGACTTTCATGTAGAAAAGATGTTCTTAAATAAGACACAAAATTCAAAGCCACTAAGAGAAAGTGTGTATTGAGAAATGGAATATTTCTTGCCATATCAGTAAACAAAGGATGTCACAGTCATCAGCTATTGCAGCCGCCTCCTACAGTGAGCTGGTGAGCCCTGAGGGAACTCAAGAAGGAAACAATGAATACCTGCCATCCAGCAGCCGTCAGACTGCAGCCACTCCCTACAATGAGCCCTGAGGAAACTCAGGATATGAAAACACGGGATACTGGCCCCAGATAGCTGAGGTACCTATCAAAGGAATGATTTCAGTGAGCCCAGATTCTTGCCTCTTCCCATACAGAGAAAAGCGCTAAATTCCTTAACTTGAGCTATGTGGTTTTCTTTAATTAACAATAATCTTTTGAAGTTCAGACTACCTGCCCTTTGCTGCAGAATTCCTATATACCCTGGCTCCCCACCTCGCCTCCTCGGAGCAGTTCTCTCAGGGTTTCTTGAGATGCTGCTTCCTGGGCCTGAAGTCCTAAATATTTCCGCCAAATAAAACATAACTTTCAACTTTTAGGTTGTGAATATTTTTTTTGGTCGACAGTATCAAATTTAAATTTTTAATACTGGGAATTCCCTGACAGTCCAGTGGTTGTGTTGCAGGAAGGGGGACCCCTGCCAGGGCCCAAGAGTGGGCTCTTGTCCAATACTCGGAAATGAACTGTCCGAGGAGACACAAGTGCTGACAAAGCAAGAGACTTCATGGGGAAGGGGCGCCTGGGTGGAGAGCAGCAGGGTAAGGGAACCCAGGAGAACTGCTCTGCCATGTGGCTCGCGGTCTCAGGTTTTATGGGAATGGGCTACTTTCCGGGTTGTCTCTAGCCAATCATTCAGACTCAGGGTCCTTCTTGGTGGTGAGCGCATTGCTCAGCCAAGATGGATTCCAGTGAGAAGAATTCTGGGAGGTTGGTAGGTCATATGGACTGGCATCTCCTCTCTCCTTTTAACCTTTCCCAAATTCTCCCGGTTGGTGGTAGCTTGTCAGTTCTGTTTGTTACCAGGACCTCCTGTGGTAAGATAACTCATGCAAGTTGCTACTATCTTGCCTGGCCAGGTCGGGCGGTTTTGGTCAGTGTTTCCCCTAACAGTTGGGATTCCACGCTTTCACTGCCAAGGGCCTGGGGTTCGGTCTGTGGTTGGGGAATTAGGATCCCATAAGACACCTGGCGCTGCCCCCCAAAAAAATTTTTTTTTAATACTATAAACAAAGATAGAAAATAAGCTATAGAGTTGAAGAAAATATTTTCAACATCTACACCAAATGATTAGTATCTAGAATACATAAAGAACATCTAACAATAAGAAAAAGAGCAGGGGGCTTCCCTGGTGGCGCAGTGGTTGAGAATCCGCCTGCCAATGCAGGGGACACGGGTTCAAGCCCTGGTCTGGGAAGATCCCACATGCTGCGGAGCAACTAGGCCCGTGAGCCACAATTACTGAGCCTGAGCGTCTGGAGCCTGTGCTCCGCAACAAGAGAGGCCGCGATAATGAGAGGCCCGCCCACCGCGATGAAGAGTGGCCCCCACTTGCCACAACTAGAGAAAGCCCTCGCACAGAAACGAAGACCCAACACGGCCATAAATAAATAAATAAATTTTTTTAAAAAAAGAAAAAGAGCAGGACTTCCCTGGCGGTGCAGTGGTTAAGAATCCGCCTGCCAATGCAGGGGACACAGGTTTGAGCCCTGGTCCGGGAGGATCCCACATGCCGCAGAGCAACTAAGCCCGTGCGCCACAACTACTGAGCCTGCACTCTAGAGCCTGCAAGCCGTAACTACTGAGCCCACGAGCCACAACTACTGAAGCCCAGGCGCCTAGAGCCCATGCTCCGCAACAAGAGAAGCCACCGCAATGAGAAGCCCGCGCACCACGACAAAGAGTAGCCCCACTCGCTACAAGTAGAGAAAGCCCGCGCACAGCAGTGAAGACCCAATGCAGCCAAAAATAAATAAATAAGTAAATTTTTTAAAAAAGAAAAAGAGCAAAAAACCCAATAGAAAAATGGGCAAACTCATAGGAAAACTACAAGTTACCAATAAACATACAAAGGATGTTCAGTGTCACTATTGTTAAAAAACAAAATTCAACCAAGTAAATTTGAAGATCTAATTAACTTTATTCTATGATTCATGAATCAGGCAGCATCTCATCCAGTAAATAGAAGGGCAGTCCGAGGGGCTGTACAAAACGGAAGGGTTTTTTTTGTTTTTTTCTTAATAAATTTATTTATTTTATTTTTGGCCGCATTGGGTCTTCATTGCTGCACGCTGGCTTTTCTCTGGTTGCGGAGAGTGGGGCCACTCCTCGTTGCGGTGCGCAGGCTTCTCACTGCGGTGGCTTCTCTTGTTGCAGAGCACGGGCTCTAGGCACGCGGGCTTCAGTTGTTGTGGCACACAGGCTCAGTAGTTGTGGCTCGCGGGCTCTAGAGTGCAGGCTCAGTAGTTGTGGCACACGGGCTTAGTTGCTCCACGGCATGTGGGATCTTCCCGGACCTGGGATCAAACCTGTGTCCCCTGCATTGCCAGGCAGATTCTTAACCACTGTGCCACCAGGGAAGCCCAAAGTGGAAGGTTTTTATAGGCAGAAGGAGGGTGCAGTTGGCCCTCCATATCTGTGGTTTTTGTATCCATGGATTCAACCAATGCAGATCGAAAATATTCAGAAAAAAAATTCCATAAAGTTCCAAAAAGCAAAACGTGAATTTGCTGTGCCCTAGCATCTATTTACATAGCATTTACATTGTATTTACAACTATTTACATAGCATTTACATTCTATTATATGTTATAAATAATCTAGAGATGATTTGAAGTATACAGGAAGATATGCATAGATTTTATGTAAATACTACACCATTTTATATAAGGGAATTGAGCTTCCACGGATTTTGGTATTTACTGAGGTTCTGGAACCAATCCCCTCCCCAGATACATGGACAGCTGTATTAGCAAAAGAAAAAAAAGGTTCTTTCGGGCCAAGCTATCTTCTTTGGGGATAAGGGAACTGCAGGGGTCTTTATCATACAGATCACCTCACTAGTGTTGATGAAGTAATTTCAGATTGACTATTGTAAAGATCACATTTCCAGGAAGAGTTGAAACTTCGATTAAGTCTTAGTTTGCTGTACTGGGGGCAAATGACTCTACATTGGGCTTATTTCTTTTTAACAATATTAATTATGGAAAAGTAAAGTAAAACAATAAGACATCACTTTTACCCAACAGATTGACCAAGATATACAAATTTGGCAACATGAAATAATGGCACGGATATGGGGGGAAATAGTCTCATACACAGCTATTATGTGTATACATTTCTCAGCATTTGTCTCCTAGTGACATTTGCATGTATGCATGCAGAGTATGTTTATTATAGCATTGTCCATAATAACAATTGTAAACAACATATATTATCACTAAGCAAATGGCTATTCAGACTGTGGAATGTTACGCAGAAAAGTAGAAGGAATAAGGGAGAACTGTACATACTGTGGACAGATCTCCAAGGCCCTTTGCTAGGAGAAAACAGCAAATTGAGGACTCCAACAGGAACACATACATACACGTATGCACACACAAAATACTATATATTTTCTATTAATACATATATGTATTGTATGTAAAAGTACAGAAAAATGTCTGGAAGATAAATACAGGTTCATAAGAAGAAACTTTTGGTGAGAGAGATGAGGAAGCCAGAATTAGTAAAAAGTCATTAGCTTTATCTGTAATGTTTTAAACGTTTAGAAGAACAAATTTATGTATTACTTATGAACTTAATACTTAAAAATATTAAATGAGGTACAAAGAGAAAACATCTAGCGCACAGCAGGCTCTCATGAACTGTAAATTCGTCTCCCTCCACCAAAAGTGATTAATACCTTGTGTTCAAACACAATAACCAGATCCCACCTATGTGTCCCATGAAAATAAAATGTGTAAGGCATAGTTCAGGAAGAGAAGGCCCTGACATGGCACGTGGAGAGTGGTGACTTGGGGAGTGGAACAGAAGGAAAATTGCAGGTACAGGCAGAAACGTCACTGCCCACACAAAAATGAACAAATGAGATCAGGGAAGATAGTCTCAAAGTAAAGAAACACAAAGAAATGCCCAAGGAAAATACAGGAGAACCATGATGCCATAACTATTCTCTTACTAAGCTTCTACTAAGCTCCAATCAGTTCACATTGCAAAGTACCATTTAGCCTGCAGAGTAACGGTATTACTACGCCCATTTCAGAAGATGGACACTGAGGTTCAGGTGTGAATTTGTTGGAACCCCTACAACTGACGGCGACTACAAGAGCCGGTATTCAAACACACAACTGCTCTTTTCTACCATGCTTCGCCGACAATGAAAAGGAAAAAAAAAAAAAAGAATCAAGAAAAACAAGTCAAGATATAGGCATCAAAATTAAAACAAAGACCCAAAACAGAAAGGAGCCCCCCTGCAGCAGGTACGTGTGTTAATCGAGGGCCCCCCCACCCCCCATGCAGAGAGGGGCGGGCGAGCGGGCGGAAGCGGTCTGAGGCACCCGACCCGCTTCCCCTGGGAATACGACGCCTCCATGAGCTAGGGGCACAGAGAGACAAGCAAACCTCCCAAGAGCCTAGAAAGGCCCCAGCGCGGCGAAGAGGCGGGGCGAAGGGCAGCTTCCGGTTCCGGGCGCAAAGGCCCCACGTGTTCCGACCCGCCAGGCCCCGCGCGGCTCGGATCCGGCGGCGCTACTAGGGCCGGGAGTGGGTTGGGGAGAAGCCGGGGCAGGGGAGGAGCCGCCGGAGCTGTTGGAGCTGTGAGTGCTGGGGGCTGGGCCGGGCCGGGCCGGGCCGGAGCAGGCTGAGCGGGGCTGAACGGGGAGGAGGGGGAGGGGTCGGAGACCCCGCCCCCTTAGAACCTGGGGAAATCATACTGTCCTGGGGAAGGGGGTGGCGGCAGTATGTTGAGGGGGCTGAGGCGTAGTGGTCCCCGTGTTTCCTGGCGGCCGAAGCTAGAACCTTCGGGTACGTGGAACTCGCTCCAGGCTTCTTTCTTTGCAGCCACCGCCCTCCGCCCCCTCTTGAGGCCTGCAGAAACGCAGTTAGTTCGTACCTCCCTCCCTTTGCGTCCGCGCCAACTGGCCCCCCGGCACCGTGGGAGGAGTGGTCGAGGCCCCTTCATTTCCCGCAGCTTTTTCTTACCCCGCCTCTCAGCTGGCTCGAGAATGCCCCCGAAGGCTCCCTGCCCAGGCGAGCCCCATCGCTTGCCACCACTAACTACGCCGCAACACACGCAGATACCCTCACCCGTGATTTTATCTCCCGTGATTTTGTCACGCGTGATTTTATCGCCCGTGATTGTGCTATGCCTTGGAGACCACCTGGCCTGTGGCTTTTCAGCTGCACCGTGACGGACCCGAGCTTCCTCTCAAGCCAATGACTGCAGTCTCCACTTACAACTTCTCTCCCCCACCCCTAACAGCCAGTTTTGGCACTTTTCTCGACACCACAGCTACCCTCAGCGGGAGTATATGGGGCCTGCTTCTTACCTGGTTTCGCGAAAAGTTTGTTAGTTTGTATGCCAGGGATTTGCTACCTTTTCTCAGAAAGGTGCCAGCCCGATTTTTATTTTTCTGGGCCTTGATGTTCTTATCTTCTAGGTGCCTTGATAACCCTGTCTGCCTTGGTCCTGGGGAGCAGGGCCACATCCAGGCTCTACTTAGAGGCTAGGCTTAGAACTGTTGCTTTTTCTCTCTGTCCGCATTCTGCAGGTGACACCCAGGGCAGCCTCACTCAGAAGCCACAAGGAAAGCTAGTGGAGTCCCTCATCCCTCCAACTTCTCTTCCAAGCTGCCCCATGGCCCTTGATCCAGAAAGCCACTTCACAAAGGTTGTGGGACAGCCATGGGAGGCTTGTTGCTGGGAAATGTATGACAGCGGAACAGTTAGGGTTTGTAGCCATTTGTCTCGGGTAGCTTTCTGCTATTACTATCTAGCGTAAGAGGGTGGGCAGGCTTGGAGGGAGGAAGGACATTTTTTTCTCCTAGGACTAAGCACCTGGGATTCATAATCTTGTCCCCTTTCTCCTCCAGCTGTACCCGTTTTGCACTCTTTCTGTATACCATATTGCAGTAGACAGTCATTTCAAAGGCACAGCAAGGTTTACTACGAAGTGAGGGACTCTTGGGCATTATAAACTATGCAGATGAGGTAAGTTACAGGTTTACAACATTTTTTTCCCAGCTAATTTGGCACAGACGTAAAACACACATATAGCAGTCCTAGACTCCTTTCCTCCTTTAAATTTGGCCAGCACTGGAAAAGTTGGATCCCTTCTGCTCGAACCTCAGATTTATCTCCTCTGCCTTAGGTACTGGTCCTCAGACTTACCAAGCATCTTAAACCCCTGAAGGGCTTGTTAAATACAGATTACTGGGGCCACCCCCAGAGTTACTGATTATAGGTCAGGGCTGGGGCTTGATCATTTGCATTTCGAACACGTTCTCCGGTGCTGGTGCTGCTGGTCTGGGTTTCTCACGTTGAGAACCACTGCCTTTGGCCAAACTTCTTCACACAAACATTGCAGTGGTTTGGACATCAGAAGACCTGTGTGTGAGTACTTCTGTGCTTGAAACTAGTACGATGATCTTGTGGGTAATTTAACCACTTAGGTCTGAGTTCTTTGATTTGTAAAATTAAGAAAGTGTACTTCAAAAAAACTCCAAGTGCTACATTATCTTAAGCTGAATTGAAGGTGAAATACTGGTGAGTTTTTTCCCTTGATTTTCTTAATTCTCTTGATAGGAGCTTCTATTTTTATCATATAGCTTATACCCATATTCTAGGTTTTTGCTGTGAGTTCCTAGTATGCCAAAGTCCCTGCTATTTTTTAACTGCATGTTAAATTCTTTAAGGTCAGGACCTGTGCTTTTTCATCTTTCTTTGCCCAGCACCTTGACTTGTGTGGGACACACAATTGATGTTCAGTAGATACTTCTGGGATGAATGAACTCCATCCCCTACCTTCTTCTCCTCTTGAAGAAGTTTTTCTTCACTAATCCTGTGTAACATAGTAAAGTAGTATATGGCTGTGCCACCTGATTCCCACAGGGGATTGGAATAAATGCTAATGCCAAATTCCTGTAACTGTCCCCAGAAGCCCTGGCACCCACTGATTCTGAATTTCAGTGTCTATATTCAAGTTGGGGGAAGAGAAGTCAACAGCTTAATTAAATGCAACACACATTTATTGAGCATCTTTTTAACCAGGTGTTTGAGGAAGTGTTTGACGAAGTGTTAGGAGCAGGGAATATAAAAATATATAAGGAGGTCCTTGCTTTCAGGGACAGGGCTTACGGTGGGAGACAAAAGACACTAAACAGTGGCCCAGAGCAAGAATGGCATCTACTTTGGACCATGATTTAGTCTGCAGTGGAAACCTGATACTCCTCAGATTCCTGTGGTCCAGCAGGCATGGATCCCATCCTTCATCTCACCATACGCAAGGGAGCCTTGGGCAAAGCCAGAAGGAAGTCATCTAGATCCAGAGCAGAGAGTATCTTGACAGAGAATATTAATTAAAAACTAAAAACATAGTGAATGACTTTTGAATTAACTGTTCTGAATTATCCATATTTATACCTCAGGTCAAGCTATATTTATAAAATATCCTTTTTTTTTTCTTTCATTAAATACTGTTTCCTCTGTGTGATTGGCATTGACCGTGTTCATTGTAGTGAATTAAGTGTATTTGGCTAGTTTAACTCTGGCTTCCAGATTAAAGCTGCTGCCCTCATGAGGGTGGGTGTCAGGTTTGGTGATCACCCTTTTCCT
Source organism: Eschrichtius robustus (assembly GCF_028021215.1). Lineage (NCBI taxonomy): Eukaryota > Metazoa > Chordata > Mammalia > Artiodactyla > Eschrichtiidae > Eschrichtius > Eschrichtius robustus. Next base: position 9,648,586 of record NC_090834.1, read on the forward strand.
ACTTCAGATTAGTTTGTGACGTTCTGTTTTAAACTGAGGCGTGTAGATTGGCCTGCTTCATTCAGGCCATTAACCACCCCTGGGTAAAAACCTGTGAGGTTAAAAAGCCTAGTTTCGTGTTGGAGGTTAACCAGTATGGTCATGATGGCAGGATATTTAATTCTGGTCTCAGAACCTGTATTTGGCCTCTAGCCCTTCTCAGCTCTTGAGTAAATTCCTCTCACCATCTTCAGGCTAATACATTATGGCCCAAGCACTCAATAAAGAGGCCACATATCCTTGTACCCCTCAAAGCCCCTCTATCACCATCAAAAAGCTGGATAGTTTCTCAAAAAATGATCCAGCTCTCTGCCTTTAGGTAGAAAATCATCCCCATTTTCAAGGTGATTAGATGTGACTTGTCCCAGATGACACATTCTAGGAGGTAGGACACAGCTCCTCCACCTCTGAAGGCAGCACTGCCAACAGCAATCCAGCACTGCCTCCTGGGCCTGTAGGGAACATTTTAATTGAAAACAAAGTGAATTGTTATGATTTTTACAGCTTTATTTAAACTTTTCATGTTTCTGTTTACTCTCAGTTACATTTTTATATCTTGATCCTAACTGCAAAGTCTACAGAATTTAGTGGCAGAAGATATTTATGTCTTAGCCTCCTCTGACTTCCCTGTACCACCCACTACTTATTTGGCCTCTCTCTTTATTTCTTCCTGTCTTCCTCTTTTTTACACCTTACAGTAATCTTTGAGCTACTTCTCCCGTTGCTACTCAAATCTAGTGAAGAATCACTGACTAGAATCTTAACTAAATCCATGTTGACTCTAACAAAGGAAGAAAAAATTTAAATGGCAAGAATATCTTACTTGGTTTGAAGCACACTGATCATGATGTGTTAGAAGGCAAAAAGTCAGTGAAGGTATTCCCTTTCATTTCTTTTGCCTTTTGGGTTAGGTTTTCAGAGGACCTCTTGGGTATACAGGCAGAGCTCGGAGATACTGTGGATTCAGCTCCAGACCGCTGCAATAAAGGGAATATCGCAATAAAAACAGGAATTTTTTGGTTTTCCAAAAAACTGTTTACACTGTACTGTAAAGTTCTCTTTACACTGTACTGGAGTTGATTGATTAACATTGTGTCTAAAAAAAAATGTATGTAATTTAAAAATACTTGTTGCTAAAAAATGCTAGACCTCATCTGAGTCTTTAGTGAATCATAATCTTTTAGCCGGTGGAGGGTCTAGCCTAGATGTTGATGGCTGCTGACTGAAGGGTGGTGGTTGCTAAAGGTTGGGGTGACTGGAAATTTCTTAAAATAAGACAACAATGAAGTTTGCGGTATTAATTGACTCTTCCTTTCATGAAGAGTTTCTCTGTGGCATGCAGTGCTGTTTAATAGCATTTTACCCACAGTAGAACTTCTTTCAAAACTGAGTCAGTTCTGTCCAACCCTGCTGCTGATTGATCAACTAAGTTTATGTCATATTCTAAATCCTTAGTTGTCATTTCAGCAATCTTCACAGCATCTTCACCAGTAGATTCCGTCTCAAGAAACCACTTTCTTTGCTCATCCATAAGAAGCAGCTCCTTATCCATGAAGTTTTTATCATGAGATTGTAGCAACTCAGTCACATCTTCAGGCTCTACTTCTTATTCTAGTTCTCTTGCTGTTTCTACCACATCTGCAGTTTCTTCCTTCACTGAAGTCTTGAACCCCTCAAAGTCATCCGTGAAGGTTGGAATCAGCTTCTTCCATACTCCTGTTAATGCTGATGTTTTGACTTATTCCCATGAATCACTAATAATTCTTCATGGCATCTAGAATGGTGAATCCTTTCCAGAAGGTTTTCAATTTACCTTGCCCAGATCCATCAGAGGAATCACTGTCTATGGCAGCTGTAGCCTTACAAAATGTATTTCTTAAATAATAAGACTTGAAAGTTGAAATTGCTCTTTGATCCATGGGCTACAGAATGGTTGTTGTGTGAACAGGCATGAAAACATTAATCTCATTGTACATCTCCATCAGAGCTCTTGGGTGACAAGGTGCATTGTCAACGAGCAGTAATATTTTGAAAGAAATTTTTTTTTCTGAGCAGTAGGTCTCATCAGTGGGCTTAAAGTATTCAGCAAACCGTGTTGTAACAGATGTGCTGTCATCCAGGTTTTGTTGTTCCATTTATAGAGCATAGGCAGAGTAGATTTAGCATAATTCTTAAGGGCCCTAGGATTTTCAGAATAGTAAATAGCATTGGCTTCAACTTAAAGTCACCAGCTGCATTAGCTTCTAACAAGAGAATCAACCTGTCCTTTGAAGCTTTGAAGCCAATCATTGACTTCTCTCTAGCTATGAAAGTTCTAGATGGCATCTTCTTCTAGTAGAAGACTGTTTTGTCTGCACTGAACATCTGTTGCTTATTTTAGCCACCTTCATTAATTAGCTAGATCTGGATAACTTGCTGCAGTTTTCGCATCAGCACTTGCTGCTTCATCTTGCACTTTATGTTACAGAGATGGCTTCTTTCTTTAAACCTCATGAACCAACCTCTGTTAGCTTCAGACTTTTCTTCTACAGCTTCTTCACCTCTCTCAGCCTTCATAGAATTAAAGAGAGTTAGGGCCTTGCTGTGGATTCGGCTTTGGCTCAAAGGATTGTTGTGGTTGGTTTGAGCTTCTATCTAAACCACTAAAACTTTCTCCACTTTCTTATCATTTGTGTATTCACTGGAGTAGCACTTTCAGTTTCCTTCAAGAAACTTACCTTTGCATTCCAACTTGGCTAACTGGGGCAAGAGGCCTAGCTTTCAGCCTGTCTCATCTTTTGACATGCCCTCCTCACCAAGCTTAATCATTTCTAGTTTTTTATTTACAGCAAGATACATGCGATTCTTCCTTTCACTTGAATACTTACGGCCCTTGTAGGGTTTTTAATTGGCTTAATTTCAACATGTTTATGTCTCAGGGACTAGGGAGGCCCAAGAAGAGGCAGAGAGACGGAGGAACAGCTGGTCAGTGGAGCAGTCAGAAAGCACACATTTATTGATTAAGTTTGCCATCTGATATGGGCACAGTTTGTGGCACCCCAAAACAATTAGAATAGTAACATCAAAGATCACTAATCACAGATCACCATAACAAATATAATAATAATTAAGCTGGAAATACTGTGAGAATTATCAAAATGTGATTACATCAAGTGAGCAAATGCTGTTGAAAAAATGGCACTGATAGACTTGCTTGTTGCAGGGTTGCCACAAACCTTTAAGCTGTAAAAGAAAACAAAACAGAAAACACATCTGTGAAGCGTGATGAAGGTGAAACGCAGTAAAATGGGGTATGCCTGTACTAACTGGGTTTGCCTCAGGTTGCCTCTTCCCAGTTAGAGGAAGGGGACAGGACTGTGATTTTGGTAAGCAGAAGTATCGCTACTCTGGTCTTAGGCAGGAAAACCTATCTAAGTTTTCATCCCATCTGGTTCCAAGGATCTTGTTTAATCTGAGTTTATAAGTGCTTTCAAAGCAAGAATTCTCTCTTGGTTTAACACTTTACTTTTTTTAGGGGGTCAGCACCATGCAGCTTGCAGGATCCCAGTTTCCCGACCAGGGATTGAACCCGGGCCACAGTAGTGAAAGCGCCGAATCCTAACCACTGGACCACCAGGGAACTCCCTTAACACTTTTACTTTTGATGTAACAGTAAACAGACCAAGATTTTACCTGTGCATTAAAAAAAATTTTTTTTGAATTATGATGAAATAAAGGACTGTTTGATTATCATTTAAATCTTCTTCCCAAAAGGATTTAAAGCAATTTGAAGGAAAGAACAGAATATATAGAGCACCTACCATATATCAAACTCTGTGCTGAGCGATTCTATGCGTTACTTCGTTGATCCTTAAGACCACCATATGAGGTAGGAAGTATTTGCCACGTGTTGAAGATTGGACTGAGGCTTAGGGACTGTCACCTGGCTAATAGGTGAGGAGAGGGATCCAGACTAAGGCTCCAGAACCCCTAACCATTACGTGGAAAGTATGGGTAAACGTTTGTATAAGGATTAGTAACAGTAAAATGAATCTTTCCAGTAGGAGGATCATAGTGGATAGTCTTTAGTTTTAAAGAACAGTACAGGAGTAGAAAAGGGCAGTTAACAATTTTTATTAGCTGATTTTTTTTTTCTAGAGCAGTGAGAGGAGCAGTTGCAAGCATCTGGTTAGTCCCAGCGATCATTGATTCAAATCTCCAGGCTCTGGGCCTGCGTTAGAGTCGAAGAGGAGAAGGGAGACTGGAGAGAATTTAAATGTCTGCTGAATATCATCATTCGAACCTCTCTGGTCACTGTTTTCTTCTGAAGATTAATTATTTGCCAGTAAATAGATCCCACCTCTCCTTTAGGAAGATGCTATAAGACTACAGACCTTGTCGTTTAGGGTCCAGAAAGATCACTCCAAGTAGGAATAACATTTTAAGATAGAGACCCAGGTATCTTTTCACTGCCTGCAGTTTTCTTTTCTGGTCTTCAGGGTTGAGTTAGGGCCTTAACTGGCATGGGACCCACTCAGGTATGGACAGACACAGCTGGACCACAGACTGGAGAAAGGCCTTGCCTTTCCCACATCTCCTCTGCAGTCCTGCCCCAGACGTCCTAGAAACACTGAAGAGGCTAGGTGGTGGGGCCAGCCCAGGTCAAGGCTTGTGAAGCATCTCTGCAGACATTATTGTAGAGCCTTCTGGAAGCAGGTCCTTCACTCCTCCTGGCCTGGCCTCACGGTCTCTCTGTAGTATCCTGTTGTTGGGTTTTTATCTGTCACTGTGGAACTCCTTCCAAGGACAGACACTGAGGGAAGGTGTTAGAAGGCAACAAATCGCAAGGCAGACTTGCAGGGTAACCCATCCCATAAATGGAATAAAATGCAAAGCCCGTTTTCTGTCTCTAGTACTGACACCTGACATTTGCACAGCACACTCCAGTTCATAAGCTCTCATAGATCTCAGCTAGTCCTGAGAGTTGTTGTCTGAAGAGGGCTTCACCCTTTACAAGGGCTCTCGTGTACCTTGTCTCAGGAAACCCTTAGAGCGGTTCCGAGTTAGTGGGGATGTGGGCTGGAACGTACATCTTTGGATACCTAATCTGGTGCTCTTTTCACAGCACTGCCCGCCTTCTCTTCCTTCCCATCTCTTGCTCCAGCAAGGACAACTCTGCCTCCCCTCATTCTGCTGTTGCTGATTTTTTGTCGCCATCTCATCTTCCTAGGCTGCCAAAGTAAATACAAAACAAGCAAAGGAAATCTCAATCCATGATTTCTGAAGAGCATTTTAAATCAGCAGGTTTTATGTGATGCTGTTATATTCTTTTTTCTTTGGAGAGCAAAGCCCTGTAAGAGCAGGAACCCTCTGTCAACGCATACTTTATAGAATCTGTAGTAGGGCATCTCGTGGACTGTGCTACGTGAAAACAGTGAGAGTTCCTAGCCTGCTTCGCTGGGCAAGTTCTCAGATTTTTTTTTTTTTTTAAAGGATATTTATTTTACTTTTTTTTTTTTAAAGGATATTTATTTTACTTTTTTTAAAGGAATTCCTTTATTTTTATTATTTATTTATTTATTTATTTATTTACTTTTGGCTGTGTTGGGTCTTCGTTTCTGTGCGAGGGCTTTCTCTAGTTGCGGCAAGTGGGGGCCACTCTTCATCGCAGTGCGCGGGCCTCTCACCATCGCGGCCTCTCTTGTTGCGGAGCACAGGCTCCAGACGCGCAGGCTCAGTAGTTGTGGCTCACGGGCCTAGTTGCTCCGCGGCATGTGGGATCTTCCCAGACCAGGGCTTGAACCCGTGTCCCCTGCATTGGCAGGCAGATTCTCTGCCACTGCGCCACCAGGGAAGCCCAAGTTCTCGGACTTTTAAGTTAATAGAAATCCCCTCATTAAGCCAGAGACCCTGAGTATCAATTCCATCTTCTTTTCCTGCCTTGCAGATGTTGGGGGGATTGTCTGGATAAATAATCAGTGTTGTAGTGTTAAATTACTTGATGTCCGGTTTTGTGCTTACTAAGGTTGATTCATATCTTCAAAGGAAAATGATTTTTTTTTTTTCAAATGCACAGCTTTGTGTGACTTGTATGTGGATTCTCCAAGGCAGCCTGAAGATTCGTTGTGATGAGTTGTGGTTTCCTCACTTCAGGAACCACTAAGAGTATTCTGTTTTACTCACAATCTAAATAATAAGTGTTTTTTCCCTTATTTATTCATTTGTCTGGCACACAGTTTGCTGGACAAATGAGTGAATAAGAATTAATAAGATATTGGATATGTCCTTCCAGAGAAAGACTTAAAAAGACTTACCGTGGTCTCTGCCTGAGTACCTGTTGTGTGACAGGCCTTGAGCTGGGTGCTGTGTGGCCCTGCCCTCGGAGCTTTACGGTCTAGTGAACTAAACAGGAGGATGAACGATTCTTAGCACACAAAAAGTAGATATATGTGTGTGCTGCGATACAGGGTCTAAGTTCCTGTGGACGCAATCTGGGAGGACCAGGGAAGGCGTCTGGGGAAAGCAGGTCTGAAGGATGAGTAGAGTTAACCAAGTAAAAGGGGTAGAAAGGGTATTTCAGGCAGAGTCGACAGCGTCAGGAACACCTAGTGAGGGCGTAGAAAAGAGATACAGCAGTGTATTCGAGCAGCAACTTTCAATGTAGTAGCAGTCGTGGGAGAAGAGAGGTGGGCAGGGGCCAGGTCTTGCAGGGCCTTGGGAATCAAATTGTAAGGGGTTTAGATTTTACCCTGTGGACAATGTGAAGCCATTGGCCGATGTGGTATGTTAGAAGGGTCACCGCTCAGACCTTACCGCAGCACTGCAGGTGGTATTGATGTGGATATGGCTCTTGCCCATTTTTAAATGCTTGCACTCACCTGCCTCCCTGCCCCCAAACTAAAGGTAAATGTCTAGGTTCCAGAAATAAAAGCTGGAGGAGTGAGCACAATCTAACTCCACCACAGCCCGAGGAGATTTCAAACCAAAATAAAGACTTCTAAAGTTTGGGGTTCTAATACCTATACTCCAACAAGGAGATATGAAAATGGGGCACTGGTGGGGATGGGGGAGGGATATAGAGTTGAACATCTGCCAGCCTGGAGCCTTGAAGAGCTACTCCTTCCATGAAAATCTGTCTACTGATCAAGCAAAAGGGCAAGGAAGTGTAGGCCTCCATAGCCTTGGGTGGGACAGAAATCGCTCACAGGCTTAGGCCTAAATGAGACACTGTCAGCATAATTCAGGAAGACTCTGAGAAATTAAGATACTGAAACCACTAGTACTTGGATGGAAGCAAATGAAATTTCATTCAAAGGGCTCACTTTTATAACCTAGGGCTCTCCCAAAGAAAATGGGCATAAAACGTAAAAAAATTACAAACCACCTGCAAAAACAAACCACCATGAGATAGAGCAGATTTAATAAGTAGGTAAATTAGCACAGGAAGATCTGTAAATTACGGAACTACAGACCATGAGATTATGTAGTGAATGTTTGCGGGTAATGGAAAAATGAAATAAGCTTGAATGGAAAGTGATTTGAGATACAGATTTAAATAATGAATAATTTGGTGGTTGATGGGCAGCAGCACATTAGACAGCACGTTACAGCTGTTAAGAGTGGATCGTTGACCTTGAGGGTGGACCTGAGGCAGTTGTAGTGAAGCATAAAAAGATTGGAAAATGAAGAACCCTCAGGTTGCATGTGGAGAGTGGTCTGGAGGGGGTGGCACCTGGAAGTCCACTGGTAAAATTTGAACCAAGTGGTTCATTCCACATGTAAGTGCCGGTGCAGTCGTAGGGGCCGAGGAGATCGTCATTTTTTAAGAGGTCCTATCAATGCCTTTTAGTGGGTCATAACGGCTTGACTCGGGGAATGGCAGTGGAGATGAGATGCATGAATTTGAAAGATTTAGAAGGTAGGATTAACAAGATTCGGTGAATAAAAAAGTAGAAACTTATGGAGGAAAAGATTGATTCTTACTGTTAATGTAGGAAGAAAACTTCAAAGTGGAGGCTTATTCATTTAGATGCATTTATTGTGTGCTTTGTTATAGGTATTGGAAATTGATTGAAGCACAGTCCCCTACTTCAAGGGCTTTCAGGGGAAAGATGAACGATGGCTGTGTGATACGGCAGATTTTGAGATACAGATATGTTCAAATAGCTAGGGAAGCAAAGTGATTTCTAACAGGTCTAAGGGCAGGGAGAATGGGATCAAGGAAAGCATCTCAGGAGACATGAAGCCTTACCTATCTATGTCTTGAAAGATAAATAAGTTTAACCTAATGAAGGGTAAAGAGTTGGAAGGAACGGCATGTTCAAAAGCCAAAGAGCATAGACCTTTTGTGTGCTTTACATGCACAATGTGCATGTGTGTGTGTGTTTGAAAGGATTGGAGAGGAAGGCAAAGGAATAACAAGATGAAGGGACTTCCCTGGTGGTCCACTGGTTAAAACTCCATGCTCCCAATGCAGGGGGCCCGGGTTGGATCCCTGGTCAGGGAACTAGATCCCACATGCTGCAACTGAAAGATCCTGTGTGCTGCAACTAAGACCTGGTGCAGCCAGATAAATAAAATAAATATTAAAAAAAAAAAAAGAAACCCAAGATGAAGGTCAACCTAATACATAGTACTTAGAAGTTTGTATTTCAATTCCAAGACAGGAGTGATTGAGGATCTTAAATAAGGAAGGGACAGGACCAGATTTGCCAAGAGCAGTCACTCTTGTGATATGATGAATGGTAACAAAGGTAACAAACCTGGAGACAGATAGCTCACATTTAGAGGCAGTTGCAGTAATCCAGAGGAGAACTGATTAAGACCGAAACTGTAAATCCTGGGAATGAAGAAGAGGGGACCTGTTGAGAAGAAATAGGAACACACGTGAAGCATTGGTGGTGGGAGTTTTCCGTACAAAAGGAACAGACTTTTACAGACTTGGAGGCCTGGAAAGACACCCTATTGTAGGGAGGTCAGCAGTGCATTCATTATAGCAGGTGATACAGAGAAGAGGGGAGGATATGAGGCTTGAAAAATAAATTGAGGGCTGGTTGTGAAGGGCTTCATGTACCATGCCAAGGATTTTGGAACTGATCTTCCTAACAGTATGAAGTTATTATTTTTAAATGTTGAGTGATGCAGTTGGAACCATTATTCAGAAAGATAATGGTTAACATTGGGGCACCATCACTCTTTTAGGCACTTCACAGATATTCCTCATAGTAACCCTATTAGGTGGATTCCATCCTTACCTCCATTCTGTAAAGGGGAAACAGGCATAAGGAGAATAAGAACTTGACCATGACCCCACATCTAGTAAACAACAGAGCCAGGATTCAAACCCTGGCAATCTGACTCCAGGAGGACTCTCTCTTAACCTTACATGCCCTAAGTGTTTCTCAGCTAGGATGCACATCAGAACCACATGTAGCATTTCTAAAGATACAGTTCCCTGGATTGACTTGAATCAGAATATCCGGAAGAATGATGTGTGTGATACTGTGTTTTGCAAAAGCTCCACAGCTGAATCTGTTGCGTTTTGCTCATAGCTGAGTACTGTGGGGATCCCAGTTAGGAAGTTATGGCCGTAGTCCAGGCAAGAGATGGGGGCCCAAACTAAATCAGGACGAAACAGATTTAGAGGCTTAAGAGGTACAATTGGTTTAATGAGCTGTAAGCAATGGGGAAGATTCAAAGTTGAATCCAAAGATGATAAGGTTGAGTGTTGACTTAACAAGTGATGATATCAGCCAAGAGGATTACACGAAGAGGGGTGGATTTGGGAGCAGGAATCGTGAATTTAGTTTTGAGCACTCAGTTTTGAGGGTCTGTAGGTCTTCCAGTTAAAGATGTCTTAAGAGGAGGATCGCTTTTGGGGGTGCTTATGTGCCAGCCACTGTGTGTAAGTGGCTTTCTTCGCTGTTACCGCATACAATCCTCTCAAATCTCTGAGAGTTCCCACTTTACAGAATAAATTAATACGGAGTGTGATTCAGTTCACAATGAACCTCCACAAAGCCTTCTCTGTCTAATTCAGCCCTGTCAATGTGTCTTTTCTCAGAATATATATCCTAATATATATGTCAGCGTGTGTGTGTGTGCATGTGTGTGTGTAAAACAGATTGTGGTCAGTACCACATTTTTAGCAGGCAGTTATGAGTGTCCTTTCTCCTAGCCATTTTCCTTTTAGGTTCCCATATTTCATGAAGTAGAAATGCAGTGTTTTCCTGTTTTTCTATGGGGTGTGAACCTTGCCTAGGAAAAGGAGTGGGAGAACATACCTTCAGGCATAGCTTATCCTATTCCAACTAGATCTATTTACAACATATAGAGATTAGGGGAAAGGGGATTTAAGTTTGGGAGTGTTATGTGTACAGGATTATGATTGAGCTCAGAACTGTTATTCCTGTGTATACTTTCATGCTTATAGTGTTGTCTGTCTTTACTTCTCTACCCAGGTCCCTTGGGAGAAACTCCTCGAGGCGCCCAGGCTGAGACGGGGGGAATGACAGTGTGAGCTCTCGATGGTGTGAGACCACCCCAGAGCCAGAGCCAGACAATGGCTACAGCCTTGGAACCGGAGGACCAGGATCTTTGGGAAGAAGAGGGGATCCTCATGGTGAAATTGGAAGATGATTTCACCTGTAGGCCAGAGTCTGTCTTACAGAGGGATGACCCTGTGCTTGAGACGTCGCACCAGAACTTCCGGCGCTTTCGCTACCAGGAAGCAGCAAGCCCTCGGGAAGCTCTCATCCGACTCCGAGAACTGTGTCATCAGTGGCTGAGGCCAGAGAGGAGGACAAAGGAGCAGATCCTAGAGCTGCTTGTGCTGGAACAATTCCTTACTGTCCTGCCCGGAGAACTGCAGAGCTGGGTGCGGGGCCAGCGGCCAGAGAGTGGCGAGGAGGCCGTGACGCTGGTGGAGGGTTTGCAGAAACAACCCAGGAGACCAAGGCGGTGGGTGAGGAGGGGGAGTCCTGATCTGTGTGACGTGGAGGGGGTCTATTTGCTGGAAGGATGGATTTAGGGGTAGGGCTCACATAAATTACCCCATAAATTGAATTGGCTCCACCCTTGGGTTGTACCTAGATCCATGAGCTCCATGGGACACAGGAGTGTGTGTGTGTTTGTGTGTGTATGAGTGTGACTTCCTGGTTCTTGAAACACCTGCCTAGGGACCATCTTTGTGGCCTCAGCACACAAGGGTGATATGGCTTTGGTTTTCCCTTTGGATGTTGAACCTCCATTCCCTGGGGAGGAGAATTCCGTGACTTCCTCAGAGGTTCTCAGCCCCTCAGTGACAGATCCCCCTTTCAGGACAACAGACAGGGGAGCACACAGCAAGGCAAGCCGCAGGTGGGGTAGGCGAAGATGGGAAGGATGGGCCCTCAGAGCCCTGGTGACAGGCAGGGTTGAGGGAAATGAGAAAGCAGGGCAGTATCTGAATGTCCCCCCCTTGTCCTGGCGAGGATAAACTCAGCTCCTCCTCGCACGCCCCGGTGGGACTGGACTTTCCCCTCCTCGTCTGGGTCCCTCTGGGAGTTTTCCTGTTGGCAGCTTCTCCTAACATAAGCCCTGATGACAGCCAAGACTTTCCTCCTGACTCCATGGTGACTGGAAGTTGGAATTATTCCCAGGTGACTGTCCATGTTCACGGCCAGGAAGTCCTGTCCGAGGAGACAGTGCATCCAGCAGCAGAGCCCGGGTCACCTAGTGAGCTTCAGGATCCTGCACACACCTTGACCCCCGAGGAGTCCCGTGAGGAGACCACACAGAGCCCAGATCTGGGGGCACCAGAAGAGCAGAGCCTGTGCCAGGAGTTGGAGTTGCAGCCCCTGCAGGAGAGCGGTGGGAGCCTCAGCAGGAAGGGGGGATCGTGGCAGAGTGAGGGGAGGGGGATATTGCTCCCATACCGAGGAGGCTGGCTAGATCATAAGGGGAGGAAACCACAGAGCACAGGGTGTTGAGAGGAGACAGTACTAGCTAGAGTACCCGTAAGCAGGGCTGCCTTGGATAGCACGTTTGTTGGTTATTCTCCTGGCATTCCCATAGTGTTATAGGTGGTGGCGTTGGGATGACTCAGGCCGCCCTTAGGCCTGTGTCTTGACTCCCACCTTCCCACCAGAGACCATGGGGGATGCTCAGCTCTTTGCCAGTTATAGGGCCGCCCTGCACACTGCTGATCTCTGCCTTCTTTTCTTCTTAGAGGTTCCAGTGCCCCAGGACCCAGCCCTTCCTGAAGAGAGGAACCCTGGAAACCCAGAGGTGGTTGCCCTTCTTACTGCTCTGTCACAGGTGCACCCTAGTTTCTGTCTATACCATGGAGAATTTGAGGAACCGTTGGGCATATACACTGAACAGGTCAGATGGGACACAAGTTTCCACTCTCCTTTGCCAGTTTAAGTTCTCAGTTCTGCATGTGTCTGGAAGGGGAGGAACTGCCGCTAATGAGATCAGTTATAACATCTCAGTCGGATCTACAGGCTCCAGAGCCTTTTGATTTGCCACCAACCAGAGGGACTAACAAAGTGGGATTATTTGGTAACACCCCAGTACAACTTTGAAGTTGTCAAGTGAGGGTTTGTTTTTGGTTTTAAGGAATAAACTTGATCATCATTTGTAAGGATAACTGACTGCCCTGCAAAATCGATTTCTGATTTTGGGTGCTATCCTCTTCCAGGGACTGCATTCAGTCAGGCCATGGCATTCATGAAGACTTCGCCATGGTCAAGAGCCCCACAACTAAGCTATGTGGCTGGAGAAAAAAGGAATAGAATTCATCCTTATTTTTATTTTATTTATTTATTTATTTATTTTGGCCGCACTGCGTGGCATGCGGGACCTTAGTTCCCTGACCAGGGATCGAACCCGTGCCCCCTACATTGGGAGTGTGGAGTCTTAACCACTGGACCGCCAGGGAAGTCCCCATCCTTATTAATTTATTTTTTTTAAATAAATTAATTTATTTCTTTTTGGCTGCGTTGGGTCTTCGTTGCTGCATGTGGGCTTTCTCTAGTTGCGGCAAGCGGGGGCTACTCTTCCATTGCTGTGTGGGGGCTTCTCATTGTGGTGGCTTCTCTTGTTGCGGAGCACGGGCTCTAGGAGTGCAGGCTTCAGTAGTTGTGGCACATGGGCTTCAGTAGTTGTGGCTCGCAGGCTCTAGAGCGCAGGCTTAGTAATTGTGGCGCACGGGCTTTGTTGCTCTGTGGCAGGTGGGATCTTCCTGGACCAGGGCTCAAACCCGTGTCCCCTGCATTGGCAGGCGAATTCTTAACCACTGCGCCACCAGGGAAGCCCCCCATCCTTATTTTTAGATTGTAGTCTAGCTGAAGAAGAAAGTCCTATTTATGCTATATAGACTATGTAAGTGATGTGTGATTAGGTAAGGTCAGTTAGGGAAAGCTTCCTGGAAAAGATGAATTTTTGCAGAAATGTAGGTAGCATTAAAGTGTAAAATAGGGAGTTGAATGATGACTTCTAAGACCTTTCTTGTATTTTAAACAATATCCCCAGAAAGAAGAACATAGTCTGGTGCTGAGGGAAAGTAGTGGGCTTGGAGGGAGCAGGAAGAGGGCCAGTTGCAAAAGCAGAAACTTGGGAAGCAGCGACAGAGGATGAGACACAGATGTCCTGAAAGGGAACCACGTGTCCCATTTGAGTTTCTTTGTCTCCTGGATGGATTCTGCCTGTTCCAGTGACCTTTATTCCAGGAACAAAATATGAGGTTCCATAAAGCATGACATTTTAATAGAATCTTTGTGTTGTTTCAGGGATTGGTAACTTTCAAGGATGTGGCTGTCTGCTTCTCCCAGGACCAGTGGAGTGATCTGGATCCAACACAGAAAGAGTTCTATGGGGAATATGTCTTGGAAGAAGACTGCGGAATTGTGGTCTCCTTGTGTAAGCAATTTCAAGTGTTTCTAGAGTGTCCTGAGCACAGAGATCGTTTTCTTGTTGGAAATTGAGGGTGTCTTAGACCTTAGATTGTACATACTACACTTCTCTTATGCCGACCCCACCAGTGACACTGAAGGACAGCCGAGGAAGATGGTGTCCTTCGAAGTTAGAGGGAAGAGAAAATGCCTAGGAAGTAGTTAGAAACCTCTAACAAGAAAACAGCTGTAATACTATAGTTTTAGTATGAGTTTAAGTTTAGTGTGAGTAGGTAAGCATATCAGTTTTGAAACAAGCAATGAAAGTTGGAGACAATCTACTTACTTGAATATGGGAAGAGAGGGTAACATTGACAGCTGTGTGATTATTGAGTTGCTGGTGAAAGGCAAGAGATATGCAGTACTCGTCAGAGGGGCTCAAGCTAAGGAGACTGAAGGTTTGATGGACTGACCTGCCTATGTGATTGTTCTGCAGTCTGCCAAACAGAAAAGATCTGCTCTTGACACGGGGAACAGTTGAACCAATCGTGACGTCCTGTTTTCCCTCTCTTGAGCAGCATTTCCAATCCCCAGACTAGACGAGATCTCCCACATGGGAGAAGAGCCTTTGATCCCAGAGATCCCAGAGGCGCAGGAGCCTCGAGAGCCAGAAATCCTGAGTTTCACCTACACAGGTGAGGAGTGACAAAGGGGATCTGTCCCCAAGCTGGCAGCCCCTCTGGTCAGTGTTTCTTTCGCCCTCTGGGGAACCCCTCTCACTGGTTCTTCTAACATGTCAGCCGACGGCAAGTGTCTCCCTCTGAAGCCGAATTCTTCTATCCTTTTCCCCTCTTCACGCCTATCATTGGTTTGAGGGATCTGTAATGCAAAATGGTGACAGACGAAAAAGGGGAACTTTTGGAATTGCAGCTATACCATTTTTTAAGCATTCACGTAAACCCTTGATCCCCAACCTCCACATTTGTGAAAGGAGGATAATAATGTTTGTCCACACGAAGGCTGTTGACAACGTGAGATGGCACATAAGAAAGTGCCTGGCACATGACAGGCATTCAGTTGACTGGTTATTTCCTTCTTCCCAGCCTCTACACTTAAGAAACATGGGTGTCTCTCTATACGGTCTTGCCCTCCCAAAACTGTTTAAAAATCTCCATTGTGCACAAGGCATCATTACCTCTATAATTTCCTCTTTTCTCCTCTCTCCCTTTCTACAGGAGATAGGAGTGAAGATGAGGAGGAGTGTCCTGAGCCAGAAGATCTGAGTTTGGAGGATCTACACAGGTCTATCTTGGGAGATGCAGAAGTTCACCAGACTCCAGATTGGGAAATAGTCTTTGAGGATGATCCAGGTAGACTTAACGAAAGAAGATTTGGCACAAATATTTCTCAAGTTAATAGTTTAACGAATCTTCAGGAAACCATGCCTGTCCACCCCCTGTTAGGGAGACATCATGACTGTCCTGTATGTGGTAAAAGTTTCACTTGTAACTCCCACCTTGTTAGACACCTGAGAACTCACACAGGAGAGAAACCCTATAAATGTATGGAGTGTGGGAAAAGTTACACACGGAGCTCACATCTCGCCAGGCACCAAAAGGTCCACAAAATGAGCGCTCCTTATAAATATCCCCTAAACCGGAAGAACCTGCATGAGACCTCCCCTCTGGTCCAGGTTGAGAGAACTCCACCTGTTGAGAAACCCTATAGGTGTGACGATTGTGGAAAACACTTCCGCTGGACTTCAGACCTTGTCAGGCACCAGAGGACACATACGGGCGAGAAACCCTTCTTCTGTACTATTTGTGGCAAAAGCTTCAGCCAGAAATCCGTGCTCACAACACACCAAAGAATCCACCTTGGAGGCAAACCCTACTTGTGCGGAGAGTGTGGAGAGGACTTCAGTGACCACAGGCGGTACCTGGCCCACCGGAAGACACACGCAGCCGAGGAGCTCTATCTGTGCAGTGAATGTGGGCGCTGCTTCAACCACAGCGCCGCCTTTGCCAAGCACCTGAGGGGACACGCCTCAGTGAGGCCCTGCCGCTGCACCGAGTGTGGGAAGAGCTTCAGTCGGAGAGACCACCTTGTCAGGCATCAGAGAACACACACTGGTGAGAAACCATTCACATGCCCTACCTGCGGAAAGAGCTTCAGCAGAGGCTACCACTTAATCAGGCACCAGAGGACCCACTCAGGAAAGACCTCCTAGCCCGGTCCCCACGTGTGGACACCTGCCTTCGACTCTTTCCCAGGGATGGTCTGGGAGAAGCCGTCTTGTCGGCCTGGGAAGACCTTTTCTAGGGAGTCCCCTGACCTGCCCAGATGTGCGTTAGTAACCTCTTCCCACAACTAGATCACCCCACCCCACCCCCCCACCCCCCCACCCCCCCACCCCCCTGGGCAGAACCTCTCAACCTTCTTCTACACCTTGAGGAGATATATTCTTCCCAAAGTTCGCCTGAATTGAGGCCTCTCCGTGACGGGCGTGCTCCTGCCTCGACCTCACAGGTGTGAAGTAGGAGAATTAGAAGACTTAAGAGGTTGTGTTTACTATATTTGCCCCCAAATAAGCTGTTAATTATCCTAAAGACGCCTAACACCCTCAAGTTTAAAGTGGCCCAGGACAAGTCCTTAGGTTCGATAAGGGACCATCCTTTAGGATTCTGTCCTTCCTGGGCTCAAATCTTAAAGCACACAGCCCTGAACTCAAGGCAGGAGACCTGCATCCTGATGGCTCTGCCACACTTTCACAGGTTAACTGTACAACTCTCACTGATACACTTCTTCACCATGCACTTTCCTTTGATTCTCGGGAGAGATGCGAGTAGTGGTTGATGGGCAAAAACATCAAGGCGGCTTCATGTGGACCTTGTCAGGCTGCTCCCTTCCCCATTGTCAAAATGACACCAGGTGCCAGACACAGCTTGAAAGGGGGGCCTGGTCAGAAGCCTCTTTCCTTGTGGGGTTTTTTCCTGTTAGAATGCTCCTGCCTAGCCCTCCTACTGTTCTGCCGGTCTCTTGGTTTTGTCCCTAGTGCTTATTCTGCCACAAGTGAGATGTAGCATTTGGGTGCTGAGGGATTCAGTAACGCCTAATTAAAACTATGTTGAAGTCATTTACATTTCCACATATATACAAACCCACCCAGCCGACCCTCTTCACATGAGTTTGTGAGGGGATTTTGAAGTGGTGTCAGCTTACAAAGGCACTGTCATGATTGTAGAATCCTGATTGATGGGGTCACTTCACTTACGTGAAGAAAGCTGGAGAAGATCTGAGCTCCAATTATGGAAACTTTAAGCGAAAGCTGTTGCTGCTGGCCAAGGCCATCCAGACTGTTCTCCTGACACCCCACCCCATCCGCCCTGCCTCATTCTCTGATGTCAGGGAAACCTGGGACCCTGAAGAATTTACCAGGAGTAAAGGCTTTCATGTATTTGCGTTGTTTGCTTTTTCTTACGTGATTTCATTTTCATGTAATTAAGAACTAAGGAGTAGAATCCCATGGCCCAAGGATCTCTGTTGCCTGGTAAAGGTTCCATGGAGATGAGGCTGAATAATGATGAACCTCACCTGCTCTGATTGTGGGAGTGGCAAGGACTGGGGAGACCATCCTCCAAAAATGGAGCACAGGGTATGGATTAAAGCATGAAAAGGGAGACTGCCTTCTGTGCTGGTTTCTTCTGCTCTGTTTCTCGACATATTGCATGCCAGCATTCACCAGAGGAACGTGGGTGGGATGACAAAGCCTAAGCTTAACAGTTCAACAAGGGGATTCTCATTCTGGTCAGTAATGATGTTCCAGTTGACTGGTTTGGTTTTAACTCCAGTCATCCATTGTCCTTCTGGAAGTATGCACACATGAAATTTTAGAAAGTAACACGGGCAGCCAAGTTCCCTGGTTTCTAGGGCTTTCCATTTCACCCATTCACTCACCAGAGCCTCAGGTTCCTGAGACTTTTAAAGATCATCTATACTCAGAAAAATCTGAGAGGACATGGTAGTTTTCCATGAGGATAGAGAAGGCTTGGCATGGTTAGCAGAGCCATAGGTGGAATTGAGGTTAAGAGCTGAGTCTGGAGTTTGCCAAAGAGATTATCCTAACATGCAGACATTTCTGAGCCATTGATCTAAGGTTTAAGCACAGTTTGTCCTGGGTGAAATGGCACAGCATCAAAAAAAAAATGTCCCCTAGATTATAACATTTATGGAAGTTGATAAAATTCTGGAGGTAACAGAAAAAATTACTTTTAATTCACTGATTTGCATTATTGCAGTAGGTGAAAATCTGTCGAGAATTATACATAAAGGAAAGTTTGAGAGACAGTGCAGTGTGTTGAAAAATCAAATAGTTCTTTTATTGCTCATGCTCCTGCAAAGTTTCATATGCTGACACTAAATCTCTGGTCTCTTGTAAATGACCGTATTTTCTGAGGTTCCTGAAGGAATACGCTGTCTCCTGAATCTAAACACGAGCAGAACCATGGTTTGTAGCAGCAGGGCCAGTACGAGAGCCTGGCACGAGCAAGAAGCGGTACAGCTGAACACAGGATGCTGGAGCCCTGGATGCCCTACCATTCCTGAGGCGTCCTTCAGAATTCTGTGAACAGTTCAATCCTGGCGTTCTCGAACACCTTACTAAAAAAAAGTTTCAGAGGAAAGAAAAGGCAAGATTTTAAAAGATTATTTGGAGGAAGATATGAAGTAGTCTAATTGACAACTTAGAAAATTACTAGATTGTTGGAAATGATGAAGTGATTTGCTAACAAAGTTAAGAAATTAAAATGATAATATTAAGACCATTTGGCCACTAGTTTAGCCAAGTAATTTGGCCAAGTAATATTCAGCCTCTTCTCCACTGCAGAGTCCCAAGAGAAATAAATGGAAGGAAATAAAGGCAAAATATATTTTTATTATCTGGAACTTAGGGCTCAAACTCTACAGCAGAATCTAGTGAATTCAGGATACAAATGTACACAACATAATTTAATAACTTGTGGGCAATAAAGGTTCATGCTTCACAGTTATAGAATACATATTCTGAAATGGATGTAAAACAATTGCTAGTGTATACTGTAATAAAGTTTTAAATACCAAGTGAGTATTATATAGATTAAGTTCTCTGACCACAATATTTTTTATTGGAAATTCCACAACAATAAGTTATATGTTTGGAGACTTTAAAAAATGTCCATATAAATAACTTTTTTAAAAATTAATTTATTTTTGGCTACATTGGGTCTTCGTTGATGCGCATGGGCTTCTCATTGTGGTGGCTTCTCTTGTTGTGGAGCACAGGCTCTAGTGCGTCAGGTTCAGTAGTTATGGCTCACGGGCTGTAGAGCACAGGCTCAGTAGTTGTGGCGCACAGGATTAGTTGCTCCGCAGCATGTGGGATCTTCCTGGACCAGGCCTCGAACCCATGTCCCCTGCATTGACAGGCAGATTCTTAACCATTGCACCACCAGGGAAGCCCAGTGTAAAGAACTCTTGCATCAAAGGAGAGATCACGGGCTTCCCTGGTGGCGCAGTGGTTGAGAATCTGCCTGCCAATGCAGGGGACACGGGTTCGAGCCCTGGTCTGGGAAGATCCCACATGCCGCGGAGCGACTGGGCCCGTGAGCCACAACTACTGAGCCTGCGCATCTGGAGCCTGTGCTCCACAACAAGAGAGGCCGCGATGGTGAGAGGCCTGCGCACCGTGATGAAGAGTGGCCCCCGCTTGCCGCAACTAGAGAAAGCCCTAGCGCAGAAACGAAGACCCAACACAGCCATAAATAAATTAATTAAAAAAAAATAAAAAGGAGAGATCACGTGGAAGTTTACTAATGCTCAGAACTAGAACAAAATGTAAATGCTGCATATCGATACTTATAGGATGCACTGAAAATGGTACTGAGCGGATAACAAAAAAGGAGACGCTAAAAAAAATGAGCTAAATTATCAGCTTAGGAATTTTTTAAATAACAAAATAGAGAAAGGAGCTACTGCAGAAAGTAATGACAAAAAATTACATTAACAAAGGAAAAAGGCTGGTTCTTTGAAAAGACTGCTAAAACCTTTGGCAATATTGATTAAGAGATAGAAATATAGAAATACAGTAAATAATAAGCTACAGAAAGGTAACTGTAGAAAAATATAAATCAGTAGGGGTGGTATAAAACAAAGATAATGCCTTTTGAAAATTAAAATACAGAGATGGCCTCATCCACCAGAGGGCAGACAGCAGAAGCAAGAAGAACTACAATTCTGCAGCCTGTGGAAGGGAACCCACATTCACAGAAAGACAAAATGAAAAGGCAGAGGACTTTGTACCAGATGAAGGAACAAGATAAAACCCCAGAAAAACAGCTAAATAAATTGGAGATAGGAAACCTTCCAGAAAAAGAATTCAGAATAATGATAGTGAAGATGATCCAGGACCTTGGAGAAAGAATGGAGGCGAAGATCGAGAAGATGCAAGAAATGTTTAACAAAGACCTAGAAGAATTAAAGAACAAACAGAAGAATTAAAGAACAACAGGTGAACAATATAATAACTGAAACGAAAAACACGTTAGAAGGAATCAATAGCAGAATAACTGAGGCAGAAGAACGGATAAGTGACCTGGAAGACAGAATAGTGGAATTCACTGCTGTGGAACAGAATAAAAAAAAAAAGAATGAAAAGAAATGAAGACAGCCTAAGAGACCTCTGGGACAACATTAAATGCAACAACATTCGCATTATAGGGGTCCCAGGAGAAGAGAGAGAGAAAGGACCAGAGAAAATATTTGAAGAGATTATAGTTGAAAACTTCCCTAACATGGGAAAGGAAATAGCCACCCAAGTCCAGGAAGCGCAGAGAGTCCCAGGCAGGATAAACCCAAGGAGAAACACGCTGAGACACATAGTAATCAAATTGACAAAAATTAAAGATGAAAAATTATTGAAAGCAACAAGGGAAAAATGACAAATAACATACAAGGGAACTCCCATAAGGTTAACAGCTGATTTCTCAGCAGAAACTCTACAAGCCAGAAGGCAGTGGCATGATATATTTGATGAAAGGGAAGAACCTACAACCAAGATTGCTCTACCCGCAAGGATCTCATTCAGATTAGACAGAGAAATCAAAAGCTTTACAGACAAGCAAAAGCTAAAAGAATTCAGCACCACCAAACCAGCTCTAAAACAAATGCTAAAGGAACGTCTCTAAGTGGGAAACACAAGAGAAGAAAAGGACCTACAAAAACAAACCCATAAGAATTAAGAAAGTGGTAATAGGAACGTACATATCGATAATTACCTTAAACGTGAAAGGATTAAATGCTCCAACCAAAAGACACAGGCTCGCTGAATGGATACAAAAACAAGACCCATATATATGCTGTCTACAAGAGACCCACTTCAGACCTAGGGACACATACAGACTGAAAGTGAGGGGATGGAAAAGGATATTCCATGCAAATGGAAATCAAAAGAAAGCTGGAGTAGCAATACTCATGTCAGATAAAATAGACTTTAAAGAATAGGGCTTCCCTGGTGGCACAGTGGTTAATAATCCGCCTCCCAGTGCAGGGGACATGGGTTCGAGCCCTAGTCCAGGAAGACCCCACATGCCACAGAGCAACTAAGCCCAAGTGCCACAACTACTGAGCCTGCACTCTAGAGCCCGTGAGCCACAACTACTGAAGTCCGCATGCCACAACTACTGAAGCCTGCACACCTAGAGCCCATGATCCGCAACAAGAGAAGCCACCACAGTGAAAGCCTGTGCACCACAATGAAAAGTAGCCCCCTCTCACTGCAACTAGAGAAAGCCCATGCACAGCAATGAAGACCCAAAGCAGCCAAAAATAAATAAATAAATATTTTAAATAATAAAATAAAGAATGTTACAAGAGACAAGGAAGGACACTACATAATGATCAAGGGATCAAGCCAAGAAGAAGATATAACAATTATATAGGCACCCAACATAGGAGCACCTCAATACACAAGACAACTGTTAACAGCTCTAAAAGAGGAAATCGATAGTGCACAATAATTGTGGGGGACTGTAACACCTCACTTACACGAATGGAAAGATCATCCAGGCAGAAAATTAATAAGGAAACACAAGCTTTAAATGACACAATAGACCAGATAGATTTAATTGATATTTATGGGACATTCCATCCAAAAACAGCAGATTACACTTTCTTCTCAAGTGCACATGGAACATTCTCTAGGATAGATAACATCTTGGGTCACATTCAAGCCTCGGTAAATTTAAGAAAATTGAAATCATACCAAGCAGCTTTTCCGACCACGACGCGATGAGATTAGAAATCAATTACAGGGGGAAAAAAAGGTAAAAAACACAAACACATGGAGGCTAAACAATACGTTGCTAAATAACCAAGAGATCACTGAAGAAATCAAAGAGGAAATCAAAAAATACCTAGAGACAAATGACAACGAAAACATGACAGTCCAAAACCTATGGATGCAGCAAAAGCAGTTCTAAGAGGGAAGTTTACAGCAATACAAGACTACCTCAAGAAACAAGAAAAATCTCAAGTAAACAATCTAACCCTACACCTAAAGGAACTACAGAAAGAAGAACAAACAAAACCCAAAGTTAGCAGAAGGAAAGAAATCATCAAGATCAGAGCAGAAATAAATGAAATAGAAACAAAGAAAACAATAGCAAAGATCAATAAAACTAAAAGCTGGTTCTTTGAGAAGATAAACAAAATTGATAAACCTTTAGCCAGACTCATCAAGAAAAAGAGGGAGAGGACTCAAATCAATAAAATTAGAAATGAAAAAGGAGAAGTTACAACGGACACCGCAGAAATACAAAGCATCCTAAGAGACTACTACAAGCAACTCTATGCCAATAAAATGGATAACCTGGAAGAAGTGGACAAATTCTTAGAAAGGTATAACCTTCCAAGACTGAACCAGGAAGAAACAGAAAATATGAACAGACCAATCACAAGTAATGAAATTGAAACTGTGATTGAAAGTCTTCCAAGAAACAAAAGTCCAGGACCAGATGGCTTCATAGGTGAATTCTATCAAACATTTAGAGAAGCGCTAACACCCATCCTTCTCAAACTCTTCCGAAAAATTGCAGAGGAAGGAAGATTCCCAAACTCATTCTATGAGGCCACCATCACCCTGATACCAAAACCAGACAAAGATACTACAAAAAAAGAAAATTACAGACCAATAACTCTCATGAATATAGATGCAAAAATCCTCAACAGAATACTAGCAAACAGAATCCAACAGCACATTAAAAGGATCATACACCATGATCAAGGGATTTATCCCAGGGATGCAAGGATTTTTCAATATATGCAAATCAATCAATGTGATACACCATATTAACAAACTGAAGAATAAAAACCGTGTGATCATCTCAATAGATGCAGAAAAAGCTTTTGACAAAATTCAATACCCATTTATGATAAAAACTCTCCAGAACGTGGGCATAGAGGGAAACTACCTCAACATAATAAAGGCCATATATGACAAACCCACAGCAAACATCATTCTCAATGGTGAAGAACTGAAAGCATTTCCTCTAAGATCAGGAACAAGACAAGGAGGTCCACTCTCGCCACTATTATTCAACATAGTTTTGTAAGTCCTAGCCACGGCAATCAGAGAAGAAAAAGAAATAAAAGGAATACAAATTGGAAAAGAAGAAGTAAAGCTGTCACTGTTTGCAGATGACATGATACTATACATAGAGAATCCTAAAGATGCTACCAGAAAACTACTTGAGCTAATCAATGAATTTGGTAAAGTAGCAGGATACAAAATTAATGCACAGAAATCTCTTGCATTCCTATACACTAACAATGAAAGATCAGAAGGAGAAATTAAGGAAACAATCCCATTAACCATTGCAACAGAAAGAATAAAATACCTAGGAATAAACCTACCTAAGGAGGTAAAAGGCCTGTACTCAGAAAACTATAAGACACTGATGAAAGAAATCAAAGATGACACAAACAGATGGAGAGATAAACCATGTGCTTGCATTGGAAGAATCAATATTGTGAAAATGACTATACTACCCAAAGCAATCTACAGATTCAATGCAATCCCTATCAAATTACCAGTGGCATTTTTTACAGAACTAGAACAAAAAATCTTAAAATTTGTATGGAGACACAAAAGACCCCGAATAGCCAAAGCAGTCTTTAGGGGAAAAAAACGGAGCTGGAGGAATCAGACTCCCTGACTTCAGACTATACTACAAAGCTACAGTAATCAAGACAGTATGGTACTGGCACAAAAACAGAAATATAGATCAATGGAACAGGATAGAAAGCCCAGAGATAAACACATGCACCTATGGTCAACTAATCTATGACAAAGGAGGCAAGGATATACAATGGAGAAAAGACAGTCTCTTCAATAAGTGGTGCTGGGAAGACTGGACAGCTACATGTAAAAGAATGAAATTAGAACACTCCCTAACACCATTCACAAAAATAAACTCCAAATGGATTAGAGACCTAAATGTAAGACCGGACACTATAAAACTCTTAGAGGAAAACATAGGAAGAACACTCTTTGACATAAATCACAGCAAGATATTTTTTGATCCACCACCTAGAGTAATGGAAATAAAAACAAAAACAAACAAATGGCACCTAATGAAACTTAAAATCTTTTGCAAAGCAAAGGAAACTACAAACAAAACGAAAAGACAACCCTCAGAATGGGAGAAAATATTTGCAAACGAATCAACAGACAAAGGATTAATCTCCAAAATATACAAGTAGCTCATGCAGCTCAGTATTAAAAAAACAAACAGCCCAATCAAAAATTGGGCAGAAGACCTAAATAGACATTTCTCCAAAGAAGACATACAGATGGCCATGAAGCACATGAAAAGCTGCTCAACATCACTAATTATTAGAGAAATGCAAATCAAAACTACAATGAGATATCACCTCACACCAGTTAGAATGGGCATCATCAGAAAAGCTACAAACAACAAATGCTGGAGAGGGTGTGGAGAAAAGGGAACCCTCTTGCCCTGTTGGTGGGAATGTAAATTGATACAGCCACTATGGAGAACAGTATGGAGGTTCCTTAAAAAACTAAAAATAGAATTACCATATGACCCAGCAATCCCACTACTGGGCATATACTCAGTGAAAACCATAATTCAAGAAAACACATGCACCCCAATGTTCATTGCAGCACTATTTACAATAGCCATGTCATGGCAGCAACCTAAATGCTCGTCAGCAGTTGAATGGATAAAGAAGAGGTGGTACATATATACAATGGAATATTACTCAGCCATAAAAAGGAATGAAATTGGGTCATTTGTAGAGACGTGGATGGATCTAGAGACTGTCATACAGAGTGAAGTAAGTCAGAAAGAGAAAAACAAATATAGTATATTAACGTATATATGTGGAACCTAGAAAAATGGTACAGATGAACCGGTTTGCAGGGCAGAAATAGAGACACAGATGTAGAGAACAAACGTATTGACACCAAGGGGGGAAAGTGGTGGGGGGTGGTGGTGGTGGGATGAATTGGGAGATTGGGATTGACATATATACACTAATACGTATAAAATAGATAACTAATAAGAACCTGCTGTATAAATAAATAAATTAAATTAAAAAAAAAGGCATTCAAAGCAAATCCCTCATTTGTTCTCCCCTTCCTCCCCTCAAAACAGAATCTGAACAGACATGAGCTCATTCCAGGAAAGGGGAGCACAGGCCTTTGGAGAGGGACCCATGGGCTGAGCTGCCTCTGGAAGGAGTGGAGGGAGTGGGCCTGCCCAAGACCATATGTGTGGGATGTGGCACCTGCTCTCAGCCTTCCTCCCCAGCCACCACCTCCTGGCTGCACCCCAGGACTGCATTCCAGTTATCCCACTAACTGTGTGACCTTGTGCCAGTAACTTAACCTCTCTGAGTCTCGGTGTCCTCCTCTGTAACTGAAGATAACACCAGCTGCACCCCATCGAGCTATTGAGAGGATTAAATGAAATGCTGTCCTAGATGGGTGCCCTCGGTATCCAGAGGCCAGCCATGGGAAGGATGGCGTCACATCAGCCCCTTCTCCTCTGAGAAAGGAACAGGTCTTTGGAACCTGGAATCCAAGACTGTCCAAGGTGGTAGGGCCTGTCCATTATTGAGTCTGGTCCTCCCAGTGTGCAGGAGGAATCTGAGGCCCAGAGAGGGGAGCTGCACAGCGGGTCAGCACGAACCCCAGGTCAGGACTCGAGCTGCAGCTACTCAGGACCAGGAAGTCTTGCCCAAGGAGAAGGCCCCCTCGGCATGTGTTACAACCCTCTCTGGATCTCAGTTTCTTCATCTGTAAGTAGGGACGCCCAGGCAGCTTGTGCTGGGCCTGCTCTGGCGCCCCAGTACTCCCCTTCTCTGTTCAGAAACTGCTTTAGCCGAAGAGAGAAACAAACAGCCAGTGAAAGCAAAGGGGTTGTTAACCTGGTAGATGAGTTGGTTTTAGAATGTTTATTTTTTTATTTTGAAAAGAATCATGCTCATAAAATAATTCAAATGCTATACAAGTGAATAAAGCAGAAAATGAACAAAAAAATTAAAATACATGTCAATAATAGCAGGTAAGACGGGGAGAGGAGATGGAGGTAAAATACTTTAAGGTTCAAGCATTGTTGGGAAGGTGGAGTACTATGTTTTTTAGATGGTAATAATCAAGGATATATGTTGAACTCTGGGGTAGCCGCTAAAAGAATAATAAAAGAATGTACAGCTGATATCTTAACAGAGGGAAAATAATGAAGTAGTGAAAAATAATGCAAGTGAAGGCAATAAAAGAGAAAAAGGAATATAAAATAGATGGGTCAAGTACATAGCAAATAAATGGTAGCTAAAAACCCAAATACATAAATAATTATGTGTAAGTGGATTAAATATACCAATTAATGATCAAGTTAATAGAGAAATACACACATATGTATATGGGTGTGCACACACACGAGACATACCTTAAAGAACACAGGAAGGCTGAACATAAAGCATAAAGCACTCTTTAAAATGAATCGTCCCTAGAGAATAGATATAGCCAAGGAGGGAATGAGACAGACTATATATATCACTGTGCTGGAGACAGCACGAACACCCCATGGGAAGAACTGAGCCTGAGAAGAGCAAACTTCAGGGAAATGAATAGGATTGAAGGTGGTGACTCTGTTGGCTATTCACTAATTCATTCAACAAAATTGAATGTACCAAGAGCTGGGGGATGAAGCAGAGGATGCAAAGGTGAAGAAGACACAACATGCACAGACAGCTGTGGGGATCTAGGTGAGAGCTGGCAGTACTCAAGCTAGAAACGCGGAAAAAGAGAAAAAGCATGAGAGGAAGATGGTGTGCTCAGTTTTGTCTTATTGAGTTCTAGTTTATCCAGAAGGTAGAAATGGATCCGTTGTGAAAAAAAAGGTCTGAAAGGAGATACGGCTTTGGGGGTAATCTGCAAATAGGTGTAAGTTCAGGGCATGGGTGTGTATGAGAAAGAAGGTGTGCACAT
Organism: Eschrichtius robustus; assembly: GCF_028021215.1. Classification (NCBI taxonomy): domain Eukaryota; kingdom Metazoa; phylum Chordata; class Mammalia; order Artiodactyla; family Eschrichtiidae; genus Eschrichtius; species Eschrichtius robustus. The sequence goes on from NC_090834.1 coordinate 9,676,027, forward strand.
TAAAAAGAAAAACTTGGGAATTCCCTGGCGGTCCAGAGGTTAGGAGTCCGCGCTTCCATTGCATGGGGCATGGGTTCAACCCCTGGTTGGGGAACTAAGGTCCCACATGCCATGCGGCACAGCCAAAATAATAATAATAATAATAATAATAATAATAATAATAAAAGGAAAAGAAAAACTTGCTAAGGACAGAAATCTGGGCTTTTTCAACATTTAAGGAAGAACTGGTGGAGGCAGAAGATTACCCACCAACAAAAAGTGAGGAAGAAGAATTAAAGGGGAGACTCAGAAGAGAAAAAAAATCCAAAAAAGAAGAAAATTTTAAAAGGAGAAAGTGGTCAGTGTTGTCAAATGCCATAGAGGAGTCAAGCTGGATGAAGACTAAGAGAGAGTGTTTGATTTCTTTTTTTTAATTAATTAATTTATTTATTACTTTTGGCTGTGTTTGGTCTTCATTGCTGCACACGGGCTTTCTCTAGTTGTGGGGAGTGGGGGCTACTCCTCTCTTTGTTGTGATGCGCAGGCTTCTCATTGCAGTGGCTTCTCTTGTTGCAGAGCACGGGCTCTAGGCGTGTGGGCTTCAGTAGTTGTGGCACATGGGCTCAGTAGGTGTGGCTCGCAGGCTCTAGAGCGCAGGCTCAGTAGTTGTGGCGCACGGGCTTAGTTGTTCCACGGCATGTGGGATCTTCCTGGATGAGGGATCGAGCCCGTGTCCCCTGCGCTGGCAGGCGGATTCTTAACCACTGCGCCACCAGGGAAGTCCCCGTTTGATTTCATAATTAGATTGATTATGAAATGTGGTGAAAATTGGATGAGCAGAAAGAGTGGAGAAAGAGACTGGGAGCACAGGATGTTTTTGTAAGAAGTTTGAGAAGGAAAGAAAATAGTGTGGCAGTTTGGGAATGTTCAGTGTCAAGAAAAGATGTCAGCCTTTCTCAGGATAAGGGAAACTTGAAGCATTAGAGGAGTCATATTTATTAACCACCTGCTAATTTCCAGACACTGTGCTAGGAGGTGTATTTATGCATATTGTCAAGTCATAGAAGCTGAGGAGAAGGAGCAAAGGAGACAGACATTAAAAATGCAAAAAGGGGGATAGGTGAAGAAGCAAATCTTTAAGAGAATGGGATCGAAAGGACAGTGGATGGATTTGCATTGAAAAATATTCTGAGACAAAAGGAAAAACATGTTCAGGTGAGTACAAAATCTGGTCAGCTTGTAGACTGGGGAAAGGAAAATGAAGGGAATCCATCACCAGTGGTTTCCACCTTCTCCTGTGGAAAGTTCTACTTCCATCAACTAAACAGGAGGGATGGGAAAGTAGAGAAATAGGCTCAGAAAGGGCAGGAAAGGGTTCAAGCTTGGGAATTGAGAGAGTGGTTGACAACAGCTAGAAGAACTTCTGAGAAGATCTGAGGATCCATCTAACGTGTTATCAGGGCGAGTACAATGAAAGTGTAGCTCAGATTATTGAGCTTAACAGAGCTGCAAGCTTAAAGATGAGACAGAGCTCAATAGCTTTTCTCAAACCTCCTCCAACCACTTGAAGCCCCTACAGCTTCAAACCTAGACTCTAATTTATTTTGTCAGGATGGATTGTGTTAAACTGACACAACCCTCACCTCCCCTTAGATACCTCCCCTTAGATAGATGATTTTTTTTTTTATTGTTATTTTTTGAAGAGCAGGTTGGGGGTTTCAGCTTTTCAACCAGGCTTTGATCTTCTGAGAGGATGTGGTGGAAGAGTAACCACTGCCTGGGGTCAGGACAAAACTACTGTAAAGAACTCAATCAGGGCTTCCTTGGTGGCGCAGTGGTTGAGAATCCGCCTGCCAATGCAGGGGACATGGGTTCGAGCCCTGGTCCGGGAAGATCCCACATGCCGCGGAGCAACTAAGCCCGTGCGCCACAACTACTGAGCCTGCGCTCTAGAGCCCACGAGCCACAACTGCTGAGGCCTGCACACCTAGAGCCCGTGCTCCGCAACAAGAGAGGCCACCGCAATGAGAAGCCTGCGCACCGCAACGAAGATTGGCCCCCGCTCACCGCAACTGGAGAAAAAGCCTGTGCGCAGCTCGCCGCAACAAGAGAAAAGCCCAAGTGCAACAACAAAGACCCAACGCAGCCAAAAATAAAATTAGAAAAAAAAAAAAGAACGCAATCAGTTAGTCTCATGATGGAGAAGACTGTTACATGAACAGGGAAAGTAATTGTACATAATTGCTACTTGTAGAAAGTTCTGCTACTAAACTGACCCACAAAAGGTCACTCTAGATAAGTGATTATTGCTCTCTAGAAATAACTCTTGTGATGAATTTTCTCAGTGAAAATCTGCCTATAGCTTAGCAGGGGGAACATCTATCAGAAGACCACTGAGTCCAAAACCATAGACTGTGAAGCTGGAAATGTGTAGAGTGAATCTAACCCAAAACTTCCAACACAACATTGTAAATCAACTATACTCCAATGAAAAATAAAAATTAAAAAAAAACAAATAAATAGAAAAATAAAACTTTTTTAAAACCAAAAAAGAAAAAAAATAAATATAAATTCTTTTTTGTTATTGGAAACATAAAATAACCCAAAACAAAAAGTTCTGAACATGCAGTTCCCAAACTCCATGATGAGTTTCCTTACCTTTTCTTTCATACATTCAGAAAGTATTTAATAAATACTTATAATCATGTAGCAGATTCCGTTCTAGATGTTAGGGAAATAGCAGTAAACAAAAGAGATAAAGATCCCTACCTTCAAGGAGCTTCTATTATGGTGAAGAAAGACAAACAGTAAACAAAATAAATTATTGTTTAATTTATGGAGCATACTAAAAGGTGACAAATGCCAAGAAGAAACATTAATCAGGGAAAGTATAGAGAGAGTTCCAGGGATAGGGGAGGAAGTAATCCAGGAAGGATCCACTGAGAAAGTGACATTTGAACAAAGACTTAAAAGAGCTGGGGGAGCAAGTCATGCGTATATACAGGGAAGAACATTCTAGAGTGAATAGCAAGTGCAAAGTCCCTGAGACAAGCTTCTGTTTGGCATATTTGAGAAGAGCAAGGAGACCTGTGAGCCTGGGGCAGAGAGAGTGAGGGAGAAAGTAACAGGAGATGCGATTAGAGGGATAATGAGGAGGAGCAAACCACGTAGGGCTTCATAAGCCGTTGGAACAACTTGGGCTTTTATTCTAAATAAGACAGTGAGGCTATTGTTCAAGGAATTGATATATGATCTCACTACAACTATAAAAACATGCTGATAGGTGAGAATGGATTGTAGGGAAGCAAAGATGGAAGAGGGGAGACCACTTGACAGGGTAATAAAATTATCCAGGCGAAAAATGAGCATAGTTTGGATGAGAATAATTGCAGTGAAAGTGATGAGCAAGGGGTAGGGTTCAAATTATATATTTAAAGTAGAATGAACAGGATTTACTGGTGGATGTGAGAATTGAGTAAAAAAAAAAAAAAAAAAAAAGTTAAAGAACATTCTAAGGTCTTGGCCTGAGTAAATGGGAGAAAGTAGGTACCATTGACTAAGATGGCAAGACTTAGGTAAAGCATAACTTTCCAGGAACATGAGAAGGATGGTTTGGACGTGGTCGAGATACCTACTAAACAAGTTAGTGGACGTGTTGTGTAAGTAGCTAGATAAAAGCGTCTGGAGAGAAGAATTATAATATCCACCCATGCATTAAACATTTATTGCATACCTGCTTTGTGCCACGCATTGTGTTAGGTACAGTGATTACTAGGAGCTTTGCTTCCAAGGAATTCATGAACAGGTGGGAAAGACTGGCCTCTAACCTAATATATGAGATGTACTAAGTAGATATATTAGACAGCATAGAAAAGGGGTGGTCAACTTTGCCTGAAGAAATGATTCAGATAAGACAGAGGCAGAACAGAGTAATGGTTAAAAGCACAGGCTCTAGATAAATAGACCTATATAGGGACCTAGATTTGAATCCTACCTCCATCACTTATTAGCTATATGACCTTGGGCATGTAAGTTACTTAACATCCCTAAAGCTTCCCTAATGTAAACTGGGGAAATTAATAGAACCCTTAGAAGCCAACTTCTTTTTTTTTTTGGCAGCACCACACGGCTTGCAGGATCTCAGTTCCCCGACCAGGGACTGCAGTGAAAGCACTGAGTCCTAATCACTGGACAGCCAGGGAATTCCCGAAGCCAACATTTTTATTAGTTTATTATTTACCCAAATAGCCTGATGACTGGACGTGTGATGAGCCAGGCTGCAACTGCAGCCCGTGTATCAGGAAAGCTCTGGCCACATGTTCATGATGGCTCAACTCTGATTCTTTCTACCACTCCTAGGATCAATGAGAAAAGCAGCTTGGCTCCTCAAGACCATTATGAAGGTCTCTGTTCTTACAACTCCAGAAGCCACTGAGGGTGAGAATGTTACTTCAAATCAGTTTTCCCTATGGCACAAAATACACTGAGAAAATAATAAAAATAAAAATTATCAAATTATCTCTTGACTTAGATTCATTATGTCCACCCAAACTTGCCAGAAAATTATCTAGTGGGAACCAGATAATCAGTATCAGCTTTAAAATACCCTGAAATTTGCAGCTATCCTATAAAATTTAATAATATAAACCCCTTCCATTTTCAAGTAAATCTTTTGTTGCCACAGATAAATTAAGTTTCCCAAATAGTCTTATGTCTTTTTACACAAAGGAAATTAAATATCCCAACTATGCGTTGAGTCTTTTCATTCTAGTCCCTGCATGGTGCCCAGTTACCTTCTCCAACCTGGGTCAGAAGCTGCACTCTACTAGTACCCAAAGTGGCTCCAACATACCTCTATCATTTGTCCTACTCTTTCAAGAATCCAGAGAGTTAAAGGACATAAAGGATTATCCCAGTACCAGCTCCACACCCACAAACCTTAGTAAACTCTAGGATGTCCCAGAACCAGCATGATCTTTGCAGCATTACAAATTCCATTATACAATAATATTCCCAAACCAAAGCTATGGTTTGGGAACATATATTGCCTTCTAAATCCACACTGCTATTTTCAGATGTAAATAATAGCAGAGATTTATGTAACTAAAGGTTAGAAATAGTAAGTTTAAAAAAAATGATAAAGAAAAAGACTATGGTTTTGGCTTCTCTGGATTACAAATCAATCCAAGTCCATAATTTATAATGACAGAAAACTCCCCGTAAGAATCTTCCTTGACACAGTGGTTAAGAATCTGCCTGGGAGGAGGAGAGAAGATGGCGGAAGAGTAAGACGCGGAGATCACCTTCCTTCCCACAGATACAGTAGAAATACATCTACACGTGAAACTACTCCTACAGAACACCCACTGAACGCTGGCAGAAAACGTCAGACCTCCCAAAAGGCAAGAAACTCCCCACGTACTTGGGTAGGGCAAAAGAAAAAAGAAATAACAGAGACAAAAGAATAGGGCCGGGACCTGCACCAGTGGGAGGGAGCTGTGAAGGAGGAAAGGTGTCCACACACTAGGAAGCCCCTTTGCGGGCGGAGACTGGGGGTGGCGGAGGGGGGAAGCTTCGGAGCCATGGAGGAGAGCACAGCCACAGGGGTGCGGAGGGCAAAGCGGAGAGATTCCCACACGGAGGATCGGTGCCAACCAGCACTCACCAGCCCGAGAGGCTTGTCTGCTCACCTGCCGGGGCGGGCGGGGCTGGGAGCTGAGGCTCGGGCTTCGGTCGGATCGCAGGGAGAGGACTGGTGTTGGCGGCGTGAACACAGCCTGAAGGGGTTAGTGCACCACAGCTAGCCGGGAGGGGGTCCAGGAAAAAGTCTGCAGCTGCCGAAGAGGCAAGAGACTTTTTCTTCCCTCTTTGTTTCCTGGTGCGCGAGGAGAGGGGATTCAGAGCGCCGCCTAAACGAGCTCCAGAGATGGGCGCAGGCCGCGGCGATCAGCACAGACCCCAGAGACGGGCGTGAGACGCTAAGGCTGCTGCTGCCGCCACCAAGAAGCCTGTGTGCGAGCACAGGTCACTCTCCACACCGCCCCTCCCGGGAGCCTGGGCAGCCCGCCACTGCCAGGGTCCCGTGATCCGGGGACAACTTCCCCGGGAGAACGCACGGCGCGCCTCGGGCTGGTGCAACGTCACGACGCCTCTGACGCCGCAGGCTCGCCCCGCCTCCTCCGTACCGCTCCCTCCCCCCGCCTGAGTGAGCCAGAGTCCCTGAAGCAGCTGCTCTTTTAACCCCATCCTGTGTGAGGGAAGAACAGACGCCCTCAGGCGACCTACACGCAGAGGCGGGGCCAATCCAAACCTGAAACTCCGGAGCTGTGCAAACAAAGAAGAGAAAGGGAAATCTCTCCCAGCAGCCTCAGAAGCAGCGGATTAAAACTCCAGAAACAACTTGATGTGCCTGCATCTGTTGAATACCTGAATAGACAACGAATCACCCCAAATTCAGGAGGTGGACTTTGAGAGCAGGATATATAAATTTTTCCCCTTTTCCTTTTTTTGTGAGTGTATATGTATATGCTTCTGGGTGAGATTTTGTCTGTATAGCTTTGCTTTATAATAGCTTTATTTTACTTCACTATATTATATCCTCTTTCTTTCTTTCTTTCTATTTTTTCTCCCTTTTACTCTGAGCCGTGTGGATGAAAGGCTCTTGGTGCTCCAGCCAGGCATCAGGGCCGTGCCTCTGAGGTGGGAGAGCCAACTTCAGGACACTGGTCCACAAGAGACCTCCCAGCTCCACGTAATACCAAATGGCAAAAATCTCTCAGAGATCTCCATCTCAACATCAAGACCCAGCTTCACTCAACGACCAGCAAGCTACAGTGCTGGACACCCTATGCCAAACAACTAGCAAGACAGGAACACAGCCCCATCCATTAGCAGAGAGGCTGCCTAAAATCATAATAAGGACACAGACACCCCAAAATACACCACCAGACGTGGACGTACCCACCAGAAAGACAAGATCCAGCCTCATCCACCAGAACTCAGGCACTAGTTCCCTCCACCAGGAAGCCTACACAACCCACTGAACCAAGCTTAGCCACTGGGGACAGATACCAAAAACAACGGGAACTACGAACCGGCAGCCTGTGAAAAGGAGACCCCAAACACAGTAAGATAAGCAAAATGAGATGACAGAAAAACACACAGCAGATGAAGGAGCAGGGTCAAAACACACCAGACCTAACAAATGAAGAGGAAATAGGTAGTCTACCTGAAAAAGAATTCAGAATAATGATAGTAAGGATGATCCAAAATCTTGGAAACAGAATAGACAAAATGCAAGAAACATTTAACAAGGACGTAGAAGAACTAAAGAGGAACCAAGCAATGATGAAAAACACAATAAATGAAATTAAAAATACTCTAGATGGGATCAATAGCAGAATAACTGAGGCAGAAGAATGGATAAGTGACCTGGAAGATAAAATGGTGTAAATAATTACTGCAGAGCAGGATAAAGAAAAAAGAATGAAAAGAACTGAGGACAGTCTCAGAGACCTCTGGGACAACATTAAACGTACCAACATTCGAATTATAGGGGTCCCAGAAGAAGAAGAGAAAAAGAAAGGGACTGAGAAAATATTTGAAGAGATTATAGTTGAAAACTTCCCTAATATGGGAGAGGAAATAGTTAATCAAGTCCTGGAAGCACAGAGAGTCCCATACAGGATAAATCCAAGGAGAAACACACCAAGACACATATTAATCAAACTGTCAAAAATTAAATATAAAGAAAACATATTAAAAGCAGCAAGGGAAAAACAACAAATAACACACAAGGGAATCCCCATAAGGTTAACATCTGATCTTTCAGCAGAAACTCTGCAAGCCAGAAGGGAGTGGCAGGATATACTTAAAGTGATGAAGGAGAAAAACCTACAACCAAGATTACTCTACCCAGCAAGGGTCTCATTCAGATTTGATGGAGAAATTAAAACCTTTACAGACAAGCAAAAGCTGAGAGAGTTCAGCACCACCAAACCAGCTTTACAACAAATGCTAAAGGAACTTCTCTAGGCAAGAAACACAAGAGAAGGAAAACACCTACAATAACGAACCCAAAACATTTAAGAAAATGGGAATAGGAACATACATATCGATAATTACCTTGAATGTAAATGGATTAAATGCTCCCACCAAAAGATACAGACTGGCTGAATGGACACAAAAACAAGACCCATATATATGCTGTCTACAAGACACCCACTTCAGACCTAGGGACACATACAGACTGAAAGTGAGGGGATGGAAAAAGATATTCCATGCAAATGGAAATCAAAAGAAAGTTGGAGTAGCAATTCTCATATCAGACAAAATAGACTTTAAAATAAAGACTATTACAAGAGACAAAGAAGGACACTATATAATGACCAAGGGATCGATCCAAGAGGAAAGTATAACAATTGTAAATATTTATGCACCCAACATAGGAGCACCTCAATACATAAGGCAAATACTAACAGCCATAAAAGGGGAAATCGACAGCAACACAATCATAGTAGGGGACTTTAGCACCCCACTTTCACCAATGGACAGATCATCCAAAATGAAAATAAATAAGGAAACACAAGCTTTAAATGATACATTAAACAAGATGGACTTAATTGATATTTATAGGACATTCCACCCAAAAACAACAGAATACACATTTTTCTCAAGTGCTCATGGAACATTCTCCAGGATAGATCATATCTTGGGTCACAAATCAAGCCTTGGAAAATTTAAGAAAATTGAAATTGTATCAAGTATCTTTTCCGACCACAACGCTATGAGACTAGATATCAATTACAGGAAAAGATCTGTAAAAAATACAAACACATGGAGGCTACACAATACACTACTTAATAACGAAGTGATCACTGAAGAAATCAAAGGGGAAATCAAAAAATACCTAGAAACAAATGACAATGGAGACACGACGACCCAAAACCTATGGGACGCAGCAAAAGCAGTGCTAAGAGGGAAGTTTATAGCAATACAAGCCTACCTCAAGAAACAGGAAACATCTCGAATAAACAACCTAACCTTGCACCTGAAGCAATTAGAGAATGAAGAACAAAAAAACCCCAAAGCTAGCAGAAGGAAAGAAATCATAAAGATCAGATCAGAAATAAATGAAAAAGAAATGAAGGAAACAATAGCAAAAATCAATGAAACTAAAAGCGGGTTCTTTGAGAAGATAAACAAAATTGATAAACCATTAGCCAGACTCATCAAGAGAAAAAGGGAGAAGACTCAAATCAATAGAATTAGAAATGAAAAAGGAGAAGTAACCACTGACACTGCAGAAATACAAAAGATCATGAGAGATTACTACAAGCAACTCTATGCCAATAAAATGGACAATCTGGAAGAAATGGACAGATTCTTAGAAATGCACAACCTGCCGAGACTGAACCAGGAAGAAATAGAAAATATGAACAGACCAATCACAAGCACTGAAATTGAAGCTGTGATTAAAAACCTTCCAACAAACAAAATCCCAGGACCAGATGGCTTCACAGGTGAATTCTATCAAACATTTAGAGAAGAGCTAACACCTATCCTTCTCAAACTCTTCCAAAATATAGCAGAGGGAGGAACATTCCCAAACTCATTCTACGAGGTCACCATCACCCTGATACCAAAACCAGACAAAGATGTCACAAAGAAAGAAAATTACAGGCCAATATCACTGATGAACATAGATGCAAAAATCCTCAACAAAATACTAGCAAACAGAATCCAACAGCACATTAAAAGGATCATACACCATGATCAAGTGGGGTTTATCCCAGGAATGCAAGGATTCTTCAATATGCGCAAATCAATCAACGTGCTACACCATATTAACAAATTGAAGGAGAAAAATCATATGATCATCTCAATAGATGCGGAGAAAGCTTTCGACAAAATTCAACACCCATTTATGATAAAAGCCCTGCAGAAAGTAGGCATAGAGGGAACTTTCCTCAATATAATAAAGGCCATATATGACAAACCCACAGCCAATATTGTCCTCAATGGTGAAAAACTGAAACCATTTCCACTGAGATCAGGAACAAGACAAGGTTGCCCACTCTCACCACTATTACTCTACATAGTTTTGGAAGTTTTAGCCACAGCAATCAGAGAAGGAAAAGAAATAAAAGGAATCCAAATCGGAAAAGAAGAAGTAAAGCTGTCACTGTTTGCAGGTGACATGATACTATACATACAGAATCCTAAAGATGCTACCAGAAAACTACTAGAGCTATCAATGAATTTGGTAAAGTAGCAGGATACAAAATGAATGCACAGAAATCGCTTGCATTCCTATACACTAATGATGAAAAATCGGAAAGAGAAATTAAGGAAACACTCCCATTTACCATTGTAACAAAAAGAATAAATTACCTAGGAATAAACCTACCTAAGGAGACAAAAGACCTGTATGCAGAAAGCTATAAGACACTGATGAAAGAAATTAATGATGGTACAAACAGATGGAGAGATATACCATGTTCTTGGATTGGAAGAATCAACATTGTAAAAATGACTATACTACCCGAAGCAATCTACAGATTCAATGCAATCCCTATCAAACTACCAATGGCATTTTTCACAGAACTAGAACAAAAAATTTCACAATTTGTATGGAAACACAAAAGACCCCGAATAGCCAAAGCAATCCTGAGAACGAAAAGAGGAGCTGGAGGAATCAGACTCCCTGACTTCAGAGTATACTACAAAGCTACAGTAATCAAGACAGTTTGGTACTGGCACAAAAACAGAAATATAGATCAATGGAACAGGATAAAAAGCCCAGAGATAAACCCACACACATATGGTCACCTTATCTTTGATAAAGGTGGCAAGAATATACAGTGGAGAAAAGACAGCCTCTTCAATAAGTGGTGCTGGGAAAACTGGACAGGTACATGTAAAAGTATGAAATTAGAACACTCCCTGACACCATGCACAAAAATAAACTCAAAATGGATTAAAGACCTAAGTGTAAGGGCAGACACTATCAAACTCTTAGAGGAAAACATAGGCAGAACACTCTATGACATACATCACAGCAAGATTCTTTTTGACCCAGCTCCCAGAGAAATGGAAATAAGAACACAAATAAACAAATGGGACCTAATGAAACTTAAAAGCTTTTGCACAGCAAAGGAAACCATAAACAAGACCAAAAGACAACCATCAGAATGGGAGAAAATATTTGCAAATGAAGCAACTGACAAAGGATTAATCTCCAAGATTTACAAGCAGCTCATGCAGCTCAATAACAAAAAAACCAACAACCCAATCCAAAAATGGGCAGAAGACCTAAATAGACATTTCTCCAAAGAAGATATACAGATGGCCTACAGACACATGAAAGAATGCTCAACATCATTAATCATTAGAGAAATGCAAATCAAAACTACAATGAGATATCATCTCACACCGGTCAGCATGGCCATCATCAAAAAATCTAGAAACAATAAATGCTGGAGAGGGTGTGGAGGAAAGGGAACACTCTTGCACTGTTGGTGGGAATGTAAATTGATACAGCCACTATGGAGAACAGTATGGAGGTTCCTTAAAAAACTACAAATAGAACTACCATACGACCCAGCAATCCCAATACTGGGCATATACCCTGAGAAAACCATAGGTCAAAAAGAGTCATGTACCAAAATGTTCATTGCAGCTCTATTTACAATAGCCAGGACATGGAAGCAACCTAAGTGTCCATCATCGGATGAATGGATAAAGAAGATGTGGCACATATATACAATGGAATATTACTCAGCCATAAAAAGAAATGAAATGGAAGTATTTGTAATGAGGTGGATGGAGTTAGAGTCTGTCATACACAGTGAAGTAAGTCAGAAAGAGAAAAACAAATACAGTATGCTAACACATATATATGGAATCTAAGGAAAAAAAAAAAAAAAAAGGCCATGAAGAACCTAGTGGCAAGACGGGAATAAAGACACAGACCTACTAGAGAATGGACTTGAGGATATGGGGAGGGGGAGGGGTGAGATGTGACAGGGTGAGAGAGTGTCATGGACATATATACACTACCAAATGTAAAATAGATAGCTAGTGGGAAGCAGCTGCATAGCACAGGGAGATCAGCTCGGTGCTTTGTGACCACCTAGAGGGGTGGGATGGGGAGGGTGGGAGGGAGGGAGATGCAAGAGGGAAGAGATATGGGAACATATGTATATGTATAACTGATTCACTTTGTTATAAAGCAGAAACTAACACACCATTGTAAAGCAATTATACTTCAATAAAGATGTTTAAAAAAAAAAAAAAAAAAGAATCTGCCTGCCAAAGCAGGGGACACAGGTTCGAGTCCTGGTCTGGGAGGATCCCACATGCCGCGGAGCAACTAGGTCCGTGCGCCATAGCTACTGAGCCTGAGCGGCTGGATCCTGTGCTCCGCAACAAGAGAAGCCACCGCGACGAGAAGCCCACGCACCACACGAGGAGTGGCCCCTGCTCGCCGCAACTAGAGAAAGCCCGCGCGCAGCAACGAAGACCCAATGCAGCCAAAAATAAATAAATTTATTTTTTTAAAAAAAGAATCTTCCTGTGTCCTAGTGGAAAATTCATCTCCCGTGCAAACTGTCTCTTCTCTTGAAGAATGGCTTTTGAAATCCTTTTCTTGCATGATTTTGAAGTTTCTGGCCAGTTTGTGGGTTTTCTCTTGAGTAATCCCTTCTTTTAGAACTCACACGATGTATTTCACATCTCTTAATTTCCCTTCCCAGCTACAGTAAGTCCCCTACATACAAACGAGTTCCGTTCCGAGAGCACATTCCTAAATCCAATTTGTTCCTAAGTCCAACAAGTTTAGCCTAGGTACCCAACTAACACAATCGGCTATATAGTACTGTACTGTAATAGGTTTACAATACTGTTCACACAAATAATACATAAAAAACAAACACACAAAAAAATTTTTAATCTTACAGTACAGTACTTTGAAAAGTACAGTAGTACAGTACAACAGCTGGCACACAGGGGCTGGCATCGAGTGAAGAGGCAAGAAGAGTTGCTGACTGGAGGAGGGAGAGGAGGTGGGAGACGGTAGAGCTGAAGGATCGTCAGCAATAGGAGACGGAGGACAAGCTGCAATTTCACTCACGCCTGACGTTGATGGCACAGGTTCTGGTTCCCTGCTGGATTCAATTCTATCTACTCTCCTGAAAAAAATGATCCAGCGATGTCTGGGTGGTAGCTCTTTTTTTCTCATCATAGATGACACCGTAGCACTGGATTGCATTCTGAACGGCTGCTGCAACCTTTGTGTACCGTTCTACATTCAGGTCCTGTGCCCCCAAAACTAACAGTGCCTCCTCAAATAAAGAAAATCCCCTTGCCATTTCCTGCGTCGTGAATCTCCTCAGTTCTTCAGTTACTTCTTCCTCTCTTTGTCCTTTCTCTGGGCCTCCAATTCCATCAGGTCTTCATTAGTAAGCTCCTCGTGTTGCACAGCAAGGAGCTCAATGAAGTCGTCCTCTTGCAGATCTAGCTTGAAATAAAGATACTGTACTTCTGTACTCTATACAGTACTGTACAGTAAAGTACACCAAAGCACAACCACTTGTAGAGGCTGCACACATGTGACAATGTATGCCAGACTCCTGAACTAACTTACATGATTGGACATGGGAACGCATGTTAGCATCTTTGAAAGTTCCCAACTAGAAGGTTCATATGTAGGGGAGTTACTGTACCATTTAATTCCTGCACATCTGGCTTCCCATTGCTGAATTCTCTGTAGTGAGGGGTAGTGAGGGCCTCTACCTTGATTTACAGCCTCTGCTTCCCTGTGTGTCAAAGTCAACCAAGTGGAGTTCATAACTTATATCCCTGCCCCACCCCAAGTGCCCCACTCCTGCTTTTATGGGTGGGCAAAAAAGTGCCTTCGGTTTTTAAGTAAAAATAAAAGACACATTTTTCATTTTCACCAAGAACTTTATTGAACAACATACTCACCCTTTTGTTCCACTACCTTCTGCCGTTTTTCAGGCAACTTCATAATTCCATCTTCCCAAAACTTTTTTATCTTTTTGAGCAAAGAACTGTTCTGGGCGCCTTTTACAATCTTCCAGGGAATTGAAATTTTTTCCATTAAGAGAATTTTGTAAAGACTGAAATAAATGGAAATCCAAAGTCACAATGTCTGGTGAATACAGAGGATGAATCAGAACTTCCCAGCCAAGCTGTAACAGTTTTTGCCTGGTCATCAAAGAAATGTGGGGTCTTCTGTTACCCTGACGGAAGATTATGCATTTTCTGTTGGCTAATTCTGGACGCTTTTCATCAAGTGCTGCTTTCATTTGGTCTAACTGGGAGCAGTACTTGTTGGAATTAATCGTTTGATTTTCCGGAAAGAGCTCATAATAGAGGACTCCCAAACCCACCATATACACATCACATTCTTTGGGTGAAGACCAGCATTTGCTGTGGTTGGTAGTGGTTCATTTCTCTTGCCCCATGATCTCTTCTCTTCCGCATTATTGTACAGTACCCACTTGTCATCGCCTGTCACAATGTGTTTTAAAAACGGAACTTTTTCATTACATTTAAGTAGAGAATCGCACGCGGAAATACGGTCAAGAAAGTTTTTTTTCACTTAACTTATGTGGAACCCAAACATCGAAGCGATTTGCATAACCAAGGGGTGCAAACGATTTTCAGCGCTTGATTTGGGTATTTTGAGTGTGTCGGCTATCTCCTGCATGGTATAACGTTGACTGTTCTCATTTAATGTCTCGGTTTGATCGCTGTCAGCGTCAACTGGTCTACCCGACCACGGAGCATGATCCAGTGAGAAACCTCCAGCAAGAAACTTCACAGACCACTTTTGACACGTTCGATCAGTCACAGCACCTTCTCCATACACTGCACAAGTATGGAGAGTTTGCATTTCAGTTGTGTTTTTACCTTTCTTGAAATAATAAAGCATAATATGCCGAAAGTGTTGCTTTTTTTCTTCCATCTTCAATATTAAAATGGCTACACAGAAATTCGCCGATTTTGATAAGCCCTTTTTTAAATGCACGCTGATGTGACAGCTGTCACATACACTCTAACAAAATTATTTTGAATGAAGTTAAGGACAACTAAGTGCTGCTAGAGCCATCTTATGGAGAAAACCGAACGAACCTTTTGGCCAACCCAATATCTCTGTAAGTTTTTTTCCATATTCAGCAAAATCCCAAGTCTTTCCTAGCTCTGTGCTGCTGCTGCTGATTCTTTCCAATCTTGTAAGTCAGGGGCTTGAAGATAAACAATATGACAGAAACTTGCTCATGCAGCATGATTGGAATCAGTAACTTGTCAGTTAACCTACAAAGCTGACGGATCATTTTTTTAAAAATATAAATGCATGCTATACATTTTATTTTAATTTCAAACATGTAAATCTGTGTTTATTTCCCATTTTGCCAAGCCAGTACTGCATGGTATTTAGTCTGAGTTTAAATCTGGTCCCACTATTTAACACTTATATGATTCTGGGAATTAATGAGAACAAACACTTATATAGCACTTACTATGTGCCAATCAATTTCCTAAGCGCTCTACCTATGTTCACTAATGTATTCTTTATAAGATCCTTATTTTGTTTAGTTTTTAAGGGATGTCCTAACAATTAACACAAACCAAGTGGCTTAAAACAACAGAAATTTATTCCCTTAAAGTTCTAGAGGCTACAAGTCCAAAGTCAAGGTGTCAGAAGAGCCAGTCTCCCTTTGAAGGCTCTAGGGAAGAATTCCTCCCTGCCTCTTCCTAGATGTTGTGGTTGCTGGCAATCCCTGGCTTATAGCTGCCAACACCTGTCTTTGGCTTCCCAATGCAGTCTTCCCTCTGTGTGTGTCTGTACATCTCCAAATCTCCCTCTCCCAGTAACTGGATTTAGGGCCCACCCTATGCCAGTATGACCTCATCTTAACTTGATTGCATCTGCAAAGACCCTATTTCCATATAAGGTCACGGAAGTACCAGGATTAGGATTTCAGCAAATCTTTTGGGGAATCCAAATCAACCCACCACACCTAAGAAGAAAGAATTACTGATTATCCAATTTCACAAATAAGGCAATTACAGCTCAAAGAGGTTAAGTAATTCGCTTAAGGTTATACAACTAGAGAGTAGTAGAACCAATATTTATTGATAAATTTGACTCCCAATCTGGCTCTCAATTCTTGCTCTTAACCAGGGAGTCTAAAAGACTCCCTCTAAACAGAAGAAGAAACCTAGTGAGTGCTGTGCCTGACACACACCACCAAACCAAAGCCCAGACTCTGAGCTGGCCTGGGCCTAGCGAATGGATCTAAATCTCCAAGAGCAGGTTCCTCTCGCCTGCAGACCTGCAGCTGCCCTTGCAGTTTAAGGAATTACCACTTGAGGTCGACTCTCCCTGCTGGAGGCTTATGCCCTCCACAGGGACTCCAGGTCTGCAAAGGTAGGTGTTAGGTAGAAAGAAATAGGGAAGTGTCTGGGATCCCAGATTTTTGAAAGCCCCCCACTGCTTTCAAAATTTTAGTTTTCAATTTCAATTTCTCCCCAAATTTTCAAAAGATATATGTGCAAAATCTGGGCTGCTTTTGAACAGCTAGTTCTTTGAACCTGAAACCCTCAAAAGCAGTCAGGCTGGGACGCAGTCTATTCACATCTGGCACTCTGACCTGAGCACATTTACAGACAGTAAAAGTGATAGTGGTGCCTAAGGAATTCCATACAAAAATACAGCACGACGCCCATGGACCTTTTTTCTTATTACACCAAAAACCCATGAGCCCTCCTCAGAAATGAAAATAAGCTGGGGTAAGGAAAGGGGAGGGAATTGTGTCCCCACTAAAGCCAGCATCCCCAAATCTGTTATTCTTCCTGAAAGTGACCAGCCACCATCCACCTAAAACAGAAACCTGTGATTTGTCCCAGATTCTTCCATCTCCCTCCTCTCTGTGTCCCACCAGTGATGCTAATTCTCAGTTATCCTTAGTGACCCACATCTGTGCCTTCCTCTCATGTGTCCTTGTCCCCCCACTGCAGTGGTTCAGGCCTCATCATGTGCGTTTTTACAATGGCATTCTAACAGACTTCACTGCTTCCAACGTTACCCCTCCATAACTCGTCCTCTACGTGACTGCCTACAAACATTCTAAATATTAAATTGGATCCTATTATTTCTCAGCATAAAATTGCTCAGTGACTCCATGGCCCACTTACCTGCTGGTTCCTTTTTATTTTGAAAACTCAACTCGTGGTTCACATCCTCCCAGACGTTTGCTCTTCTTTTCCCTTCATAGATTTCTCGCATGGCCCTTTGACCATTGTATTGTCATCAGCTGTTAACTGTTCTCTTGGTTTCATTTACCCAACACCAAGCACAATTTCCGGTACATAGTAGGAAGTCAATAAATAGTTATTGAATAGTAATGTCATGTCTGAAAAAGTGTAGGAGAATGTGTGACAGTTGACTCACACAGTCATAGCCACTTTTTGGGAACTGGCATAACAGAGAATAAAAAGATGGAGACAGTCCCTGACTCACCAACTTCATGAAGATGTTATTTTGGGGAGAGGACCAAGGAATACTTCCTTTGACCAGTTACCATGTACCACAAGCTCCCCAAGGGAGATAGAAGCAGAGGAGAAAGTAAGATGATTAATTGAGAACTTAGCTCCAAACCCCATCACAGAAGTCGAGTTAATGTGGCTGAACCCCATGTCCTACCTTCATCCCAAAGCCCACATCTGAATCTCACCTCTGGGCACTCCAACGTGAAGAAATTCCAGAAAATACCTGCTCACAAGAAGTACTAGAGGAAAGGATGACAGAATACGCGTCTCAGGTGCTTAGAATAGAGCAAGTCTAAGACACCTTCACTGGCCTTTCTCAGAAGGGGGTCACCTCCCAGGCCTATGCTATCTAACAAAGTGGCTGTGTGGAAGACTTTCTCTACGGCACAGGGACACCACCATGTTTCTAAGCCTGAACAATTCATTGCCACTGCTCTGCTTCTTGGCACTGGGTTGACTGAGGAGTAGAAGAATTGAGAAGAACAATGAGCTTCGCCACTTCCCCTCCACCTCAGTAGGCTTTTTGGAAAAGTATTTTTACCTAGGACCATCTTGTTCTATGTGTAACCCTAATAAAGGCTGGGGACCTCACGTGGCCCACTGTCTGCAGGCATTTACATTCAAGGGGAAACATATCTAAATCCAAATCCTTGAAAAATAATATGTATTTTCACTATAGGTTTTCTTAGAGCAGTCAGGTTTCGGAACACACACCTTTGGGTTGTTAGTACTTGTAACAGTGCATGGCACAGAGTAGTAAGTGCTCAATAAATATCTACTGAAAGATGAATGAATGAATATCTGTTTTAAAGCATTTATTAACAATACTTCACTCTAATTTTTAAATTTCTCCGTTACTTGCCTATGAGCTCCTCATCTCTTGAATATACTTTAGGGTATATGCTAGCACCTATTTCAGGGCTAGAATATAGTAATAACTGACTGACTGCTTTATTTATGAATATCACACTCAGCTTTTAAAAACGTAATCACTGAAGAAGTTAAAGAAAAAGTCCCCCAAGGACTTTGATTTAAATAGATTTGAAGAAATTACAGTACATATGGGAAAAAATTTCTTAAATCAAGTATGCAGAGGCAAAGTAAAAGATAATTTAAAAAAATCATATATAAGGGAAAGCTCAAATAGCCTAATGAATTCATCTAGCCCACTGGCTTTGCATCTTCCACTTCTAATTTACGCTACTGACACCAGATGGCGATATTTTATCATGATCGACTGAGTCGTGGCCATTTGTGAATTTAGTCAGCAAATGTATAGCGGGAGGCCTTTGCTAGGCACAAAGAATTCATAGTGAATGACACATAGACCTTGATATGTGTTTATAATCTATTGGGAGAGTGGGTTAGCTACACAGATAATGGAAAAGTACAGTCATGATGATACAAAATAATAGGCAACATATTTTAAGGGACAAAAGACCTGAAAAGACACTTCATGAACAAGAATACAAATAGACTAAAAGTACAAAAAAGTGATCAACATTATTAGTCATCAGGAAAATGCACTTTAAAAGGTCAGTGAGATACTACTGTATCCCAGTAAGAATGACTAAAATGAAAAGGACTTAGAAAACTAAGAGATGTTGAGGCCGTGGAGCATTTGGAAAGCTTGCACACTGCTGCGGGGAACGTAAACTCAACAAGCACTTGGAGAACTGCTTGGTCTGTCCACTAAACCTAACCTGACAAACACCCTGTGACCTAGCACTTCCACTTCCAGGTATAAACCAACAGAAGTGAGTGCTCACGTGCACCAAAGCCTTGCACAGATACGTTCATCGCAGATTATTTATGATAGAAAAAACAGAAAGAACTCATACCCATCAATAGTACAAAGTATAAAGTATGGTATATGCACAATATATGCAATACCTGGAATATTACACAGCAATGAAGAACAAAATACTGCTGCTTATAGCAACAAGGATGAATCTCACTAAATACAATGTTGACTGAAAGAAGCCAGACCTCAAAGAGCACATACTATATGATTACATTTAGGTGAGGCTCAAGAACAGGAAAACTAATCTATGAGGAGAAAGGTCAGAATACTTGTTATTTGGAGGAGCAGGGTAAATATTGAGAGGAAGGGGGCAAAATGAGCCTTCTGTTGTGCTAGAAATATTCTGTGTCTTGATCAAGGGCTGTATACGCTGAGGTATATACAGATGTAAAATTTTATTGAGCTGTATAAGATTTGTGCACTTCACATATAACTTATTCCACAATAAACAAATAAATAAAGAGAAATCAATAGTCAACATCACTGAATGTTTATTAGGTGCAAGGCACTTTGTCAATACATATATTATCTCAGTCATCACAATAATTCTCTTTTTCCCAGCCCTATTGAGATATAATTGACATATAACATTCTATAAGGTGTACAAGGTGATGATTTAATATATGTATATATTATAAAATGATTACCACAATAAATTAGTTAATACACCCATCACCTCACAAAGTTACCGTGTGTGTGTGTGTGTGTGTGTGTGTGTGTGTGTGTGCTGAGAACTTTTAAGATCTACTCTCCTAGCAATTTTTAAGTATACAATACAGTATTGTTAACTATAGTCACCATGCTGTATATTAGACCCCCCAGAACTTCTTCATCTTGTAATTGGAAGTTTATACCCTTTGATCACCCTCACCCACTCCCCCCATCTCCCCCTCCTCCCTGCCCCTGGCAACTACCAATCTACTCTCTTTTTCTATGAGTTTGGTTTTTTTAGATTCCACATATAAATGGTATCACATGGCATGTATCTTTGCCTGACTTATTTCACTTTGCACAGTGTCCTCAAGTTTCATCCGTGTTGTTGCAAAAGGCAGGATTTCCTTCTTTTTATGGCTAACTAGTATTGCATTTGTGTTCCCTTTTCTCCACATCCTTGCCAACACTTGTTATTTCTTGTCTTTTTGATCACAGCCATTCTAACAGGTGTGAGGTGATCTCATTATGGTTTTGATTCGCATTTCCCTGATGATTAGAGTCATCACAGTAATTCTAAGAGGGATGTCCAATTCCTAATCCCAGCTGACAGATCAGGAAGCTGAGGTTTAGAGAGCTCAGTAACCCGCCCAGGTGCATGTGACATGCACATGGCAGAGGAAGAACCCAGAGGGTCTGGTTGTAAAGTCCAAGCTCTAGTCTACTGTTTAATGGCTTCCCCATTTTACAAAGCCCAGTAGGAGGGATGAATTCTGCCTTAGGGGGAAGTAGATTAGCAAAGACTTCAAACAAAAAGAAGATACATTTTGAAACAAACAAGTGAACCGAAATGTTATCTATCAGTTTCCTTGCTTCCTGCTAGAACTATGGAATCCTGGATTTGGAAGTAAGTGTAGCGATCATCTAGTCTAGTCCAATCCTTTTTTATTTTATTTCATTTTGTTTTGTTTTGTTAGTTTTTTACAATCCTTTATTTTATTCGTGAAGGAAATAAAGCTCAGAGTGGCAGCGACACTCATTTAATGCTAGCAAAGAACAGAGCTAAGGTCAACTGGAAAATAGCTGACCTTAACCAGAGAGATTAAGTAACTGCCAATGGCCACCCAGAAGTAAGTGGTGGAGCCAGTATCTGAATCCCCACAGGGTGACTGCAGAACCTGCTCTCTTAACCACTGTGCCGTGCGGGCTTCTGACTCCTAGCCCCGCGCTCCATCCACTGCCCCACCCTGCCTCCCAAAATACACTGAAAAGTCAGCACATTCAGAGAGACTGGAGTCGTCACAGTGCACTGGAGGTGGGGAGGCAGACCAGGAGACTGGCATGCTTGCCATGTCAAATCAGGCCAGATCCAAATGCAGACAAATTGGGAAGATAATTGAGAATTGCCAATCAAAGTCAATTTTGAGCAGAAAGAAAACAGCATTGGAAAACCACCTAATTTACACCAAGGGATGGTTTCAAGACTTGAATTTAGATCCAGAGGAAGAAAAGCTCAGTTTTAGAAAAGTTCAATTAAGACATTAAAAAATCCAATTTGGATCAAAGCGGTAGGTCTGTCTAAGCACTGGGGTAAGATGTTTATCTGGCTAAGGCGCCACAGCCCGGAGTTCACAGCTTATCCCAGCCTCCCTCTCCCTCGCCCCTCTTTCCATCTGCCCCTCCCTGTTCCCCAATAGAAGTTCTTCCTAGTTTTTCTTGGGACTTTTGCAATCCTTGCTCACTTTTCAATGTTCCATTTCATCTCTGAACGTCTCTCAGTGTTCCATTTCATCTCTAACATATTGATGGTCTTTGTCTTGGTACAACTGGCCTTGTGGAATCTTTCCTTCATTGTATGACTTTGCTATGGCAGCTGTAACCAGTTACCACAAACTTGGTAGCTTAAAACAATAGCAATCTATTCTCTCCTAGTTCTGGAGACCATAAATCCAAAACCAGTATCACTGGTCCAAAATGAACCTGTCAGGGCTTCCCTGGTGGCGCAGTGTTTGAGAATATGCCTGCTAATGCAGGGGACACGGGTTCGAGCCCTGGTCTGGGAAGATCCCACATGCCGCAGAGCAACTGGGCCCGTGAGCCACAACTACTGAGCCTGCGCGTCTGGAGCCTCTGCTCCGCAACAAGAGAGGCCACGACAGTGAGAGGCCCGTGCACCGCGATGAAGGGTGGCCCCCGCTTGCCGCAACTAGAGAAAGCCCTCGCACAGAAACGAAGACCCAACAGAGCTAAAAATAAATAAATAAATAAATAAATTTTAAAAACAACAAAAAACCCCCCAAATCAACCTGTCAGCCTAGCCGCACACCCTCTGGGGGCTCTAGGGGAGCATCTGTGCCTTAGCGCTCCCAGCTTCAGGCGGGTGCCCACATGGCATTCCTGGGCTTGTGGCTGCATCCCTACAATCTCTTCCTCCATCTTCCCAAGGCCTGTGTGTCTTCTCCCTTTGGTTCTCTCTTACAAAGACCCACCCAGACCATCCTGATAATCCCCTCATTACAAGATACTTAATTTAGTCACATGTCGCCGTATAAAATAGTATTCACTCTTTATCCAAATAAGGTAATACTTTGAAGTTCCAGGGATTAGGAATTGATCTCTTTGGGTGGCCATGATTCCGCCTGCTACTTTTCAAGCCCTAGAACTACAGAAAGATAGATTTAGAAATAAAAAACCCTCTCTAACAACCCACTAAAAATATCACCACCATCAAGGAGAATTCCTCTCTTAAACTCTCTTCAGTCTGGCTTTTTTTCCTCACCATCCTCTGAAAATACCCTTGTTCACTCTGCCAAATCCAGCGACGATTTCTCGGTTCTTTATGCTACTGTAGCAGCATTTGACACAGTAGAGCACTTCTTCCTGGAAACTATGCTCCTTCATTCCCTCCTACTCTACTGGCTACTTCTTTTCAGTCTTCTCTCCTGGATCATCATCTTCGCACAACTTCTGAGGATCAGAGTGCCCATGGCTCAGTCCTTGGACCGCTTTCCATCTTTATCTATTCTTATTCCCTTATTCCCCCAGCTTTAAAGCCTCTGATACACTGACAATACCCAAACTTAAATCTCCATCCCAGTCTCTCCCCTAAACATCCAGCGTTAGTACAGAATAGCTACTTGACATCTCCATTTGAATGTCTAACAGGGATCGCAATCCTAACGTGCCCCAAATTGACCTCTTTATTCTGCTCCCCTCCCCAAGCTGCTCTTTCCCCAGTGTTCCCCATCCCAGTGGAATATATTGTCCAGTTACTCAGTCCAAGAAACGGGCAGTCATCCTTGACCTCTCTTTTCTCATATGTCCTACAGCCAATCTATCAGCAAATGTTACTAGTTCTATCTTTTAAAAAATTCTGACTCCTACTGTATCTGTCCACCTTGACCACCATCACCGAGTCTAAGCCACCATCACTTCTTGCCTGGACTGTTATAATTGGTCTTCTTGCTCCTAACTGGTCTCCCTGCTTTTCCCCAGACCTCTTTGCAATCTAAATAACCAGGAAGACTATTTCAAACACAAACCTCTTCATGTATTTCCTTTATGTTCCAATGGACTCCCATCATATTTAAAATAAAATCCAAAGTCTTCCCCATGGTCCATGATGCGTCTCCAACTTCATTCCTTAATATTTCTGGCCTTGGTTTCCTGCTGTTCTTGGACTTTGCTGTTCTCATCCTGGCCTGCCGGCCGTGCACTTCCTGTTCCCTCTCCTGGACCACTCTTCCCCGGTTGTTTCTCCAGCTTGCTCTTTGACTACATCCAAGTCTGTTCAGTTGTCATTTCCTAGGGGAGACCTCTCCTGACACCCTACTTGATAACATTTCTATCACCCTCTTGTCCCATCCCGTAATTTATTTTCTTTAAGATCTAATATTATAATATGTATTTGTCTAATTGATTCGTTTCTATCTCCCCCACTATAATATTGGTTTTCTGAGAGCAGGGAATTGTGCCTGTTTTGGTTCATTACCAGATTGCCAGTGCCTAGAACAGTTCCTGATAGAATAGGAACATGTGAGACTTTTTTTTTTTTTTTTTTTTTGGCCACACCATGCAACATGCAGGATCTTAGTTTCCCAACCAGGGATCGAACCCACACCCCCTGCAGTGGAAGCACGGAGTCTTAACCACTGGACCTCCAGGGAAGATCCCTGTGTGAGACATTTTTAAGTGAATGAATGAGTGAATAATTTAAAGATTTCAGAAGGCAGATGACTGGGATATAAAATGCAAGCTTTTGGAAGGGACCTCCCTCCACTTCCACCAACCACAAACTCTGATGATTGTAGCTGTGCTTCCTCCCAGCTTGAACATGCACTCCCTCTCTGGCTGAAAGTCAGCTCTGCCAAGGCGGCAAGTGCCTCTACCCCCATCTCAGCTTTACAGCCAGCCTCCCAGGGGAAGTGGGCAGGGAGGCCACGAGGTGGAAAAAGCCACCTAGGAGAGCAGAGCTTATAATGGACTGTTCTTCTGTTATAGCAACTGCTGTGACATGCAAATGCTATCTTGTTAAAAATAAATAAATAAATAAGCGTAACCTATTGGGATTCTTCGTAAGTTCTTAGCAGACAAAGCTTCATTTAATGCCCACTCGGGGCAGCAGTTGAGAAAGAATGCAGCCACAGGGTCCGTGCTGCCCACATTCCTTCCAGGGGCCTCCGTGGCTCACAGGCCCAAACACAGTGCCTTCCTTACACTTCAGACACTACTCCAACACCACCCCCGCCCCCCGGCCAGGGAAAATCAGTGCTGGCCCAGTGGCCAGGAGAAACCCACAGAAAGTAGAGAAGCAGGATAACATATTAACAAACAACCGAAATTTTAGAGGCAAGCCTCAATTTGAATTCCCAAAGTAGATTGTTGGCTATGTATTCTTGGGAAAGTCACTTATTAAGCCTCAGATGCCTTATCCATAAAACAAAGTAATGTCTGTCTCTCGGGGCTGTTTTGAGGATGGAATGCTCTAGCCCAGCACAGGATCGCAGTGACTGGTAGTCAGCACAATTACCCTTAGTCGGTCTTTACCAAGGCGTAGAGGGTAAGGAGGAGAGCAGTCATGGCTGGGACACCCGACATCCCATGACGTGATTGGCACTGGTGTATAAGCAGCCTGCTCTATGGAGGCCACAGAACCACAGAATGATAGGGTCACAGAAGCCTTTGGAGATGTTAAAACAAACGAACAAATAAACAAAAAACCTTGCGTTGTACAAAAAAGGAAATGGGCCTCGAAAGATGAACTGATTTGCCCAGAATCACATAGCTAGTTAATGGCAAAGCCGGAGCTGGAACCCAGATCTCAGACCTCTGCTCGTACGCTCTTACCAGTGCTTCTTGATGTTTCCCACAGGCCAGGCTGGGTGACTTGCAAGCCCTCCCACCCACACCATGCCCAGGCCTCAAACTGCACAGCAGGCCCAGCTGTTCAGCTGATGAGCTCAGACTCAGCCACAGCCTCGCCAGGCCTTGCAAGGGCTCTCTGCGCCTCCCGCCCCCCATCCCTCATCCCCGTTCTCTAATTTGCCTTCCTCCATCCATTAAGGCCTGTGACGTGCAAGCTCCCAGCTCCCCAGAGAACACCTCAGCTGGCTGGCCCATAGGCCTGTTGCAGAAAAGAACACTTCCTGGAGGGGATGTCAGGGATTGCAAGGTGGATCCGAGGAGCCCTCTGCTTGCGTTTCCTGGCGAAGCCTTGTGGGGCCTCTGATTCCTTTTACATCCTCTGAAGCCCTTAAGTAAGCTTGTTGGTGATGCCATGTAGACAAAGTATCCATAAATTGAAAACAAAGGCAAATCTCCCAGATCTCTTAGGTCAAAGGTCACATGCCTGGAATTGCCTGTCTACCCCTTTCATCTCTTTGCTCCTTCTTCAAATATTTTTGAAATATCATCTCTTCTGCTGAGCCCTTCAAATGGAGGAATCATTCTGAACCAGGCTTCAAATCCTTAGTTGCCCCTCACTGGCAGTGTGACCCTTCTGCGCCTCAGTTTTCTCATCTGTAAAATGGGAACAGTCAAATTATCTTTCTCATAGGGTTATTGTGAATTGATAAACGCACAGCACTTATATACATGTCTGAAACAAAGTAAACCCTCAATAAACATTTCCTGTGGTGATGATGATGATGATGAAGATGATGATAATAAAGATGGACCTCTCTCATTTTAAACAGGAATTTACCGTGGGACTCCAACTGCCCCATAATATGTATTTCTCCTTCTTTCTGTCCATAACTAAGTATATTTTAGTGCATTATCTGATATAATCCTCTTCACTGTTGGTTTTCTTGACTAGTGGTCAATGTCTGATTTAGAGAGCAGGTCCCCACTGGGCAGGGACCAGAGCTGGTTAACACTCTGAGCTTTACTCCCCTCCTCTGTCAAATGGATCTAATCCCACATGACTTGCATAAAGGATTAACCAAAATAGCATCATAGATTAAATGGTCAATAATACTGTCACCCTTATTCCTGATTATATGTCTGTGTAAACTGACTAGTATTAGGTTTATTGTAAGAAATCTTCCTTTTTATTGATAAAAACAGTCAAATATAGCGATTTCATGTGGTTCAGTCTTATAATAGTAACAATAATTGTAATAAAAACAACAATAACATCCAACATTTATTTAATGCTTCTATATGCCAGGTACTGCCCTGGCATGACATGTTTCACATGGATTATGTCATTTAATGTCTGTGACCCTATGAGGTATATGCCATTATCATCCGCATATGTCAAATGAATAAGCACCTAGAAGTTTAGTAAATGTCCAAAGGTAACACAGATAGTAATAGGACACAAACCTACAGTGTTAAATTCTGAGTTCACATTCCCAACAAATACTCTCTACTGCTTGGTCTTCTGCATCCAGGACTCTACCTTGTTCTTTTCTTTTTTATTGAACTATAGTTGATTTATAGTGTTTCAAGTGTACAGCAAAGTGATTCAGTTATACATATACATATATATACATATATATATGCTTTTTCAGATGCTTTTCCATTGTAGGTTATTACAAGATATTGAATATAGTTCCCTGTGCTACACAGTAGGTCCTTGTTGTTTACTTTATATATAGTAGTATCTGTTAATCCCAAATTCCCAATTTATCCCTCCCCTCCTTCCTTTGTGGTAACCATAAATTTGTTTTCTATGGCTGTGAAGCTATTTCTGTTTTGTAAATAAGTTCATTTGTATCTTTTTTTTTAGATTCCTCATATAAGTGATGTGATATTTGTCTTTGTCTGGCTTACTTCACTTAGTATGATAATCTCTAGGTCCAGCCATGTTGCTGCAAATGGCATTATTTCACTCTTTTCTATGGCTGAGTAATATTCCATTGCATATATGTACCACACCTTCTTTATCCATTCATCTGTTGATGGACATTTAGGTTGCTTCCATGTCTTGGCTATTGTAAATAGTGTTGCTGTGAACATTGGGGTGTATGTATCTTTTCCAATTAGAGCTTTCATCTTTTCTGGATATATGCCCAGAAGTGGGATTGCTGGGTCATATGGTAGCTCTATTTTTAGTTTTTTAAGGAACCTCCATACTATTCTCCATAGTGGTTGCACCAATTTACGTTCCCACCAACAGTGTGGGAGGGTTCCCTTTTCTCCACACCCTCTCCTTGTTCTTGTAGATCCATCCTTCAGTCCTCAAGGACTGGGACCCTGTCCTTGACACCCAGGCAGTGGCCAGGCTCCTGCCACCTGATGAGAAAATGCCCTGCTTCTACCTTTTGTCTGCAGAGACCCTGAGTACGGCTTACTCCTAGTTTCTCCATCACTGTGTTCTGTCTGTCCAAGGAACACTCCTTCATTGTTCATGTTGGGCCTGCCTGATGGAAAGTGCTTTACTGAATTGCTCCCCATCGTATGTGCTGTTGTCTTAATCATATGCCACGTTCTGCTTACCAGACAGTACTTGCTCCTTCAGCTTCAGCTAAGTCTCTGCCATTCCTAGGAGGGTGCTAGTGTCAGATCTGTGCCCATCCCCTCTGTCCTTTCATGTTGTCTTAAGCAGATCACACCTAGCCCTGCTTATGCATATGCTGCTATGGAGAGAACCCTGGAGATGGAGAGAGCATGAGACCCGGTCCCTGCGTGCAAAGGGCTTATAATCTCATTGGCAGACAGAATATAGAAAAAGAAATGCAAGCTAGTGCATACTGTGCAATGATTGAGTGGTCCGGACATTTATTATGCAGTAAAGACTTAGCATTAGGAACAGAGTGAAGAATGGTGGTCAGGATACAGTCCAAACAGTTCCTGTTTACCATCTGCACCAAGCCCAGTATCCCAGTATTAAAGGGAAGGGAGCCCGATAGGGGAACAGAGGGAGCTCACCTAAGAGGTCAAAGTGGCAAAGCAGCTCTGCGGCATGTCCCCTCACCTCCAGTCCACTCCACGTAACAGCAGAAGCTGAATCCCATTTCTGTGCCTCACCACACAGGATCCTGAGCCTCTCATTCACGATGAGAAGTCCAGCAACCATAATTTAAATTCCCCCCAGTGCCTAGCCTGACTGCGTCAGAGTGAATTGCAGGCTAAAAAGCCACATTTACTTTTGTTTAGACCCACACAAACCATGCATTTTCAGGCGATTTTTTTTTCAGCCTCCCTTCTGCTAGCTGAACAAGACTCATCTATCTGCAGCCATTAAGTCTATCCACAGGCAGGTATCAGGCATGACCAGGAAATCAATATGAGCCAGTGAGACAAGATATTTCCTCCCTCTTTTGCTCATCTAAATGGGGAAAGCTTCCAGTGGTGCTCAGAGAACAGCTGGCTGCCCATCGTCCTTATCTCTCTCCCTACATGGCAAACACAGAAATTATTTTCTGCCAAGAAAACGGACCAAGGCTAAATTCAAGACTTTATTTGTATGATGAAGCCAGTCTAAAATCTCCTTCACGTCCTAGAAGCTGTTATAGAATCTGTTCTGGAAAAGGGAGGGAAGGAGAGATCAGAGATTCACTGGGTAGAGGTGTATGAAATGTCCAAGCCCTCTATTTCCAATCAGAACTACATGGGAAGCATCCATTGGTTGGCTCAAATTCTCAGGGACCTTTACTTCCAAACCCCATTCTAAAGACTTGTGTCTGTGTACGTCGGGACTTCTTTCCTGCATCCGGCTTTTATTCGTCTAAGATAATTGATCACTGATGATAGCATTTTTTCTGAGCCTCTGGTGTTCAGTAAGGTTTTGCAACTTGGTGGGTTTTGTGACTAGAGAGCAGGCTTCATTCACCATCACTGGTAGAATTGGACACTGGATAGTGTTGAGGTGGAAAGCAAAGGGCAAGACACTGGTCTTAGTGGGCTCGGGCTGCCATAAAATACCATAGACTGAGCAGCTTAAAGAAGATGTTTATTTTCTCACAGTTCTAGAGCCTAGAAGTCCAAGATCAAGACGCCAGCATGGTTGGTTTCTGGTGAGAGCTCTCTCCCCGGGTTGCCAATGGCCACCTCCACACTGTGAGCTCATGTGACCCCTTCTCTGTGCGAGAAGAGTTCTGGGGTTTCTTCTTATAAGGATGCTAATCTCATCATGAGGACACCACCCTCATCTAAACCTATTACTTCCCATAGACCCCACCTTCAAAACCATCATATTGGGGGTTAGGGCTTCAAGACGTGAATTGCAGGTAGAGGAGGGAAATATAATTCAGTCCAAAGCAGCATTGTATTCTGAATACTCTCTGTTACTATATGAACCATCCTGATCAGGGACAGAAGGGTCCATTAGGTGCAGGACCACGTATTTCTGTGATGGCTTCTCCTGTGTTTTCTTATGCAGCTGTGGTTGGTGTGATGTGGTATAGTTTCTGTGTTGTGGCATTATCCGCACTGAATTTGCAGCCAAAAGAAAAGGTTTCAATCACCTCACACCCATTAGGATGGCTACTATCAAAAACAGAGAAAATAATAAGTGTTGTCAAGGGTGTGGGACAATTGAAACACTCATGCAGTGTTGGTGGGATTGTTAAATGGTGCAAACACTATAGAAAACAGTGTGGTGGTTCCTCAAAAAATTAAATCTGGAATTACCACGTGATCCAGCAATTCCACTTCAGGGTATACATCCCATGCGCAGCAACAAAGACCCAATGCAGCCAAAAATTAATTAATTAATTAATTAATTTAAAAAAACTAATGTGATAGACTGAGCAGCCAAAGAATGTGAAAATATTAAAAATTAATCCTATTAAATCAGAATAAATATTATAATTATAGTTAACAAATTATTAATTAAATTAGTTGTCAGTGAAAATTAATTAAGTCAATGAAAATTAATCATATTATGATTGTGGGCATCCCCTCATCAGGTCTCTGTGTCTAGTTAAATTATGTTTTACTACTTTCTTTCTTAGACTTGATTATAAAGATTTTACCTGACTTGCTGACTTGACTCTTAATTTGTGACCTTGTTGTGAGTCCTTGCAAAATTACACACTTTAGATTTTTTAAAAACAGCTCCAAGCACATAACACCTTTCAAAGGATCTTAAATGCATTATCGAATTAATAACATCTTTGCCAAGACTGAGGAAGATCAAATTTCTGAAATCTAGAAAGCCAGAGAGATCGTCCAGTTTAAATTGTTTCTTTTCCTCCACAACGTGCCTTTTTAGCTGCTAATTGTGACTCTCTGAGGTGTCCCTTTAGCACAGACTAAGGTAGAAGGAGGAGGACAGGTGGAATTGAGACTTCTTATCCCACAGGTAACAGAGACCAGGGTTCTGGATACATGTGTCCCCTTGTGTTTGTGAGGTCTGTAGTGGTTCAGAATAGAACAGAAAAGTGAAAATCAGGGCAGGTAGCAACAGTCCCAAATACTTCATCCCCAAAGCTAAGCATGGACAACCATGCATAGGAAGCCAGTGAGAAAGTGTGTGTGCATGTGAGAGAGAGAGAGAGAGAGAGAGAGATGTATTTTGCAAGAGTCATCAGACTGTGGAATCAAACACTGGTGCCCCAGCAGCAGTACTCCCCTTCCGCCCATCAAGCGGCCACATTACTAATTCTCAACCATAGCTCTACATCAGAAAAATTTATTATTTACTGTATGTGCCCACACATACAGAGATTCTGATTAATTTGATCTGGGGTAGGGTCCAGGAATCAGCATTTTCCAGAGCTACATAGATGTTTCTTATATACAGCCAGGGTTGAGAACCATTGGGTCATGCATTCCATCAGCTTAGACGAAGTTAGACAGAATTTGCCATTGATGAGGACATTTGATCTTGAACCTAGGAAATTTATAAATATCATCTTCTGAGCTTTAAAGTCTTTGAGTTATATATAGTGAATTAAACATGTGTTCATCTATACTCCCTCCTGGGTTCCCACTAAAATAAGAGTGAATGTTTTAAACCTGTAAGGACATGTAGCACAGAGAGGAGAAACCAATAGACAAGTGATACCAGCTAAGTTTTGGAAAATGGAATGCAAATAGAGGAATAGAAACTGACTTCATCAAGCTAGAAAAGCTAAAACCTAAGTGTTTGCAGAGGGGAGCGTGGATGAGAGTCAAGATGATTTGTGCTGAAGAATACTTGGAGGCACCAGATACTAAGATAGGAAGAGAGGTGGGACTAAAGATGGGAGGATTCAGTTGAACGTCTGTATAATGGGCAGTTAGTCTGCTAGGTCCTCTCCCCCAGTAGAAGTCAGGTGACTCCCTCCATCATAGAAGGTCTAGGGTATTCTCTGGAAAAACCACATCAAGAGTCTTCAGACAGGATACCAGCACAGTGGAAAACAGGGAAGAGGCGCTGTGCTGAAAAGAGGGTGGTGATTCAGTTGAAATCTAGACAATCACCTTTGGCATCCAGCCTTTTCAGTGGCTTGGCTTCAAGAATACTGACTGCCAAACAAATTCTCTCCAAGTGAAAGATTGGACAATCTTTCTCCGGGGAGACTGAAGAGCCCTAAGGAAAAAAAAAACCAAAATGAAATGTATAACATCCACAATAAAACAGCTGGTACTCTGTCACATCCCCATCAACTGAAGGCAAAGATGTGACACCGATTATTCCTGAGATTCCAACCAGCTTTTCAGAGCCTTGCTTGGAAAGAATAGCCAAGGATCTTCAGACACTTGAAGAAAGCTTCCATCTGACTACAAAATTCCAAAGCAGAAAAAATGGAAGTCAAAGGAACTAGAGACCAAAAAAGATATTACATTTATGATTAATATTCTCAGAGAGAAAAGAGAGGCTATTGCATCCATGAAGCAAGAACAGGAGCCTATACAAGATAAATCCTCAGAAAAGAAGGAAATAAAAATGTGGTAGCTTTGGTAGCTAGTCACCAAAGACAGACTTCAGTGAACCACGCTTCCCAATAACCACACCCTTGCACGGTCCTCTCCCACATGGAATATTGTGAGGCCCTGTGACTCACTCTGACTAATAGAATGGGACAGACGTGATGCTGGGCGAGCTTTTGGCCTAAGTCTTCGAGATAGCTGCCAGTTTCTGCTTTTGGAAGCCCTGGGCTGCCATGTAAAAATTCTCGGTACTCTGCTAGGGACACCACATGGATAGGTCATGGACAGAGAGAAAGGTCCTGAGACTGCACGGAGAATGAGAGGCTCGGCCCTCCCCATGTTCTAGCTGAGTCTTCCTGCCAGCTGGCCAAGGCAGATGTATGGATGAAACCATGCTGGCTATTCCCGCACCATCTGTTCTCTGGCTGCGAGGGAGACAACATGTGAGGCCCCAAGTGAGACAGATGAACCCCAGTCAGTCCATGGAATCATGAAAAATAATAAAATGTTTGCTGTTTTAAACCGTTAAGTTACAGATGGTGTGTTATGCAGCAAATATAAAATAACTGCCAAAATTTAAAAATGAATCTGAATGGCATCACACTTCTTAACACCAACCCTGAAAGCTAAAAAATAGTCGAGTGATAGCTTGAAAAGCCAGGGTGGAGGATGGGGGTGCGTTATTTCAATCTACAGTTTTACACTTAGTAAAATTAGCCATCAACCATAAGGTTGGATTAAAGAAGATTTCATGCAAGGCCTCAAAAAATTTACATCCTAGGCAACCCTTCTCAGGAAGCTGTTGTCAGCTGTGAGTCAGTAGCATGAAGTTCTCAACTGGGTACAATTTTGCCCTCCAGGGACATTTAGCGATGTCTGGAGACAATCTGGGTTGTCACAAGTAGAAGGGGACACTGCTACTGGCACCTAGTGGGTAGAGGCCAGGGATGTTGCTAAATATCCTATAATGGCAGGATAGCCTTCTACACCAAAGATTGTCTGGCTCAAAATGTCAATAGTGCAGAGACTGAGAAATCCTGGATTAAATCAAGAAAGAAGATACTTTATCAGGGAATAAGATTTCCAACACAGTAGATTTGCAAAGGGAAGTCCCAGGTCTGCAGCCGTATTACAGGCTTAGAGGACAGCCAGCCCAAATTGGAAAGGGATCCAGCAGGATTATACCAGGATATAAAAGATTCCAGTAGGAATATACCAGAAGGAAAAAAAAAAGGGGAGGGGGATGGAACTGGAATAATACCTGATTATTTGACTATATGGAAACAGTATTAGAGGGGAATTGATAGTTCTTTTGAAGAGTGGGAAGATTCAGTGTAGGGTCATAAAAAAGTAAGCAAATTCATTATATTCTCTTGACTCAGCAAGAGGGTCTTATATAGTAGTGATAATATAATCATAAAATAATGTTAATAACAAACATGTATATGGATTAGTAGAGCACTGTTCTAAGTGCTTTATCTGTATTTACTCATTTAACCCTCACAAAAATTTTACAAGGTAGCTGCTATTACTGTCCCCAGCAAAGGCACAGAGTAGTGAAGCAATTTGCCGGAGGTTGCACAGCGACCAGTAGCAGAAGTAGGATTTGAGCCCAGGCAGTCTGTGTCCAGAATCTGAGCATTTTTCTACTACCCTAGGCTGCTTCCTACTTTAGACAAACAAACAATGTGATATTCATCTGATATGCACTGGTATAGCCAGGCAGCCAACAATTGTTCTGCAAGTTCTCCAGCAATTACTCAATGTCTGGAATATCATTCCTGGGACTAGAGAGGGAGGACAGAGAAGGGGAAATCAGAGTGTGAATGTGTTAAACCCTTACCCACTGTAATAGGAAATTTATATATATATATATGTCTAAAATTGAGACGTAAAGATATAGCAGCACAACCATATTGTTTTCCTATACGGAGGAAAATATCAGAAGAAACAGCTAAAAGAGATTTAAGTGGTTGCCCTGAGGGAATGGAACTTAAGAATGGAAAGGGAAAAAGCAGGGGAGACTCATTATTATAAGCCTTGTAGTACTGTTTGGCTTTAAAACCATGTAATGTATTTATTATTTTGGTTAAAAAATAAAACTTAATTTAAAAATTTAATAAACTCTCATTGGTTTAGGATGGTAGAGACTTGTCCTGCCTGAAAGCAGAGGCATAATCCAATGACTCTTAAGGTGGCTTCTGGGAATTCCCTGGAGGTCCAGTGGTTAGGACTCCGAGTTTTCACTGCCAAGTTCAACCCCTGGTTGGGGAAATAAGATCCTGCAAGCCTTGTGGCGCAGCCAAAGGAAAAAAAAAACGAAACAAAAGGTGGCTTCTAGACTAAGGACCATGGAAATAGGAATATTTTGTCTCCGGGAATGGCCTAAGCTGCCTTTTCATATGTAAGACAGGAATGAAGACATTTGTCTTGAGCCACTTAAGACTCCAGATGATCCATTTGAGTCTGGAAGCATCTCTTCTGCCTTTATGTGAGGCACTTCTATGACAGAGCATCTGTGATAGCCACAGGAACTCCTTTCTGGAGAGAAACATGGACCATTCAGGTGGGAAGGAGTTCTTGCTGAAGGAAGAGGAAGATTAATAATCTCCATCTCTGGGTACAAAAGATGAAGGAAAACTGTACCAAAGCGAGGAAGACTGTGTGAAAAAGTCAAGCTTAACTCTGCTTATATTTCAAGTGAAGACCAAGTACAAACCTTAGGAGACTTTTTTTTTGAGATTTTTTTGAAACTTACCCAATGGTTGGCTTATTTTTAAACCCTTTGCTCTTGCTTTTCAATGGCCTCAGACACCTCTTCTGTACCATTTAATAGGCTCTCAGCTTCACAATCTCAGAGGTCTTGGATCACTTATTCTAGGTCTACTCACTGTAACAACCACCTCTACTAAACTGACCAACTTTGTGCAGCACAATGAGACGGTACTTTGCCTCAGGCCTGAGCCGGTGCCACTTAGCTCTGGTCCAGGAGATTCGCTGTTGCCAGGAGGTGAGAAACCACTGGACCAGTTGGGCACTTACGCATGAGCTGCTCGGAGCATGGGGGAAATTAACTGTGTGATAAACTCTGACAAATGGAAGATGGGCGCCAGTGGATAAATTCTTCTCTCTTCCTCCCCCAGAGAAACTTTTCTGAAAAAGAGTCATGTGTAGCTTGGGAGATCCTGTGAAATCAAGAAACTTGTCCTGCTCCATGTCAAGTGGTGATCGACTCAGTAACACGCTCTTGTGTTGCTTCTCCTTCTTCCCCTGACTCTCCTTTCCCTCTCTCCCATCTCCTGGGATTGCATCCTAACCAAGTAATAGCACATAAACTTGTGTCTCCAGTTCTGCTTTCTAGGAAACCCAGATTTCAGCTTTCAAAAGTGTTAAAGGTCTCACCTAACATAAAACAGATCACTTGAACAGACCTGTAATTATTAAAGAAATTTAATCCATAATTTGAAAGCTTCCAAAAATGAACCCTTTAGGCCCAGATGTTTTCACTGGAGAATTCTACCAAACATTTGAAAAAGAATTAACATCAATTCTACACAATCTTCTTCAGAAACTAGAAGAGAGGAAAGCACTACCCAACTCATTTTGTGAGGCTAATGTTACTCTAATACCCAAAACAGACAAATATAATTTAAAAAAAAACCCATAAAACTTCAGGCTTATATTTCTCATAACTTAGATACAAAAATACTTTTTAAAAAGGTAAGCATAGGGCTTCCCTGGTGGCGCAGTGGTTGAGAATCTCCCTGCTAATGCAGGGGACACAGGTTCGAGCCCTGGTCTGGGAGGATCCCGCATGCCGCGGAGTGACTAGGCCTGTGAGCCACAATTGCTGAGCCTGCGTGTCTGGAGCCTGTGCTCCGCAACGGGAGAGGCCGCGATGGTGAGGGGCCCGCGCACCGCGATGAAGAGTGTCCCCCGCTTGCCGCAGCTAGAGAAAGCCCTCGCACAGAAACGAAGACCCAACACAGCCATAAATAAATAAATAAATAAATAAAAATTAAAAAAAAAAAATGTAAGCATATCAAATCCGGCAATATATAAAAAGAATTATATACCATAACCAATGGGGTAGGGGCTGGAATAAATCAGCTAGGCTGAACAATATTTGAAAATCAACCAATTAATACAGAAAAGGCATTTGACAAAATTCAATATCCATTCATGATAAAAACTCTCAGCAGATTAGGAACAAAGGGAAACTTCCTCAACTTAATAAAGAGCATCTATAAAAATCAAAAGTTAACATCAGGACTTCCCTAGTGGTCCAGTGGTTAAGACTCCGCACTTCCACTGCAAGGGGGTGCAGGTTTGATCCTTGGTTAGGGAAGTTCTGCATGCCATGTGGTGTGGCCAAAAAAAAAAAAAAGTTAACATCATACTTGCCAATGAAAGACTGAGCGCTTTCCTCCTAAGATTAGGAACACAGGAAGTGTGTCCACTCTCATTACTCTTATTCAACACAGTAGTGGAGGTCCTAGTCAAAGCAACAAGGCAAGAAAAGGAAATAAAACGTATACCAAGTGGAAAGGAAGAAATAAGTTGTCCAAGTTTGTTGTCCAAAACATGTCCAGATGACATGATTATCTATGGAGAAAATCCCAAGGAATTAACAAACAAGTTCATATAACTCAATGAGTAAGTTCAGTAAGTTCACAGAATACAAAATCAACCACAAAAATCAACTGTATTCCTATATACTAGCAACAAACATGTGGAAAACAAAAACTAAAAATGCAATACCATTTACGATTACTCTCAAAAAATGAAAGAGCTAGGTATAAACCTAACAAAACACATACAGATTTGTATGCTGAAAATATAAAATGCTGGTGAAAGATATCAAAGAAGATCCAAATAAATGGAGAGACATACCATAATTAAAGACTGGAAGACTCAGTATAACAAAGATGTCAATTGTTTCCCAATTGATCTATAGATTTAAAACAATTCCGGTCAAAATGCAAGCAAGAATTTTTGTAGACATAGACAAACTTATTATAAAATTTGTATGAAAAAGTAAAGTAGTAGAATAGCTGAAATAATTTTGAAAAAAAAAATAAAGTAGGAGGAATCACTGTGCCTGATAATAAGACTTATTTTCTAGATACAGTAATCAAGATAGTGTGAGATTGGTGGATGAATAATTATATAGATCAATGGAACAGAATAAAGAACTCAGAAACAGACCAACATAAATATGCCAAATTGATTTTTGATAAGATGCAAAAGTAATTCAGTGGAGGAGGGATAGTCTTTTTGACAAATGGTGGTGGAACAATCAGACATACATAGGCCAAAAAAATGGACCTTGACATAAACCTCATATCAAATACAAGAATTAATTTAAAATGTATCACAGATTTAAATGTAATGTGAAACTATAATTCTTTTAGAACATAGGAGATAATCTTTGGGCCAGGTGAAGACTTATTAGATATGATACCAAAAGCACAATACATAAAAGGAAAAAAATGATAAATTGGGCCTCATCAGAATTAAAAATTTTGCCCTGTGAAAAATGTTTAAAAGGATGAAAATAAAAGCTACAGAC
Organism: Eschrichtius robustus; assembly: GCF_028021215.1. Lineage (NCBI taxonomy): Eukaryota > Metazoa > Chordata > Mammalia > Artiodactyla > Eschrichtiidae > Eschrichtius > Eschrichtius robustus. The sequence continues at coordinate 9,713,919 of NC_090834.1, forward strand.
CAGGAGAAAATATTTATAAACCATGTATCTGACAAAGGCCTTATATCTAGACTATAGCAGGAACTCTAAAAAAAAATCAACATTAATTTAAAAAAAGAACAATTATAAAATGCACAGAAGATATGAGCAGATATTTTACCAAAAAGAAGATATAGGTGGCAAATAAGCACATGAAAAGATGTTGAACATCACAGCCATTAACAAATTAAAATCACAATGAGATATCACTGCACATTTTAAAGGACATTTTTAAGAATAGCTAAAATTAAAAAAAGAAATAGGGCAACATCAAAGCTGGCAAGGATGTAGAGAAATTGGATCACTCATAGATTGCTGGTGGGAGTGGAATTGTGTCAGCCACTCTGGAAAACTGTTTGGCAGTTTCTTATAAAATTAAACATGCAACTACCATATGACCCAGCAATTTCTGGGTCATATGAGACTTAGGTATTTATCCCAGAGAAATAAAAACTTAAGTTCACACAAAAACCTATACACAAATGTTCATAACAGCTTTATTTATAAGAACAAAATACTGGTAACAACTCAAAAGTTTTATTTAATAAATGATTGAACAAACTCTGGTCTATCCATGCAATAGAAAAGTACTTATCAATAAAAAGAAATGAACTATTAATACATAAAACAACCTGGACAGAATTCATGGGCATTATGCTTACTGAAAAAAGTCAATCTCAAAGGTTACATTAATAGAACATTCTAAAAATGACAAAAAAGTAGAGATGGAGAGCAGATTAACAGTTGCTAGGAGACAGGGATGGGAGTGGAGTGGAGTGGGTGGTGGGCATTCATACGAAGATGTAATATGAGGCTGTTCTTTTGTGGTGATAGAACAGTTCTGGATCTTAAAATCTACACATGGGATGAAATTGCATAGAACTATATACACACAAGCACATAAATGAATGCAGGTTTAAAAAATGGTCAACAGGGACTTCCCCGGTGGTCCAGTGGTAAAGAATCCGCCTTCCAATGCAGGGGACGTGGGTTTGATCTCTGGTCGGGGAACTAAGATCCCACATGCTGCGGGGCAACTAAGCCCACGTGCCACAACTGCTGAGCTCACGCGCCTCAACTAGAGCCCACGTGCTGCAAACTACAGAGCCCACGCACTCTGGAGCCCGCGCGCCACAACTAGAGAGAGAAAATCTGCATGCTGCAACAAAGAGCCCATGCACCACAATGAAAAAGATCCCGCATGCCTCAGTGAAGATCCTGTGTGCTGCAACTAAGACCTGACACAGCCAAAAAAATAAAGAAAATAAAAATAATAAAATGAAATAGATAAATATTTTTTAAAAAATGGTCAACAGTGACTAAGCTCTGTAGTCTAGTTAACACTAATGTACCAATGTCAAGTTTCAGATGTTGATATCATACTACTGCTATATAAGATGTCACCATGGGAAGCTGGCTGAAGAGTGCACAAGACTATTTATACTATTTTTGCAACTTCTTGTGAGTCTATAATTGCTTCAAAATAAAACTTCTCTTAAAAAATACGGAATCTAAAAAAATGAAAAATAAAATTTTAGAAATGACCTACCTCAAAATTTCAAAGGCCTCTGAGTCTTCTGAAGCAGGCTAAACTGACTTAAGAGATCCTCTTCCTTATGCTGAAGATAGAGGCGGGCATGGAAAGAAAGCCCAAAAGGGAAGCAGCAGCTAAAGAGAATAGAGGTAAGTAGGCCAAATCTCTGGAATTTACAGGAGAAAAATAATATGCCTCGGGCAGGGATGTGGGCTACAGTTTAAGCAGAGGAGGCTGTATGTTCACTGACCCCCAAGCGTGGAGGAAATAATAGGGTCAGACAGGCTGGGGCAAATCTGGGTGTGGGGAGTCTGAGTGGGAAGAGAGGACATCTCTGTGAGGGTGGATGGAGAGGCAGAAGAAGGAAATCATTTTGAAATGATAGCAGAGTCTGCAATTTGGGTGCAGCAGGGATGAGCATTCAGCCTTGTGAGCACTGGTTGTCTGCGGTTGATTCATTCCACACCTTGCTGATGGACTCAGCCCCTGCCTGCCCGCCATAGCACGAGCTCTGCCTACTCCCTCGGCTCTCCCCTCCACCTAAGCCCAAGGCATATTAATAATAGTCGTCGTCACAACCTACATTTGCACAGAACCTTTTCATTTTCTCAAAAACGTTTCGCATCTATGACCTCATTTGAGCCTCACTGTTCACTTGTAAGGTTGTCAGGGAAGGTGTTTTTTTAAGGTAAGAGAATTAAGAAATCCAGAGATTTTACTGACTCATGATATACGGTGCTACATGTCAAGTCTCTGGGCTGTGGCAATCAACTCTGAAATATGAATTGTGGTCACTAGTTTCCTATTGGGCCGTATCAACTCTCAGTTCACAGACTCCTTTGCAGTCTGATGTACAGGGAATAAGAAATTCAGAGAGAAAAGCTACCAGCAAAATCCAGCCTCAGAGAAAGAGCTCTCCTTTTCAAGGAGCCATAATGATAAAGAAAATGCATCAGTTCATTTGTTTGTGGGTTTTTTGTTAAGAAAGGAAAGGAAAATATGCAAATTTCACTCCGACTGGTTTTATGTTTTCAGGTAATTCCTGAGTCTTAGTCATACATGGGTTCTGGATTAATCAGAATTTATTTTTATCTCCTAACCTTCCGGCTGAAGATTCGAGTGCTGTTCTTTGCCTGCTGGGTGAGGTTGCCATAGAAACTCTTTCAGGGGAAGCAGTGTCTCTCTTTATAATGTTGTGACTGCAAGCAGGGACTAAAGCAAATCAGCCACTCCCAGACAGGAATAAGAATACTCTGGAACTGGGAAAGTACTCATCTCCTCTGCTCCAAGATTTCCTGTGCCCTGAGATGTGAAGTGTTTCCCAGTCAGATCAGCATCTAAGCACACAAAAGGAAGTATAGTTTGCCCTCGGAGCGTGATCTTCATTAGCCCCTCACTGGAGGTTGGCTGGAAACCCCAGATTAGAATTAGGAGCACTGCACATTGGTAACCAAGATAATACTCAGCCTCTCATTGGTCCTGAAGTTCCGCTTAATTAAACCTTGCATTCCAATGAATACTTTTTGTGGTCTATAAATAGATATTGAATATATGAGTCTCATATATGTTGTAAGGTTTAGAAATAATTTGGATGCAATTTTTGATTTAGTTTAAGAAAAGCACCACAAGCAATATCATTGATGCTGAGAGAAATTTTCTACCAATTAGGGTTACAAGTCACTTAATAATGACCAGTTTGAGGGAAGGGTTTGATCCTGTGTCAAATCATGGCCCAGGCGAGGTATCTTTCAGCTTGTGAAATCTGCTTTAAATAAAAGATGACATCGAAACAAAATTTTAAAATTAAAAAAAAAAGAATTAAGGAGAACTAGAAAAAGCACTGCTATCCTGCTGCTGGCTTGTATTGGTTCATGAGACCGATGTGTGCATTTCTTCCCAATTCCGTATTCAGGGATGTCACATCAGTAGCTTGAAAGTAGTCATGGTAGGAGTATTTACACCACAGAAAAGTGTAAATCCTACAGATCGGGGCTTTTTCCTTTTTTACCAGCTCACTACTAAGAACTTTTAGATTTAATATCTAACTCTGGATACTTTGTCTTCCAAATATTCCTGGGTTATAGGTATCTTAGAGTCAAAAGAGATAAAGTAACTCCGTGTAAAAAAAGCAGGAAAATAAGTTTCTTTAACCCCACTCTACGATATGGTTGTTTTCACCTTGGACATGTGAAGCTACTTTTTTATTTTAATGCCCTTAGAGTCAAATGCTTTTATATTGTATCTGACCCCAGACTCTTAAAATTTGTGTTCCCTTTCTTCCTGCTCTGTTCTATGTGAAAACAAACATTTCTGAGTCACTCTTCTCTGTCTCTGAGCGTAGGTCTACTTTCGAATCTCTGCTTCCTGTTGACAAGAGGAGCAATGACACCACTGCTGGGGGCAGAATAGAGGGTACAAACCCAGAGCTGGGCAAAGACCGAGGGCCAGTAGGTGCCTGGGTCAAGCGAGGCATCGCCAGGTCGTCCCCTAAGGAATAGTCACACTGGAGGCTTTGGTGCTGTTACAAATTCTGCCTCCACAGGCAGGTCCAGTCCAAGTGGAGTGTTCAGCACCAGCCTTGTCTAGTTGGGAACAGACACTCAGCCAAATTTAGAGCAGAGGTGACTTTTGAAGAGAGTCTAAATAAAGCTCCCAAATTGGCAGCTGTTCTGAACACTCATCTTACTTCACTAGGTTGGAATGAATTTTGTGCTGCTGGGACAGAAACCTCTAGGAAAGCCATGGACACGCTGCCCTTCATCCCACTGAGGGCTGTCAAGTCAGCTGAGCCTGGGAGCTGAGGAGTGGAAGTTGGCACTTCTCAATTCCACGTATGATACCGCATCAATAGATTATGTCAGCTGGAAAAGAGTTTTAGCTGTGGCCCTGCCTCCTTCCTGCCAGCAAGGAGAAAGAAAAGGGAAGGGAAGGGAAGGGAAGGGAGGGGGAGGGAGGGGGAGGTGAGAGAGGGGAAGGGGGAGGGGAGAGGAGGGGGAGGGGAGGGGAGAGGAGAGGGAGGGGAGGGGAGAGGAAGGGAGGGAGGAAGGAGGGGAAAGGAAGGGAAGGAAAGGAGAGAAAGAAAGAGAGAAAGAAAGAAAGAGAGAGGGAGGGAGGGAGGGAGGGAGGGAGGAAGGAAGGGAAAGAACGAGAAAGAAAGAAAAATGAAAAAGAAAGACAAAAAAGAAAATGAAAAAGTGCTAAAATCCTCTTCTCACCTTTCAATCTGGTCCTGGAGACTAAGACCCAAACAATAAATGGTTCATGATGAGATTTAAAGAAGTAGTTTCCTTACTACTGCTTTCCACTTCAACTACACACAAGAACAAGACCAAGGGTATGTCTCTTCCCTCCCGCATAAAAACAAAAGACATCTTCTCCTCCTTCTGAAATCTGACTCCTCCCTCGAAGCCTTGAAGGCCCTTAGGGATGGCTGGCAACGCACAGCTGCTTATTTATTTGGGTTGTATTTAGGCACCATAAGTGCCTGTGTGTGCAGAAGAACTATGATGTTATGAGAACTCAGTTTTGTCCTTTTAGGAACAAACTTTCCCCCAATTTTGACTGTTACATCTTTCATTTCAATTAACTGACTCTTTTCTTACTTTCTCCCCCAGCCCTCATGGGACTAAATCTCATGGAATCCTTTGGAAGGAGGCTGTGTGTTCCACTTATTTCTATTCTCCTGGAAGAGAAGCATTTCTTATCCCTGCTCCCACCTGCCTTATTCAGACCATAGTTTTATCCACATGACTCAAGTCAACTCTTCCTTTATGGAGTTCATGCAAGTTACTACGTCACTATTGCATCCTCTTCAGAGTTCTCGGCTGACTTCCCTATAATTCGTCCATCTTCCTCAGTGACTTCTCCATCTGAGAATGGTTGTTTCTTTTCTTATACCCATCGTTGCCTTCGTGAGTGTCAATAATCCATGCTGATAAAGCTTCTCATATTTTGACCTCACACGTTCTTTTCCTTTCTTTTAAATTCCAGAGACCTGCAAACATCCACCAACTTTCAATCCAGTCCAGCTGAACATTAGTGAGTTTAGTAAAGAATTGTTGACTTACTGACCTGGATATGAACTTGAAATCTCTTCCTCTGTTTCATTCTTTCGAATTCCATAACTATTTGTTTTGATTTTATTGCTTTGCAGTAATGTTTACTTGTTGGAAAAATGATTCAAATTTGTACGTCAAAAAAATTCCATTATCCTGACCTCCTTAACTGCAATGTCCTCCGGCTGCAATGTACCCTGGTCACTTAGCAGGAACCCCACCATACAGACTTGTTTATTCCTCAGTGTGGCTCCACACTGAAGATTCCAACCCTCAAAATATCTTCTCCAGCAATTACCTCCTGCCCTTCCTTCTCTCTCAACTGCTTGCCACGCCTAAAATTGCTTCTTATTCTTATGGTCATCACCAGTCACTCTATGATTCTTTATTTTCCTTTTTTATCCCATTTGTTTGACTTGGCATATAATTAACCATTTCACAAACATACTACCACTCCAGGATTTCCTCAACACCTGGGACTTCTGTACCATTGCCACTCCTAGCCTTCAGGAATAGTTGCCAATTGTTGTTGGAGAAAGCCTTAAAGCCACTGGAACTGGATTCGTCACAAATCCATTCTTTGTTGGGTCTACTGATACTCACATCTGCTTTCACTCGTCTTTTATTAATTACTCATCCCACTTCCTAGAGACTTCTCAGTATCTCTTTCATTCTCCTCAAGGCCCAAGTTCTATCCAACCTCCTACTCCCAGCAGGTGACTTTACTACCTGTTTCACTAACATAATATTTCTCTCATTGGAGCGACTTGAAATTCATTTCTTCCTTTCTCAACATCTCTGTGTTTCCTTCCTCTTTCTCCTCTTCTTCCTCCTCTAAGTCTGAGGTTAACCCCTCAGCTAGGGCTCCCCGTTCAAGTCTCTCTTTCCTCCTTGGTACCAAGCACCTGCATCAGTTCTTTCATTTCTCCTGCATCTTCAGTCCTTCCCTCTGAGTTGACTTCTAAGCTTTTGCCCATATGACCTTCCTTAAGAAAATCCTTACTTATCCTAAAGTTTCCTCTCATCACTTTCCTATCCCTCTTTCATTCCCACTATCAAATATTTTGAAAGGATAGTCAAACCAATCACATCTACTAGTTTTGTACCAACACTTCTTTTTTTTTTTTAATTAATTAATTAATTTATTTTTGGCTGTGTTGGGTCTTCATTGCTGCACGCCGGCTTTCTCTAGTTGTGGTGAGCAGGGGCTACTCTTCATTGAGGTGCACGGGCTTATTGCGGTGGCTTCTCTTGTTGCAGAGCACGGGCTCTAGGCATGCAGGCTTCAGTAGTTGCAGCACGCGGGCTCAGTAGTGTGGCACACGGGATTAGTTGCTCTGCGGCATGTGGGATCTTCCCAGACCAGGGCTAGAACCCGTATCCCCTGCATTGGCAGGCAGATTCCTAAACACTGCGTCGCCAGGGAAGTCCCTGTACCAACACTTCTTACTTTACTTCTTCCATTATGTGTTGCCCCCTCTCTCTCCTCTACTGAAACTCCTCTTAAGGTCATCAGTGATTTCCTAATTACCAAGTCTCCCAGCCAACTCTCCCCCAATTAACTTGCTGCTGCAGCACGCTTTGGCATGAAACTTTCCCTCTCTTTACTCCCTGACCACAGCACTATTTTGATCTCCTCCTATCACTTTGATCACTCTTTTTCCATCTCTGCTCCTGGCTCCACTGCTTCCTCTACCCTCCTAAGTTAAGATATCCTCAGATCTCCTATCTCTTTATAGTGTCTCCTTCAAATATCATCCATTTTCATTACTTCAATTATCACTCTATGAGAATGACTCTCAAATCATGATTTCTTCTAAGGACTAAATTTAAATTTCCAGATGATCTATCGGTATCTGAAACATAAAATATATCAAACAAGACCCAAGATCCAGCCATTTTCTCCCCTAAATCACTCCTGCTACCTTCTCTATAACTTCTAATGGCATAAAAATTTTCCCCGTCAACCGTGACTAGAGTGACTTTTCCTCCCTTTCCCCACATCTGGTCATTTGCCAAATCCAATGTCCTTTTTTTTTTTTTAATGTGATTTTATTATTTTTTATTATTATTATTTTTTAAAATATTTATTTATTTATTTGGTTGCACCGGGTCTTAGTTGTGGCAGGCGGGATCCTTAGTTGCAGCTCGCCAGCTCCTTAGTTGTGGCACACGGGCTCCTTAGTTGTGGCATGCCAACTCTTAGTTGCGGCATGCAGGTGAGATCTAGTCCCTGACCAGGGATCGAACCTGGGCCCCCTGCATTGGGAACATGGAGTCTTATCCACTGTGCTACTACGGAAGTCCCCAAATCCAATATCTTATACCTTCACATTTTTTCCAAGATCAGACCTCTCCCACTCTCACTCCCTACATCAGCCCCTCCTTCCCTCTTACTACATCTACTCCAATCATTTCACCTATTTTTCTCATTCCATGTCTCCTATTCTGCCAGATTAATTTTCCTAAACTCATTTCATATCATCTTACATGCTTTAAAGACTCCCAATTACCTATCAAACTAAGTCTAGACTACTTTAATGAGCATTAAAGACTATTAACTTACTTTTCCAACATTACCCACCATTATTTCTCTAAATGTGTCCCGTGTTCAGATAAACTAAATCGTTCACTTTCCTCATCTCAGGTCTGAAACTTTCCTACCTCTATGCTTTTGCTCATGTTGTTTTCCTGTCAAGAATGTCTTGCTTTTCAATCACTTCCTGTTGAAATCCTATCTTTGCTTTAGGAAGTTTTGTTCCTTTTACTGTTTGAGATGTAAACTACCTTTCATCTGATCCTCTATATTTTACTCTTAATCTGCTTTGTATCATATCCACTGGCGAACGTACCACGTTCTCACCACTGATGTCTTATCCTCACTCTAGCTTGTGTCTTTAATACAATTTTCCAAGTACTCTGCTAGTTTCTGCAGATTCAAAGATAAGTAAAAATTTTCCTAATTTCCCTGGGAAATTCAAAACGCCCTTACCCAAAAGACACTTGTATTTATGTTTCTCATCCCCATCCCACCGTGCAGGTTTCTCACTCACCCAGAAGGCAAGTGAGCTCCTATCGCTACTACTTAAAGGATGTCAAACAGAGAGAGTAGGGCCATCTTTACCACTACGGCAAGGGAGAGTGTGTTCTCGAATCATCGTGTTGGAGTTCGGGATGCCAATCTTTGTGCCAGAGAGGGGTTGCAGGCTAGTGCTGGAGACAGACCCCAAAGAACCAGTTACAAGGTAATTTGACAAAAGCTGTGGTAGGAGTGTGTACTCTCGGAGCTGTGGGAGCCATCTCCAGCAAGGAGTGGGAGCAGGAAAGAACAAATCTGAAGGCTTTATTGAAGGATGAAGGAGCTTGGCAGCTGCTCAGCTCAGTCAGGTTTTCTCAGTGACTTTATCAATCATTCTGAAACACAAGATCCAGTGCTGTGCCTTTCCCAAGCATTAGGCATAGTCACACGTTCTTGCAAGTACTTACAGAAATGCAGTAAATTTTAGAAGCTATGTTACTGTTTCATATGTTCTGGATCTAGAGACCCATCCCTTTCCTCCTTCAAGTCCTGGAGTTGGTACATTAGCCTCTACCTGGCCATACATGGCTGTTGGGGAAATCTGAGTCCACGGGCATGGTGAGTGAGGAACATCAAAGAATTGAAAACAAAAAACTGATGGTTCTGCCACATACATACAAGTTGAATGGCCAAGTCATTTAACTTCTCTTGAATTTAGTTTCCTGAAAAGAAGAAGATAGTAATAGTGTCTACTCCTTATTTATGATGAAGGGAGAAGAAAATAATATCTATTAAGTTTATGCTAAGAGCCAGGTGATTTATATGATAATTCATTTAATTGCCATAAATAGCTATGGGTAGGTAGCATTATTATTCTCATTTTATGGCTGGAGAAACTAAGACTCAGAGGAATTAAATAACTTGCCCAAAGTTACAGAGGTAACAAGCAGAGTACCCAGGATAAACCTGTCTGATCCCAAAGATATCATTCTTTTCCATTACTCCATTTAGCCACAAATCACGACCTTACTTGAAAATGGCAGGGTCATTTGGTGAAAAGTGCCCCAAATTAAGAACCAGCAGAGTGCCACCCGCATCTACAAGGTAAGCCTTTCAGAACACCCATCAACTCCCATTCTAGCATTCCTTTTCTTTGGGAAAGTCTACTCATCTACTCAAATATTACCGCTTTCAAAACCTTCCCAGCTGTCCCCCTGCTCCCCCCCCCACAGAGCATAATCTGTGACTCCATCCTCCAGGGCTATGGACATAATAGCCCTTAGCCCACAATTTCACTTATTGTTGTAAAGCCAGAGATTAATCCAATACCTGGCATAGAATAAGCACCCAGTAGAAGTTTTCTGAATGAACGAATGATGTGTAACAGTACACAAATCATTTAATCTCTCTAAATAACAATTTTTGCCATCTCTAAAAGAGATGACTAGTCTCTCATACCTCACAGGTATATCACGAGAATTCAATGAAATATGTTGTGTTCTTAAAAATAAAACTATTAGATGAGGCCAAGAGGTTATTCCTTTTACAAAAAACAAAAGACAGAAAAAGAAAGCAACAAGGAGGTTTTTACTCATGTTGATCCACATGAGCTCTCTAAATGGTGAGTGATTATAAGCTGCCCCCGCCCCTAAAGAAAGAAAGAAAGAAAGAACACAAAATATATTGGATTTTCTCATGTTTATTTACTTAGAGTCCATAGTTTTTCATCATACTAGAAGTTTTGTGAGTAAAGGGATTATACCTACTTTTCTCACATATAAATACACATACCTACACAACACTTATCTAGGAACTTTCCATTGCACGATGAGTCATTACCTTTCTGACTGATTTGCACATAGACATGTCTTTTGATGGTGTCATAGGAAGAAGTTAAGTCCTTAAAGCTTTGGAGACAAAGAGCCTTATGTCTGAGTCATAGTTCTGCCATGTACAGTTGAGTGAGCAAGTTAACTCCTCTTGTATTTATTTCCACAAAAAAAATAAAATAAAAGAGAGAGAGAGAAAAATTATAACAGTACCTACTTCTTAAGATTGTTGTGCAGAGTAAATGAATTAATCCTTATGAAGTACATAGCATGGTTCTGGGCCAAAACATGCCTTCAAATACTGTGATGATGAGATAATAATGCTGCTGATGATAATGATAACAGAAGTGATGATAATCATGAAAAGCTGATTATTTCTCATCCTGCTGAAGTTAACAGCTGAGCGCATCTCTGTAAGGATTAAAGAAATCATCTGAACGGGAGCCTAACACCTCTTGGTTTTATAGGACTTCACAAAATCCAAAACACATTCACACACACAATTTCATCTGTGCTCCCAGTAATTCTGGGAGGCAGATAATTAGAGAGAATTGGTTCAGAGAGGTGAAGTGAAAATGTCAGTACTATTCAGAGTACAATGAGGCATGGGACACAGGCCTATGTCACAGACCTGGGCCTCATGTTGTGGTTTCTTTCTCTTTTTCAATAGTGTTTCTGATGAGCATTGAGTCCTGTCCCAAATGTCAGAACAACAGTAGTATTTAGATAAGCAGCAAAGGTAATAATGATATTTATTTCTCCAAAAGACTTTTCCTTTTTACCTACCTGAGAGCTCCAGCCACATGCATGCCAGAAATGCATAAACAATTATGCCAGGCTAACAGCAATAGCTGAAAATATATTATAACTTTTCCTCTGAGGTGAAGTACATTATCACCAATTATATTTTCTTTTTCCCCACTCAAATGTTTGGATTATCATACCTACCTATTGACAGCTTTCTCACTGACGTATAACCACGGGTTTCCTGGAGATTGGCTAAAAGCAGTGTGACACTGGCTTTTTTGTACACAGGGTGTGTTCTGAGTGGTGGGGTTCCTCCTGGGTGTCAGGAAAGTTCTGGCTTCCCTAATCATTCAGATGGGATTCAGTTCTATTCAAAAAACTTGTTTGGCCCCATCTTACCTGCCAGGTTCTCTGCCATGTGCAGTTCCAGAAAGAGATTACATAGTCTGGTCACCATGTCACTGTTTCCTGTTCTAATCCCAAACATCCCTTGGCTAGTGACAGTAACCACACAGCTGGCAGGCAGGATAAGGGAAAGATCTGGGGGAGCCCAATATCTCTCAGTCCCATATGTGCTCTTTGGCCACAGTTTAAAATAAAGAGGTTTCCTCCCTCTCATCCCCTGGGGTGTGCACTATTTTTCAAAATCCACTTAACAATAACAGAAGCAGGTCATTTATTTGGCTTGCCTACACTGGGCTCTGATTTCTGCATCTTGACTCTAAGTTCAGGTATGTGTTGATCTTGAAATGCTTCTCTTGGCATCTATGTGTCAAGAAGAACCCCACGGTGATTCCAGACTGGTTTTCTTGTCCCCAGTTCCCTTGTCCCTACTCTCACTGGACAATTTTGTGTGTGTGTATATATATATAAAGATCTCATGCTTTATCTTTACTCACAGTGTCACTGCCACTACTGTTACTAATTTTCCCCCCAATAATCTTAGTGAAACGGGTTTCTTTCCTCAGGAAAACTAACTTCTCCATGCATATCTCAGATGTCATTTTTTTTTTTTTTTCCAGTCAGAGTCATTCCTTCCCTCCACCTCAAAATCCCTGAAAACCTCAGGCCCCATACTCCCCCCCTCCTCTTCCCCAATCTCTGAGCACAATTAGCTGAAGTCCCCTCTGAGGAGGAGTGTCCCCAAAGTCTAGATATTTTCTCTTCCCTTGTCTGGTGTGGCACTGTGTCTTTCTGGACCTTCTCCCATTCCTTTGACTATTTTTTTCTGTTCCCTCTATTGATTATGGCCTCAGCTCTTCACTCTTTCTGCACTATCCTCTCTCATTCCTCCATCCATTTATTCATTCATTCAGGATTCACAAAGGATGGAATATCTGCCTGGTACCAATCCAGGCATAGGGATACCGCAGCGAAAAGAACAAACAAGGCTGCTTTCACGGAGCTTACACCCTGAGAGGTGGAAACAGAACATAAGTATGTACATAAATTTAAAATAAGATAATTTTGGATAGTGAGAGAAGATGGGAAGAACAAGAAAAAGGGTAATGAGATAGAGAGTAGCTTCAGATGGGGGAAATAGGTAGGAAACCAGTTTAGAGAGTGTGTCCGGGAAGTGCTACTCTAAGAAGAAGTCATTTAAGGCAAGAGTGGAATGATAAGAAACCAGCCACAGGATGAAGAGCAGCCTGGGCAGAGGGGACAGCTCGTGCAAAGGCTCTGTTAAGGGGAAAGAGCTTCTTATGTTTGAGGCACATATTTAAAAAGTCAAAAGTAACTGGAACACTGTGGACAAGACAGGGAATGGCAGACGTGAGGGTGAAGAGATAGGCAGGGCTCAGGGCAGGCCTTGCTAGACCGTGGTGAGGAGTCTAGATTTTATTTATTATTTTATTATTCAATGAGATGCTATTGAAGGGCTTCAAGCAAGAAAGGTACATGGTCTCACAGAATACAAAGAGTGCTCTGGCTACTGTTGGTAGACCCTCAACTGTAAGGGGAAGATAATCATCAAATTGGGAAAGGTAGAAAAATAAAAATAAACAAACAACAACAACAAAACCCCAGCAGAAAAGGATTGAAGCTGAAATGGCAGAAAGGAGGAAGGGATAATTTAATTTAAATGAGTTAAGAACTCTCAGAACAAGGCCAGAGGTGCTTTAGGGAATTTAAGGTACTTGTGAAAGTGTCTGAGAGCTACTGCCAAATATCAAAGGTAATGTCAGAAGACTGAAGAAACCAAATGCTCCTGTTTTCAATAGAGGAGAGACAGGGGAGTAAAATCCTCAAAGTGACTATTTAAAATGGGATTGGTAAATATTTTTAAAAGAACATTGTGATTATTAGGAATCAGCACAAAGAGACCTAAGAAAAAATTATGTAAAATTAAGCCAGTTCCTGCTGCCATAGTGGTGATGGCTGTAGTGTAATGGTTGATGGAATTATCAGACTGAAAATATTTCAGTCACTCTATGTATTTGGGTGAGACTTTCAATAAAATCATAGAATCTCAAAGATGACTGGAACTTTATCAACAATCCGTTCCAAATTTCTAACCTATAGAAGATTTTTTTTTTCTACAACATCCCAGTAATTCTTTGGATAACAACTGCTTGAACATAACAAAAGGTAATTCATTCCACTTTGGAATGGTTTGAAATGTATTGCTGAAAATCTGTTTCTATGTAAATGTAAACCTCTCCTATCTGGATCATTATAAGCTTAATTCCTCTCACATATACCCTTCGTTTTAAATTTTCAGAATGTGTTACGTTACAAATACGGAAAATAGGGAGATATGTTTGGGTATTTATTTGTGATTGAGCAATAATACCAAAGAAGTCTAATTAGTCAAACTAGAATAAGGTCTCTAAACTCGTGCCAAAGAACTCTTTTTTTTTCTATCCATTTAAAAAAATCTATATTTGAAAAAAAAAAATCTATGTTTGGATCAAGTGATTATCAAGCCTAAAGATGAAACAAAGCTAAAGAAGAGAGATGTCGGATGACTAAATCTGGATTCAATACAATTATTAATAGCATGGGATAATTGGTTGAAACTAATACATTTTAAAAAATGAATTAATTAATTAACTTATGTATTTATTTTTGGCTGCGTTGGGTGTTCGTTGCCGTGCACAAGCTTCCTCTAGCTGCGGTGAGCGGGGGCTACTCTTCGTTGCGGTGCGCGGGCTTCTCATTGCGGTGGCTTCTCTTGTTGCGGAGCACGGGCTCTAGGCGCTCAGGCTCAGTAGTTGTGGCGCGCGGGCTTAGTTGCTCCGCGGCATGTGGAATCTTCCCGGACCAGGGCTAGAACCCGTGTCTCCTGCATTGGCAGATGGATTCTTAACGACTGCACCACCTGGGAAGCCCTAAACTAATAAATTTTAACAGCAATAAGCACAGAGGTGTCCCCCCCCCGCCGCAAGATTCCCTGTATAAGTACAAGATAACTCTGCAACAAGTTGAGTGAAAAATACTTAGAGATTTTAACTGACCATAGCTCATTATGAGTGAGATACGGCTGTTAATGTAACTGAACAGACATACCCTCTAAAGCAACTGTGGCCATAATTCTCCTGGATTTATGCTGGCAGACCCCGCAGAAAACATCAGTTCTTCTTTTGGATGTATGATGCCGACAAACTAAAAATCCTCCTGAGACAGTGACCAGGGTAGTTAAGGGTTGGAAACTACCAGAAAATACACTGGAAGAAACTTACGAAGCTTAGCCCCAAACCAAAAAGTCTGGGGTGGGATGTGGGGAAGCATAGCTGTCTCTTAAGGAAAACATTTTGCCGACCACTAAATGGAGTTCGGGGAGGAAGGAAGAGTGTACAGAATTCAACTGAATATAAAGAAGAACTTCCTTAAACATTAGGAGGGACTGACTTGTGAAGTAGTGAGCTCTCATCCCTGACAAAGGCCAAGGCTGTTCATCAGGAATGTCCTTGGGGGATTCAAGAATTGGAAAGGAAGTTGAATTAAGTCAACTTCTAACTTCTCATCCAGGTCTAACACACCGTGATTCAAGGGCTGGCCTTCAAAGCAACATAGAGTATGGCCTGGTGGCTCCCTGCCCAGGAAAAAGGACATTCTGTTGCTCTGTGATATGTTAGGAGGGAGAATTTCCTGCATATGGTTCACTTACAGTCAGCTGTTACTCTGCCGTTCTGTTTTGGAATATCAGTGTCAAGCTTCCCCTTTTGGAAAGGGAGCAGTAGGGAATGAGAAGAAGGGGGGAGAGGTTCTTGTATTAATCGTTCACTCGGTTCCAGGCATTCCTAATCTATTATGTCAACTTGAGTTTATAACTAAATTTAAACGTTCAGGTTTCCCTTCCAGGGATGGGGAGGAGCAGTGAAACAGTTGCTAGGACTAGGGTGAGGCTAATAGTTGGAAGAAGCCAAACCACAGTCTATCTGCTTTTAAACTTAACAACAACAACAACAAAGTGATTAGAGCGAGGGGGAGTTGCTCCACCCCCCAACACCGCTGCTGCACAGACGTTTGGATCACCTCGTAAGCCAGTGAGGAGGTGAACACGGGAACAGGTGCGCCTCCCTCTAACCCCGCTTCTAAGCAGGGATTATTATGCTGCGTTCAGGGTGCCCGGTACCAATTAATCAAGGCTACACAAAAGGATATACCAGGAGGGAATGGGGTCGGGGGAGAAAAGCCAGGAGCCATGTAGCATGTACATTGCAGATGACATCATTGAAAGAGATTTGGCCCTCCTCTTCCCGGAGCTGGAAGCTCGCACGTCTGTGCAGGAGCCAGAGTGGGGTTGCTTGGCGGGGGGTGGGGGGTGTGAATTGGTGAGAGGAGGCGTGCCGGTGCTGGGGAGAGGTGTGGAGATGCGAAAGGGAGACCTGGAGACAGCCGGCGAGCAGAGAAATCGCGGGGGCTGAGGTCTTTGCGCCGCTCCGAGCTCCGCCCCTGCGCTCGGCAGCCGCGCTCGGCCCTGAGAGGGGCACGCCTGTTTGGGGGTGGGGAGTATTGCCACTGGGGTGGGGGAGCGGGTAAGTGGTGGCGGTGGCGGTGGAGAGCCGCCTGCGCATGTCAAGGCTGACGGTGCACACACGGTCGGGGCGCCTGGAGAAGGGCCGCTGGTCACCCGCCACCCAGGGTCCGGGCCCCTGCACGATCTGCAGGCGAGCTCGGGGACTGGGCCCACCCACCCCACCTCTCGATCGCAGGCCACACAGAAGCTTCCGCCTCCTTCCTGGCCCCCCTCCGGACCTCCCCGGGGAGGCTCGGCGGGTGTGGACCGGACTGAGGTGGAACGAGTTCTGTAGCTCAGACGGCAGCCCCTGTGGTTTCGGGTGTGAGGGCAGGCCCAGCTGGAGAAGCCGATCAGGGCGGACGAAGCCGGCGCTCCCGGGTCTGGGTGGATCCTGGTCGGAGCGTAACTCTTGGTAGGGAGGTGAGAGGTGGATCAACATGGACCCCTCCGGCAGCGCAGCCGCCTAGAGCCTGCCTGCCGCTCTCTTCGGCGCTGAGCTTTCCCCGAGGCTCAAACAGGGGAAGCAGCTGAGCGACTGGAATTGGAAGTTCCGGGTGGGCGGGGAAGGCTCTGTCCGTGGTGCTGATCCGGATCCCAGCAACGGGCTCCGGGGAGAGCGCGCCAAGCTGCCGATCCACTCCCTCGAATTGGGGCAGTCCGCTAGGGTGGCTGGGAGCTGAAACCCCCGCCCGGCTCAAGAAGCCCGCAGAGCCTCCCCAGTCAACGGCACTCGGCCCTTATTTCAGTCAGAAAGTCGCCCCCTTGGAGCAGTTCGTCCCAGAGGGTTTCCTCGAAAGTACTGAGAGGGAGGAGTTGTTGACCCAGGGAATCTCTCTGTTTAGCCCCGGAAGCCACCCGCTGAAAAAGATGCCTGGCTTCAACAGATTGTTTCCCCTGGCTTCCCTCCTGCTCATTTTGTGGGGTAAGTACCAGCACCCTGCCATGCGAGATGCAGATGACAGTAATAATGCTAACAGTAATAACACTTATTGATGTCGTTGGTGACAACAAGGAGCCCTGGTTGACTTCCCTCTGTGCACGTCTCCCGGACACGGGATCCAGAGGGGTTCCATGAGAGCTGGGATTTTGAGACTGGAAAAAGGCCTCCCCACTCCCGTGCTGCTTTATTCCTGAACCTCCCTTGGTGGTTTTTCCACCCTTCCTCCCGTTTCCTGTTAATTCCAAAGTATTTTTTCCCTTTCCCGTAGCTGAAAGAGCATGCAGTCACATTCATTATTAAAAAATCTCGGTTACAGTTACATTTCATTTCTCAATGAGGTCTTTGAATTAATTTTTATATATTAAAAAAAATCTGGATGCGTGCATTTTGAGAGTGAAACTAGTTGTTGATCCATCTGTTTAATTTCAATAAGTAAAACAGGCTTCAGCCATTTGCAGCTATATATTAGATAAATAGGCACCTGGGAATTGCATCTTTCTTCTTTTTCATGAACACGTGGAATTAAGGTGCTTTGGTGTTTGGGGGGCTGAGTTTTTTTGCCTTTAAAGATAAATAGGTTCTTGTTTGTCTGCTGCGAAGGAGTGAGGTGACCTTCTCCCTCCAAATAAGGGAGTCCTATACTTGCAACAGTAAGGCTGAGCAGAGTGGTGTTAGAGATGGGCTTGGAGTGGGGTGTCTGCATGCGTGTAGTGGGAGTTAATGAGTCTACATGATAATATCTGAGTGTGTGATTGAGAGAATGCTTTACTGTGTTGATGTATGCCTCAGGGTCTGAATGTGTATGCTAGTGTATGTCAGAGCATGTTAGTATGGGCATCTGCATGGATTGATGAGGATATAGTAGTGTGTGTGTGTGTGTGTGTGTGTGTGTGGTTGTTGTGTAGTTATGGGCATTTCAGTCTTGGTAACTTAGATCCTCAGGTCAAATATAGGGGCTCTCCAGTTGATAATTGCTTTACATGATCTTAGCTACATTCCTCCATGTTAAAAATCAATAACCAGTATAATTAGATGTGAGCATGCCCACCTGCCTTACTGAAACTAGGTATAGGATTATGCTCTATGGTTGGCATGGAACTCATTCTGCTGGTGCAGTGGCAGATATGCTGATGGGAACAGCCTCTTTACCTTCGTATCACTTTATTAAGCCTCCAGGACTAACTCTGGCTGCCAGCATTATCTGGATTTTGCATGTGACCAGAAGCAGAGCCAAGCTTCCTGTTGAGACAGGCTGGGAAGGACAAAGAGGGAGCGTAATGCCAGTCCCAAGGGCAGACTCACCGCCACCCGTCCCCAGTAGAGTAGATCAGACCTGAAGATGAAACAGACATAATAGGTTGCCAATGATCTCACCTGCTTTGAAGACTTAAGGCTGTGATGTCCTCAGGGGAGGCTAAGACTAGGGGGCTTAGGAGAGGTTAGTTGGGCTGTATAAGAAAGAGCATGAGTAAAGCAATGAGAGATGAAGTTGTAGAGAAGGTTGGGGTGAGATTCTACAGAGCCTTTCTTCCCACACCCTAATTTAAGTTTTTAGCATATTTGCCTGAATTCTAGTGGAGGGGGAGAGCACTCTATAGGCCAAGGACCTTTTGACTAGGACTTACAAAGCCTGGATTGGAGTCTTAGCTCTGCCACTAGCTTGCTATGTAATAACCTTAGAGTATTTTGTTCCTCATATACGTATATTTGGAAATACATAAGTTTGGAAATACCTAAGTTTGGAAATTGGGGCAGATGATATCTAACGTCCCTTTTAGCTGCACAATTGAATGGTGGGGAAATATTTACAGAATATTGCTAAAATAGGCAGAATGCCCATCCTCCTCCCCACCCCTCAATTCCCCCACAATAAACCTTTGGAAGAGTGTGCATATTACACCTATCCTTGCCCATCCTCAGCTTCTGTATGTTGGTTCACCAAACTGAGAAGCTGCAGAAGGGAAAGAGAGATAGATAGTTCAGGAAACCTTGCCAGTAAATGTAAGAGAGAGGGCCTCGCTTCACAAATGCAATATCTTTTTATTTGCATGTAATCCCAGCATTGGAAAGCACTTAACTTAGATGTGTTCACCCTTCCCAATATGAATGGAATTTTTTCCATTCTTTTATTTTCTGCGTGAACTGAACAAAATTCCCTTATTTCCTTCAATAAAGTATATCATCATCATCATCATCATCATCATCATCATCATCATCATCATCATCATCATAATAGAACCTACACTTGCCTTGTGCTTTCCAGTTTACAAAGCAATTTTCAATCTATTACTTCTTTTGGTCCCCATAGCAATCCTATGGTGGTAGTCAGGGAAAGCAGTATTATTTCCAATTTAGAGATGAGAAAATGAGTGCAGGGGAGGGGAAGGGACTTGCTAGAGAACTCTTATCTCTTGATTTCAGTCTTCCAGGGCTTGTTCTAGCTCCTCTTATGGACATACGTGCTGCTATACAGGATTGCCAGGTGGGCGTCTGTCTTCTTCTCATCCCTCTTTGGAGCCACTCTTCCACTTCTCTCCCATGCCATTGCCTTTCCTAGGGCCTTACTCATTCTTTACCTCCTAGTGTCTTCTCTGTTTTTCCTCTCCAGGTCTACTCTCCCAGGTGTCGGTTGTGTCGGGGAATGTTTTCCTCTCTTCCCCCAGTAACCCATT
Source organism: Eschrichtius robustus (assembly GCF_028021215.1). Classification (NCBI taxonomy): domain Eukaryota; kingdom Metazoa; phylum Chordata; class Mammalia; order Artiodactyla; family Eschrichtiidae; genus Eschrichtius; species Eschrichtius robustus. Next base: position 9,733,699 of record NC_090834.1, read on the forward strand.
TTACATCCCATTCTTTCAAGGCTCTGCTAAGTGACTGGCTAATCTGATAGACCAACTCATTTCAGGGAGTTAACATCTACAAATAACATCATTTATTACCCCCTTTTGGAAAGTATTTACATTCTAATCAAAGCCTTTATTTTCTTAGCATTGTAGAGCAAAGTCAAGAGGAGCAATATAGCAATAACCAAAGAAGAAAAAGATTTGGGGTTATTAGAGGAGTTGATTACATACACATTACTATCCACCTGATAATAGATTGATGCTATTCCTTAGTTAAATATAATCATAATTAATATATTCTTCCTTCTCTGGTTTCCTCATTATTACTATAGACATTGAAGAGGAGACCATGGGTCAAATGATTTGGTCAAGATTATTCCAGGAGTTTATTATTTACGGTCAGCAATGTGGGTTGAATGTCTACCATATGTACAATCTTTTCTTGGATATCTAGAGGATTTCTTGGAAAGAGAGGCAATAGTGTACTGGAGACTTACAGGGTGGAGAAATATACTTTACCTTTTGGTGGAAGGAGCAGCAAGTCATATTGCAAAGGGAAGGCAAACAAGGATGAGAGGATTCTGTGGCCATTTTGCAATGTTCTATCCAGGACCTCATGAATTAAATTGACCTCATGAGCTGAGTTCTTTCTTAGGACTTCAAACTGGACTTTGGCAAGGAGAAGGCGATCAGTGGGGCTTGCTGTCTGATGATACCTTGGATTACTCAGGGGCAACTCAGAACAAAGAGAGGCTGCCGTGCCCTACTCACCATCCTGACTACGTGTATTCTGCCTTCCCTCCTTTAACTATAAATGAACTAACCGTGTTTATATTTGAGACCAACTCATCTACTTGTTCACTAGAGGCTATCACCTCTCACCTATTCGAGGATGTTAGTCCAGCAAACCATACACTTTCAAGCCCCAGCAGCTCTACTGTTACCTTCATCCAAGCAAAATCATTGAACCACCTCTCAGTCTGATCACTGTACCAGCCTCTTAACTGTTCTCTTTGCTTCCACCCTTATCCTTCCTCACCTCTTCAGTTTATTCTCAACATAGCAGTCAGATCATGTAATTTTGTATAAATCATGTCATTCTTCCACTCAGAAGCCTCCGATGCTCCCATGTCACTCAAAGCAAAAGCCAAAGTCCTAATTGTGGTCTGCAAGAGCAGCCATGATCCGGCTCTGGCTTATTTCTCCTGCCTCATCTCCATCTACTCTCACTTTGTGCCCTGTACTTTATTGTGCTTTTCGCTTTTGCCAACACACTCCCACCCCAGGGCTCTCGAGTTGCTATCTCCTCGGCACACCTTCACACAGATATTCATACAGCTTGCTCCCTCCTTTCTTTCCTTCAACACCTGCTCGATGTCACCTTCTCAGTGAGTCTCTGATGATTCTATGCACGCTCTAACTCCTCTGTTCTGTTTTATTTTTTCTTATAATTGCACTTATTGCAGCTTAATGTTGCTTATTTTCTCTCTCCTTCCACTGGAACGTGGGCTCCATGAGAGCAGGGATGCTTTCTGTTTTGTCCCCTGTTGTGTTCTCAGTGCCTAGAGCAGTGCCTGGCACACAATAAGCACTCTATATATGTTGAATGAGTGAACAAACAAATGAAGGAAAATAACATTAACGAATGTACAAAGCACATTCGAAGAAATCATCCCACAGAATTTGCGTGACAAATCTATTAGATAGATATTATTTTCAGCATTTTCTTGATGAATAAACTGAGTCTCAGAGAGGTTAAACAGTCTATCAAACTGGGAATTCTCTGGCGGTCCAGGGGTTAGGACTCCGCGCTTTCACGGTAGGGACCTGGGTTCTATCTCTGTTTGGGGAACTAAGATCCTGCAATCTGCGCAGCACGGCCAAAAAAAAAAAAAAAAAAAAAAAGTCTATCAAACCCGAGCCTTCAGTTGCCCAATACCGTCTTTCTTCTGCCTCTATAAGTGTAACTGTACATTGCTTGGTACATTTTCCTATTCTTCTCTGAAGTCATCATCATTGAACTAACTCATCTTTACCGCGTCTCATTAAATATGAATGTGCCCCAAGGCTCCCTGCTACATGGGGTTCTCAGTGCACACTCTACACCTCTATCCACTCCCAAACTTTTGCACAAACCCTGCTTTTTTTTTTTTTTAAACCAGGCCTATACTCAAGCTTTCAAACTCTTCATATTCTGAAAGTGTTTCTGATCAGTTCTCTCTAGATATGGACCCTCCCCCGATTAAAGTGCTGACCCATATGCAGAAGCAGGAGAGCCTCTTGCAGGCTGCCTGATAAAACCACGCCCCGCTTGTCGAGCGTTTTAAAGCCAATAACATTTATTTTACCTTGATATGTTAAATTTTATCATAGTGCCTCTAGTTTTTAAACTCTATGTCTAAAAATTAAATTTGCTGCTTTCTGAGTCAAATATTTCACTTTTTGACTCATAATTAGTCGGTCAGTCTCATTTTAAGTTCTAAATAAAGCTTTCCTCTGCTTTTAGAAAGAACTGTCTGCCAGTAGAGGAACAGACTGACCATTCACTGTGGACTATTTTTGAAATTACAATGTGTATTATTTCATTTTTTAGGGGTTCTGTTTTCACTATTAATGAGAAGGTAGCCTCAGAAGGGGTTAGAAGTTCTGATACAAGAATCGTTGGTTAAAAAAAAAAAAAAAAAGAATCGTTGGTGATTCATCTCACTTTTGAATCTTCTGTATAAGATGCAAGCTCTCTTACCAAATAGTTTTTTGCATTTGTTAACAGCTTCAGCACCAGAAAAAAAAAAATTTTTTTTTTAAATTGAGTTAGCTTTACTTTCTTGTGACTTTTGGAGTTGGACAGAATCTATTTTCTCTTCCACAGGCCAACCTTCAAATATTTGAAGACAGGTGTGTCGGTGTTCAAGCTAAGCACCCCCGGTCTCCCCTTTGTTCTTACCAGACTTTGCCCCCAGACCCTTCTCCATCTCGCTTCCCTCTGCACATGCGCTCGTTGCAAACTTCCTTTTGTACAATGTGACACCCTGAACTGATCATAGTGGTCCAGATTTGCTCTGAACCGCACAGGGGGACTGCCCCGCCTTTGCCCTGCAGTGCACATCTGATAACGCAGCCCACGTTTGCACCTGCTTTCTTGGCAGCCACGTCCCACTTTTGATTCATTCTGAATTTTCAGTCTGATATACTTACCCTCTGTAATGGGCCATGAGCTTCTAGAGGGCAGGAACTATAAGTCCAGGCCTGCGTGTGGCCTCCAAGGTGCCCCCCAATCTGACCCACCCACCTCATTTTTTGTTTTTTTGTTTTTTACTTTTGTTTTTATGTTATTTTACTTTTTTATTATTTATTTATTTATTATTATTTTCTCTTTTTCCCCTTCTCATTTTTAACTGTGTGTCTCCCTCTCCTCCTTGGGTGAAGATCATCGCCCCAGCCCCGTGGTCAGCTCACCGTTCTCCTCCTTGCTGCTCCATCCTCCACCATGCATCAGAATTACCTACATTTTCCATAAAACACAGATATGATTACGTCTCTCTAAGGCTTTAAAACATGTGACCCCTCCTATTGTGAATGGCATACAGAGGTCTTCACAACATGGGTCCGATCTACCTTTCTGGCCTTAAGTCTCACCATCCTTCTCTTCCCCTCTTCCCAGCCCAGCCAGGAATAACTGCCTCTCCTCTACTGTGTCACTCACCATGGTCTGCTTTAATGACAGGAGTATGTGTTCCCTGCTAGACTATAAATGTCTTTAGGGCGTGAAGAGTGTTTTATTCATCTTTGTATCTCAGCGTCAGGCCTGGCATAGAGAAGATCTCTGTGGGTGCTGGTGGAACGAAGGGGTGCATGGGTGGTTGATGGATGGATGCATGGGTGCCCTGTTTCCCACCTTGACTCTAAGTCCTTGAGGGCAGAGCTGAGGTCCGAGCTGTACCGCATCCCTGCTGCTTTCAGGGAGGCTTTCAGTCAATGCTGCCTCATCCCTGCCCGTTGTGAGAGGGTGTACCTGGGGAGACACGTACATGTGCACGCTATTTTCCAGTTTGTCTCATGATTCTGCCTTCTCTGTCTCTCCTCCCTCCCTCCTTGGTCTCCACTGCCTCTGCCCTAACACCTCCTGTCCCTTCCCTGGGGTCCGGGCTCTCCCCAGCTGGCGTCTGCTTCCCTGTGTGTGTGGAAGTGCCCTCGGAGACGGAGGCCGTTCAGGGCAATCCCATGAAGCTGCGCTGCATCTCCTGCATGAAGAGGGAGGACGTGGAGGCCACCACGGTGGTGGAATGGTTCTACAGGCCCGAGGGCGGTAAAGATTTCCTTGTATGTCTGACTGCTGACTCTGCCCTTTGTTTTGCTGGCCTCTGCCATTGTGTGCCTGGCTCCCGACAAGTCTGGGGAATGACATCTGACAAACACCGGCTCTTTCTCTCCAAAGCACTGACAGTTCCTCTGCAGATCACTGACAGCCTTAGTTTAGCCCAGCCTCTGGGAAAGGGAGGGCTCCAGGCCAGCTCTGGGCACTCCCGGTTACAAGCAGGGTAAGGAGGAGAAAGGCATAAATAGTATTTAGAGCCTGCTGTGTGCCAGTCACCCCACTAGGCACTGTGCAGGTGTTTTCATCGAATCTCTGCACCATCCTACTGGATGGATTAAATTCATAGCAACATTGAAATAACTCCAAGGGCCATTAAATGAGACAGCATAGGTTAACTCATTTAAGTCTCACAATCTCAGTGAAATAAGAATGTCAGGCACGACCAAAACTGATGTGCAACTGGTACACACACATCAGTGGGTAAAATATTCAAATAGTCCTATAGTGGTTACTTGTGCCAAATCTCCCAAGTGGCTTCATCACCATGCTTCCCACTAGGAACCTCCAGACCTCCCACGATGTAGGAACTGAGGGATCAGCCATGGCCAATGTCAGTTCTGATTGGTTGGTGCCAGTGCCAAAACGGTTGTTATATACTTTGAACAACAACTTGGGGATGACCATTATTCACACTGTCGCTGTCTTTGGAGCCAGGCTGCCTGGGATTGATTCTTGACTCCACAACTTATTTTAACTCTGTGTCCTTGGACAAATTACTTAACGTCTCTCTCTGTGCCTCAGTTTCCTCATCTCTGAAATGGGGTTATAAGCCATAGCTACCTCACAGAGCTGTTACCAGGACTCATGTGCTATAATTTTTAATGCGTTGAGAATAGTTCTGGAATACAAGAAGTACTGTATAAGTGTTTGATAGAGAATACACACACACACACACACACACAAATGGGGCAACTAAGGATCAAAGAAATTAAGTTAGTAAGACAGCTTAGATTTGAACCAGGTCGTCTGACAGCGGATACAAAGCCCTTTTTACTGCACTGCCTCATCTTCCTGGGGGCAAGTTTTTCCCCACAAAGACCTAATGGAGACACAACATTAGGATGAAATTGAGTTTTGCTTGCTCTTCTGTCTAGCTCTCCTAAAGCTGGACTCATTTCTCACTCGAGGCTGGATGTGCCATTCTGATGTGGCTTTGCTGCACTCAGGTGCCAGGCCTGGGACAGTAGGCTTCCTAGTGCCTGGCTCAGGGCTGACCACAACTGAGGCTAGTGCGTAGGTTACAGGAGCCTGGACGTCTTGACCAGATGCAAAGGTCCCCACGAGCCTCAGGTCTGGTCATATGCCAGCTACCTGCTCTGCTTCCAGGCCTGCCCAAAGTGAGGAGAAGGTGACTCAGATGGAGGAAAAGAAACTTAAAAAATTGTGCTGGAAATACAGAAAAACACTAATAGAAATTTTTGTGACAATGAAAATGTTCCATACTCGTGCTGTACAATTCAGTAGCCACCAGCCACAGGTGGCACTGGACACTTAAAATGTGGCTAGTGCAACTGAGAAACTGAATTTTACATTTTATTTCATTTCTACTAAGTTAAATTTTAATGTAAGTAGCCACACGTGGCAAGCAGAAACTAGATGGACCACACAGCTGTAGAAGGAAGCAAAAAAAAAAAAGCTATGTCAGAAGGTGGAAGTGTTTGAGAAGAGAAATGTAGAGACCAGATTTCAGATCTCATTTTGCCCAGAGTGGAAGAGCTGACGTGTGCACATTGGCTGGCAGCTCTCTGCTCACGTGGGCCACTTAAGCAGCCTGGGTCCCCTTCCTGTGGCCTGGCCCCGACTGCTCACATCCCCTCCAAGGGCACCAGCTCCGAGAGACACTTTTGGAGGCCAGAGCTCTCAGATGTCTTCATGACAAATGAAGCTGCCTCTCTGCCTTAATCTCTCCCCGGCTGCCCCCATGACACACCTTTCTCTCTTGTTCTCTCTGCCTCCTTCCAATCCTTCCTTTCTCTCAACTTCCCTCTCCTGATCTCCTGTACACTTCACTCACCTTCCTCTGTCCTCTTTCTTTCCAGCCCTCTTTTCCTGCCCACCCCTTCCTGCCGTGTCCATGTGCCCTGACACCTGTGTGCCTTTGCCCGTCTTTCCCTGTCTTTGCTCTCTTCCCTGCCCTCCTCTGAGCCGCCCATCCCACTCCCACATTTGGGAGCTCCTGGTAACATTGTCCCCGTCCCCGCATCCGAGCACCATTCTGGTCCTTTTCTCTGCCCTGTCCCCACCTCTACCCTGTCTTCTCTCCTACTCCCTCTGCTTCTCTACCTGCAGATCTATGAGTATCGGAACGGCCACCAGGAGGTGGAGAGCCCCTTCCAGGGACGCCTGCAGTGGAACGGGAGCAAAGACTTGCAGGACGTGTCCATCACTGTGCTCAATGTCACCCTGAACGACTCCGGCCTCTACACCTGCAACGTGTCCCGGGAGTTTGAGTTTGAGACACATCGCCCCTTCGTGAAGACCACCCGGCTGATCCCCCTCCGTGTCACCGAGGAGGGTAAGGCTAGGGCACAGGCTCCCTTGGGTGCGCTGCTCTCGGGGGAGGGAGGACAGCGAGTTTCCACACAAATGAGCCCCTTGCAGAATGCAAAACCCCATGTATCTGGAGTGGTGATATCTAAAAATGTCACCACTGGCTTGTCTTCCTGGGGCGGCCAGCTTTCTGCAAGCTGCCCGAGAGCTTGCCTCTCTGTGTCTTTCCTCAAAGCAGAAAGGCTTGGAGATGATAGTGCAGTAATCTTGACCCTGTCCCTGGACGCTCACCCTTAGAGAAAGAGGACAGCCTCCCTGAAGCCTAAAACTGCCAAGACAGTTACACCTACTCTGGCCTGCGCTGAATCTCCGACTCAGTGGGCTCAGAGAAATCTCCTGAGGTTCTCTAGAGGTCATCTACCCTCTTGTCTGTGACTCATACAAACCTCTAAACCAGCGGTGCTCAAACTTTAGCCAGCCTCAGATTCCCCTGCAGGACTTCTTAAACCCAGGCTTTCTGATTCCGTAGGTGGAGCTTGAGAATTTGCATGACTAACAAATTGTCATGCTGCCGGGGCCGCACTTGGAGAACAGCTGCTGTAAACCAAAGTCTGACAGTCTTTGTCTTCTGTCTCCCTCCACAGTAATCATACAAGCAACCCCCTCGCCATCCGTGGCGTCTCTCATTACATAACCTCACTTTCAGCTACGAGAAGGGGAAATGTGGTTTGCTCTCCAGTCTATAAATTTTCCCGATTTCCCACAGCTGGTTCCTTGTTAGGCTGGGAAGTTCTTTCATCAACCTAACTCAAAAGTTTCTGTTGCGATCGAATCCGGAATCTTGAGGGTGAGCTTAGAACTGTTCTTGTTCTGCTTTCAATGGACTCCTTGTTCAGAGCACTGTGGCTCCTCGCCCCTTGCAAATGTCCCTTCATGTGGCAGAAGAGTGATATATGCATCTCCCTTTGTGTTTTCTCACCCAGGCTAAATGAGGACTCCATTTTACTTAGCCCTTCCTAGACAATCTATTTCCAGCACGTTCTCAGCATTCTGCATCTGCCTCAAGATGCAGGTCAGTGAACAGGCAAAAGGTGTGGGGCAGGAAAGAAAGGAGAGGTCAGATTAAAGCCAGGCTCTTCCTAGAAAAGGATGCCAGGAATCCCGACTTCCAGGCCACAAGTGTATTTATTTTTTTATCGTGTTATGGTGATAAAATTCATGAAGCAAACGAGAGTGCACAGCAGAGTGAGCGATGTCATGATTTAGACAAGACGAAAACGGAAGGTAGGTCAATGCAGATGGTGCACAGGGACTCTCAGGCCACTTGGCTCAGACCTGATGAGCCTCTTCCCCTCTTTGAGCCCGTCTCCTCTTGTGTGAATCGAAGGGGTTGGACTGGGAGCTCTCTAAGCTATATTTCTGTTCAGAAGTTCCATTATCCTCTTCTGTTTACACACCTGTGCCCCCGGGGAAAGGGAGCCTGGCGCCCTCTGCTGTTCACCCTTGGGACTGTCGGCTGGTGACAGCCAAGCCCTAGGAAGCTGCCTCTGTCTCCACCTTGTGCTCTCAAAGGCTTTTGCCTCCAGAGACCTGCGGGCAGCCAGTGGAAAGGGTGGCAAAGTGGAGCCAGTCCGCCTGCCTGCCGGGCACCAGAGCCAGACTTGGGTAAGAATAGAGGGGAAACAAGTTTGTCATCAGAGCCACAGAGCCCCTTGGGACGTTAGGGCTGGAAGGAAGCTTGGCTCTCTTTCAGTCCAGGGGTCTGAACAAAGAGCTGGCATCGGAATCACCCAGGGGGCTTTCCTTCAGTGCAGACGGCTCCATACCACTGCTGCGGTGTGAGTGCAGCAGGTTGGGGTGCGGTCTGGCGAACGTCAGTTGAAGTGACTCCCCAGGTGGTGGGAGGGTGCAGCTCTGATGCCTCATGTTGTGGCTGGGAGACAGAGCTCTGGAAGAGGAGGGCTTGCCCAGACATGAAGCACATTAGTGCCAGAAGCAGGACTGCGGTCCAGATCTTTGCCTCTATTAGCTGTGTTTCCACTGCCTCTTTTCCCTCCACCACCGCCCACTCCCTGCCACTTTTTCTTTTTCTCTCTTCCCCACCCCCTGTGACCCCTTTGGCAGCCCCCTGCATCCCCACCCCCAGATATTCACTGCTCTCATACTGCTGCACGCTCCACCATGACACATTCCCCGCGTCTGCTCCATCCCTGTGGTCCCAGAGAATCTCCCTGCTTCTCTTTGCTCAAGCTGGACTGATCCTGGCATAGGCTCTCACCTCCTGGCTCTAAGACAGAAATCTGAGTTCTCTTCACCTAGAGGTAAATAAAGCTACTGAGGACAGCTTCCTGCGGTACTACTGCTGGCTACTGCATTTAAAAAGAAATAGGGGGCTTGAAGTTGAGCACACCGCAAACCAGCCCGTTGTCAGACCGTGAAAAGACATTTGATGTGTCCGGCGTTCTCCTGTGCCTCAAGCTGCATCTGTGACCTCCAGCTCCAGTTAGGAAACCTGGGTGATCCTGGAGCCCTTGGACTGCTTCTCTGAGGTGAAGGTCATGGCTGTGCCTATATTGTGCTTTTAATGAGCAAGGCCTTGGGGATGACTTATGCCCTATGAATAACCATGAATCTAATTTGCTGCTGAGAGCTTGCAAAGGGAGATGTGGCTGCAGCCTTCCTTGCCACTAGGAAGGAATATATGTCGGGACATTTGCCATGTATTATGTTTCATTTATTTATTTATTCTAAATGAAAAAAAAAATTTTTTTTTTTGGCTGCACCGCACAGCTTGTGGGATCTTAGTTCCCCAACCTGGGATTGAACCTGGGCCACGGCTGTGGAAGTGCCGAGTCCTAACCACTGGACCGCCAGGGAATTCCCTATCATGTTTTATTTGTCATTTTTGTTGGTTAGGAAACAAGGAAGATCAATATTTATTTATATTCATTCATTCCACAAATACTTATTGAATACTTCAAGTATTCTAGGATTAGGCAACAGGCTGTTAATTCAGAAATAAATATGTTCTTAGTAAGCACACAGTCAGTAGAGAAAAGAGATAAATACATCATAGTACAATCTGGGAAGTGTTATAATAGATGGATGGAAAAGTGCCTGGAGAAGAACGTGAATAATAACTGCACGAGAAGTTGAGGAAGGCTTCACAGAGGAGGTGACTTCAGTGGAGTCTAGGAAAATGGTTGGGAGATTGAAAAGCAGGAGGCGATGTTGGGACAGAGGTAGCACTGGGGTGTGAGATACAATCTAGGAAGAGGGAAGAGAAAGAAGAAACGTCCACAGATTCCAAAAGACCACAGCGTGTATGAGTAGAGAGGTTTTTGCTGGCCAACCGAATGGAAATGAGGTGAGGAAGGCTGCACAGCGAGTGGCCTCCTGTGCCCTGTTCAGAGAGTCAGGTCTCTATGCTCAGGGCGGTGTGGAATACTGGAAGGTTTTCCGTAGGGATACGGCAGGATCAGATCTGTGTTCTGGAAGTAGAACTCTGAGGACAGCCTGGTTAGTATGTGGAATTCTCCAACCCTCATTTCTGTTTGGGTTTGGGATGACCTGGAGGGAAGACGAGCTGGGAACGTCCTTGCTTCTCATCCAGACTTGCAGAAAACATGCTCAGGTCACTGGGCGGGCTGACGGCACTGTCCACGTGGCCCTGTCCATGTTTTCCGACGCCCTCTTCCTGGGGATACCATACTCCACCACCCTAAGCTCAGAGGACAGAGTCGGCTGAACTAAGACATGTGCCTCACATCTGTGCAGACTTTTACATCTCACAAGGTATCTTTAAATACATTAGGTAATGTATGGTATGAATTATTATCCTCACTTTACAAATTAAGAAACTGAGTCTCAAATCAGGGAAATGACTGTTCACACACCAGGAAGTAGGGAAACTGGGACCCAGCTGTATGTATCTCACACAGCTCCAGGATTCCTTTCAGTGCTCTATGACTTCTTCCTCCACCCATCATTCTCCCTCATCCCTCCCTCCAGAGCATCTGAAGAACGTCAGTGAGAAAGCTGACAGACAGGAGAATTAGGGGATATTAAATCTCATTGATACCCTCTTGCGTTCCTTTAGACCCAGTGCTTATTTAAGACATACCTAAAAATAGGCCTCGTATATCTCAGACCTCAGTGACAGCTCTGGGTTTGTTGGACATGCATATTGTGAGCCTCACTCTCCCCCTTGCAGCTGGAGAGGACTTCACCTCTGTGGTCTCAGAAATCATGATGTACATCCTCCTGGTCTTCCTCACTCTGTGGCTGCTCATCGAGATGATATATTGCTACAGGAAGGTCTCAAAGGCCGAAGAGGCAGCCCAAGAAAATGCGTAAGTCCAAAGATGCCAAAATAATGATAGCTCGCACCTTCCGAGCGCTTGCTCTCATAGTTGAGGTGGTGAGCAATTTACACAGTCCTCCACTTTCCTCACAACAACCTTTGAGGTAGGCAGCATGAATATACCCATTTTACAGATGCGAAAGCTGAGCCTGGGAAATTTTGCCCAAGACCATTATAAGAGGCAAAGCAAGGTTTGACTTCGTGCCTGCTAACTCACGCCCTGCACTCTTAACCACTATGTAAAGCCCATCAGCTGCCACCACAATCCCTTGACATTAGCATTATTATGACCATTTTATAGATGCTGAAGCAGTTCATAGAGCTTAAGTGGCTTGCTGGGGCCACACAGATAATGAGAGGAGAGGCTGGGATTTGAACCGAAGCCTGTCTGGTGTCCTTGCTGTTCCCGTCACATTCAGCTGTTTGCTGTAAACCACAGAGCTCATCAGGCCACCTGGGCTCTGCCGTCTATTAGCTAAGGAGCTCCAAACATGTCCTTCCCCCTGGAGCTTGGCCGTGATTGAAAACCCAGAGAGGGGCTCTTCTGCTCCAACGTCCAGACTGTACCTTGGCCATTTTCGCCAAGGCCCCAGTCACTCGAGCACAGGTAACAGATGATGGGGTCTGAGAGTCTAAGGGGCCATGTTGGCTTGTTATTTGGGCAGAGGAAAGATAGAAAATAACCCTCACAGATTTACACAGTGGAGGTGATAAGCTAAAAACCCTAGGCTGTTATCACCTAGAAATGCTTGATAAAGTATCATTTTTCATGATATCTATGATCTCAGGAAAGTAAAAAAATTATAACTGACCAGATAGAAGGAAAGAAAGGATATGCTGGGGAGGTTGTCATTCCTGGTGACCTCGGTGATCAGATTTCAGTGCTTGAGCATAGGAAGTGGCCACACTTGGACAGGAAGTGGCCACACTTGGACAGGAAGTGGCCACACTTGGACAGGAAGTACCCACACTTGGACAGGAAGTGCCCACAGCTGGCCTTGCACAAGAAACAGAGTTGGAACTGAGGTCACCAGCAGAGCCAGGATCCTCAGAGGGCTACAGCTCGTGCAAAAGATAGATCAGTAAATAATCATCAGTCCACCAGCCCAGAGAAAAGCCAAGGAAACATATCTATTTGGCCTGACTCCAAGTAGAAACATAAAAGATTCTTGAGAACTGGTAACCACAAGCCTGCTCTCACAATGTTTGGGATTTAAATTTATGCTACCCACATGATCCAGGAACCTCTAAACTGAGAAAATCAATAAAAAAAAATTAGTCCCCAGACCGTGATAAGCATGTAGACGCAAATGAAAAACTATTCTGAAGGGACCCACTTTTAGCTGAGGCTTAACAGTGCTCCCCAGATAAAGCATTGATGAATCTGATTCCACAGTCTCATCCAAAACTAAAAGACACAGCAGGAAATAATCCAGCATGAGCAAGAGAAGTAACAAATGGCAGGATTAAACCCCAGGAGCTTCAGACACAAGAAGGACCTGGTGGAATATAGAAAATAAATTTGCTTAAAAGAGTTAAAACAAGAGGAGGAACCAAAACATAAGAATACAATAAGTTATTAAGAAAAAAGAACAGGCAGGTTTGAACAGGAATAAAGAAAAACCTGGAAATGAAAAATACAGTCAATAAAATTCAAAACTCAATGGATTGGTTCACCAGAGATTAGATACTGGTAACCAGAAGATAAACGTAAGGAAGTTTCACAGAATGAAGCACAGAGATATAAAAAAATGGAATATCACAAAGAAATAGGAAGACGAAAATTGAGAAGATCGATTAGAATAGAAGAGAGAAAATGGAGGAGAGACAATATTCAGAGATACAGTGGCTAAGGAAAGGTATGACTCTTCAGATTCAGGTAGCACAATATGTCCTGAGCAAGATAAATACATATAAATCTAAACCTAAACACCAGCCATCTTTAAACTGATTAATGGCAGCAACTAATGTAACCTACAGCAAATATCATCTATGTTGTAACTTTAGAAGAACTGCCTATAATATTAGAAACATGTCAAGGATACCTGCTTCTATTCTATACTGGAGATCCTAGGTGGTGCACTAAGTAAATACAAAAAAAGAAAAAGAAAAAAAGAGTAAGAATTGTAAAGAAAGAAACTAAATTATCATTCACAGCCAATATGATTACCTATATAGAAAATCTAAGGGAATCTATAGACAAACTATTAGAACTAGTAAGAACATTTCATAAGATTGTTGATACAAATCAAAATATTTATATTTATAAATATGAAAGCACCTATATTCCAGCCACAAAAATTTAGAGAAACATCTCAATATTTAAAACATTTTTAAAAATTCAATTGCAATAGCAACAAATACTCTCCAGTACCTGGGAATAAATCTGATAAAAACGTGTAAGATATTTAAGGAGAAAATTACAAAATTTTACTGAAAGATTTGAGTTAAATAAATGAAGACTAAAACCTCACTGTTACAAACATGGCAATTCTCTTCCAAATTAATCTGCAAATTCAGTAAAATTCCCATCAAAATACCCATTGGATTGTTCAAGGAACTTGATAAGCTGATCTTAAAAGTCATACAGAAGCCCAAAGGTTAAAACTAGTCTAAGCCAGAGGATGGCCAGATAGTAAATATTTTAGGCTTTTCAGGCTACAGAGGGTCTCTGTCCCCTATTGTTCTTTAGTTTTGTTTGTGTGCAACCCTTTAAACAAGTAACAGCCTTTATTAGCTCATGGGCCATAGTTTGCCTATTTCAAAGAACAACAAGTTTGGGGGAGGTGGCTGGTAGGACTTTTCCTATCAGATATAAAGATTTCTTATACAACTATTAGAGTAAGGAGTTTATGATACTGGACTTCCCTGGTGGCGCAGTGGTTAAGAATCCGCCTGCCAATGCAGGGGACATGGGTTCGAGCCCTGGTCCGGGAAGATCCCACATGCCGCAGAGCAACTAAGCCCGTGCGCCACAACTACTGAGCCTGTGCTCTAGAGCCCACGAACCACAACTACTGAAGCCCACGTGCCACAACTACTGAAGCCTGCGCGCCTAGAGCCCATGCTCCGCCAACAAGAGAAGCCACCACAATGAGAAGCCCGCGCACCGCAACGAAGAGTAGCCCCCGCTCGCCGCAACTAGAGAAAGCCCATGTGCAGCAACGAAGACCCGACGCAGCCAAAAATAAAATAAATAAATTTTGAAAGAAAAAAAAAAAAGATATTTTCAAGACATGGAATCGTCAAAGAAAAAGACAAATGTCTCAGAAGAAAAACTGGTAAACAAATGAAGTCATATTGCAGAAGTACAAACCCAAATTGCTTATAGACTTATGAAAAGATGCTCAACTTCACCAGTAATCAGGGAAAGGAAAATTAAAAGATCTATAAAATGTAATTTCCCATCCATCAGTTTGGCTGATTTAATCTAACAGTACTAAGTCCTGAGAACAATGTGGATAAATGAGAAGACTCATACATTGCTGGTGGAAGGAAAAGACAAAAGTATTTATTATTCTAGTCTGCTGAAAGGGCCATTCTCATTTTCTCTTGGGTAACATGGTGAGAAGGAAATGCAGAGGTGTTCTAGAGACATCCTTGTTCCTGTGGCCCTTGCTTCTTCCCTTTTCCTGTGTTCGCACCTCTGGGTACAAATGCACTGATTTTCTTCCCCTGTCTCTCCTTCAACAGGTCTGACTACCTGGCTATCCCATCGGAGAACAAAGAGAACTCTGCGGTACCAGTGGAGGAATAGAAGGGGGCAACCGGAGGTGATGTACAGGGAAGGGAGGGGCAGGTAGATAAGGAGGCAGGTTGTACAAGTGACCTTGACACCCACAAACCAAAATGACTTTAGATTTGGTCCCTTAGATTTCTACCCTACCCAGAGTCCCCACCCTCAGGGTACTTCTTTAAGTTGATGCCCAAGTAGTCATAAAGCTCTGTGCGAGGTTCAAGTCCTTCAGAAGGTGAATTGCTTTGGCCTGAGTGTTGGGGCAACTTGAACTCCTTACCCACAGTGACAAAAAATAATTCCCCATTCTCCCTCCTATGTAAGGATCGTGGATTAGGTCAGAGAGCCTTTGGCTGGGCTGGACTGGGCTGGCAATTCTCAGTGAGCTGTTTTGTCGCTGGTAGGTGGCCTGAACACTGAAGCGCTGGCTATCCCATGTTCAGTGATGTCAACAGCGTCAGGAGGGTGCCCCAGGGGCCACATCACTTCCCTTCACGCGTCCATCCTTCAGTTCATTCATCATACATCCACTCACCTCTGAACTGTCACCTCTGACTTGCTAACTCCATCAGACCTCCACACACCACAAGACTTTGCCAGAACCGAGGAGCCAACATTTCTACACGACTCAACCTCAGCCTGCCCTTGCTTTCAAGCAAGCAGCTCCCATGCCAACTGGACCCCTCCCCTGTGCTCCACCCGACTTTGAACACGTGCTGGAGTCGGCAGATCCATGGGCCCCTTTCTTGCTGGAGCCGGCTCATTCTCCATTGCCGCAAGTGAATGGAGGTCTTAACGGAAGGAAGCTGGAGTGATTAGTTTGGGTTAAAGCCAAAGAGTGTCATGAAGTGGGATTCCTTGAAGTCAGTTTTTCTAAGTTCCTGGCCCACTTGGCTGGAGCATCAGAGCAAAGCATGCCTTTCTAGGCCCTCCAGTGATAGAAAGTTCATTAAGCATGGACTAAAAGGGTCTCTGGATTATGGTGCTCCAGGGCTAGATCCCAAGAGGTCTCAAAGGCCTGGGTTAGTGTCAGTCCTTCAAGAAGCCGAGGGCAGGGGGCTTGGGAAGTCATACGACATGTTCATGATGCTCCTGGGGCAACGTGTGTGTGCCTTGCCAGGGGAGCACACCACCGGAGATGGCTGGGTGCCATTGTTTTCCTGTGGGCACTGGGACTGAAATTCCCAAGTTCTTCCTCTCAAAATTTCTGTGGGTCAGGATTATTACTCATACAGGAGGCAACGGAGACTCAGACAGGACTCCACTGATAAGAGACTTCAAAGGATAAACTGGAGCAGATAGAAGCCTAAGGCGCTGTCCAGTTTACACTTCCCGAGATGGGATAATTTTGTTCTTGAAAAGACTTCGAAATTGAGTTTGGCCTTGGCACAGAACTGAGTGGATTGCCTGGCTGAGGTTAGCTCTGATTCAGGTAATTAGAAATTGGCCAAAAAGGCAGAGAGAAGGATGGGAGGTAGATTTGAAGAATTTCTTTAGTGAAAAGATTTGTGAATCTGAGACGTCTTCCAGAAGGGGAACGCATCTGGGAATGGCATTTAACTAAGAAACATGTTTTTAGTCTGAGATAGATGATGGCAAACGAGTGACGTGATAGAGGAGGGACAGGCTAGGTGGCTTCCAAATATTTCACCTGTGAATTCATAATGTCCAGTGTTTTTTTTTGTTTTTTTTTTCTCCCTAGATCTTAGGAGAGCAGATGAACACTGGAAACATTTTAGTCAATATCTCATGTTTCACTTTGAGTAACTGGTGTAAGTGTGGTGTCCTTCCGCACCTTGTGATGAGAGGGGGAAGGATGCTTTACGGGATGTGAGAAGATGAACGGGACTGGGATTCGAAGAACAAGATGTCCCTCAGATCCAGGGGAATCTATGGGGAAAGATCCCACTCTCTTGGCTTTGGGCCTCACCTGACAAACTCAGTTCATCTCTGCCATCCCTGGGAAAGCACTTGAATTAGTCCTTGTTCACATATTCGAGAGTCTGATTTTATTGAAGAAAATACTTTCAATAAATTCAAGGCTGTTCTCATTGGTAATTTCCCACACTCTCTCTCTGAAATAGGGGACAGAATATAGATTTTCCTTACTTTCCCGTGAGGAAAACAGGCCTGGATTACTGTGAGGTTTTCCCAGTCACGTGGCTGGTGGATGACAAGCCTGCCGCAGAAACTACTTTCTACCACTCCACTGCCCTCTTGCTTCAGTAGACCACGCATCTAGCTTGTGATCTAGAATGCACGTTTGCTTTTTTTTTCCTTTTTAAAAGCCCAACTCAGATATTTCCTGAGTGATTTTTAATGAAGCTGAATGGTACCTCTCTTTTTTTCTTATCCTTTACAAGTAATCTTCTCTAGTCTTTTCCTCCTCCTAACTTCTCAACTCTTCTCATCTTTAATGCTTTCTTTATTAAGCGATATGATTTACCAAGCATTTTAATTATCTTATTTCTTCTCCACAACTAGCTCTGTGAGGTGGATATTGCTAATATGCTAACAAAGGAAGAAACACACTGCCTGAGGCTAAGAAGCTTTACCAAACCATAAGCTCATATAGTTGGTAAATGGAGAGCTGGAATTCAGGTCTTCTGAGCCCTAGCCCAGCTCTCTTTCCACTGAGACCATAGCTGCTTCCTTTCCTCTCACTTTTTTTTTTTTTTTTTCACTTCCATCTAATCTTTGCCTCTCTTGCTTGTCCTGAGATGTTAAACATCTTCGCTCACTCCTAATCCCACTCGATTGCTCCTCTACCACTTTGCTTCTTGGTCCGTGCTGAAAATGTGCTTTCAGAGTCTTAATCTCATGTTCGTTTCCCCTTTCTCGTTGGTTTGTACCTCATTATTTCTCCTGAATTGCAATTAAACTCCTTCCTGGGAGACTTGATCATGACTATAAATCCACAAGGTACTGTGGTCACCAGCCCACTTCAAATCCTCACTCACTCCCTGTTCCTCCGCATATTCCTACCAAGGACCCAGATAAACGTGCACTGCTCCGGAAGCTTTATCTGGCATGCTGTTCTTATTAAAGGGCTTAGAAATGTCCTCAAGGGCTATCATCACTCTAGGAACCCCACCTGTTGTCTTGGTGCTGGATATTTCCCCTGACTGTTGCTTAATAATACAATTCACCCAAGGCCAGCTCGGCTGGGTCTGGTTTTCCCTTCCCTTGGGCTTAACAGCCATGACCTTCATTGCTCAAGTCTGCTGGCCCTGTGAGCACCTTGCCCTACTGACCTTTGCCATCAGCTCAGCCCTGCATCGCAGCCCCAACGCCTGTGTGGAAATACCTTGACGGTCAGCACCTGTCCCGACACTAGCCTTTATTTTCAGGCCATCTAAAAGCACTGTCCTTTAGAGTCACCACCCCCAAACACCCACACACCCGGATCTCTGATTCTCTGAGTTTCCGGTTTCTCCTTAGATGCCAAACTAGAAATGTTAGTAGGAAAGGAATTTTTCAAAGCAGGAATATGCTGGAAATATGTATAGAGCTATGAATGGCTAAGAGAAGAGATAGTACCTCCTTTTCTTCCCCCAAAACTACAGGATCAGAAAGGAAAATATACCCATCTCAGAATCTGTGAACCCACTTGACGTAAATCAGAGAGAAAAGGCCGTGTAACTGCATCTTGGCAGGAAGAAGCAGCAAGGAGCTAGACCCATTTCAGGATATATCTTGGCTCCCCTTCCCAAGTGGAAATGGAAAAATAAAACAAAAACCACCTTCCTCTCCCCTCCTTTTGTAAATGAAAAGCCCCCAACCCAGTGAACCCTCCTAGTCACGGCAAATGTACCTGTGTAGTACTTGGTGCGCCATCACTCCGATCATGCATTCATTCTGCGTTTCAGCTCCCTCTCTGCGTCCATTACTCCGATCATCCATTCATTCTGCGTTTCAGCTCCCTCTCTGCGTCAGGCACCAGTCTAGACCCTGACTGTGCCCTGTGCTCTTAGGTTTTAAAAATATCATCATCCAAGCCTTTCCTAGTCTCTTAAAACTCTACCATGGTAGACGACTCATGTTTGGCGCCCCTCCCCTTACTTGAGGCTGTAGTAGGACCCAGGAGATGTACACTTGAAGCGAGTCTGAGCTGTAGCTCAGACTCAACCCCTATCATAGGCCAGCTAAGCCTCAAAGCTGGTATTACTCTTTTTTGGGCAGAGTGACAGGGAGGGAGGCACCGAAGGACGAGTGCTTGTGGGTTTGTGAGGCACCAAACACAATCAGCAAACTCGTACAGCCATGGAACTCGTCACCACGTTGTCACCTTCATGTGGCTGCTTCTTGCCTTTCCACAGCCAGCTTTTTCTGAACTTTAGAAATGTTGTTCCTGACCACGCAAGCTCTCAACAACCTAATGCCTGTACGCGGTGTTTTTCAGTGAACTCCCTGTTCACGTCAATAAAGTGTCTCTGAACCCTGCTGGCTCTGGTGTCGCTCCGCTGTGTGTGTCTGCTACACACACCACGGCTTCTACCTCCCTACCCAGCCCACATCAATCCCTCAACTCACAATCACTACCCACCTCCCCAGCCCACATCAATCCCTCAACTCACAATCACAGACAGGGTATAGGCCCAGAGAATGAAAACTACATTTAACAGTCTAGAATTAAACATGCTGTCTCCCTTCTTTCCTTCCCTACCCAAATACGAAGGAATCCAAGAGCCAGCGGGTTCTCACCTGAATGACATCAAACAAGCTGGGGAGGGGCTCCCAGCAAGGAAGACCTAGTGAAGGGAGGGGCCCCACTCCCTTACCAGGTTGGCTAACATGAAGGAGATAAAGCAACGCTGTCCCCCAATGTGTGTCTTCCTAGAAGTGCCAAGGTCCCAAAAGGGAAAAGTTACACAAGAAATTGTCACTGGGATTCAGTCTACCATACACTCCTAGAATAATACTACTACTGATTAATAATGATATAAAATCATTAATAATGATATAAAATTATCTTCATATAGTACTAGCCACTATACTAAGAAACACACACACACACACACATATACACACATATATTTTATGTTATCTCTAAAATAAACTGAGGCTGGCAGTAATGGTTGGGGCCCAAGGACACAGCTGGTAAATAGTGATGCTGCAATCTGGACTCAGATCTGATTCCCAAACTTCTTATCCATTCCACTTCATCAGGCTCCCACCCTCCCCTGGGAAGGAGGTCCTAGATGGCTGGCTGTGCATGTGTGTCTGTGTGTGCCTGTGAATGAACACACGCCTTCAGGGCTTGCTGTGATCACACCTGGGAAGACCAAATCCATCTGGGACAACGAGGACTAACGAATCAAGCAATGAACACACACACCGTTTATTATATGTAGTTCAATACTTTTTTTCTTTTAATTCATACTGTACTTCCATGGCTCTAGCTACTTTACATTAAGATTTGACCGGGAAGCCTTGTTTGTCTCTAGGTACTAGCAGTTAAGTTTTTAGACCTTGCGCACAGCGCCAGGCAAAGTACAGTTATAGCTCCAAATACAGATGGCCAGACAACTCAATTGCAATCAACCTGTGTTCTTTCCCATATATGGCCCAGGGCAGGGGTTGGGGATGCTCCCTCTGCCTCACCCCACCCCCCACCCCCATGTCAGGATTCTCCAGGGGCCGCAATGGCCTCGGACCCATCCCTCCCCACCTTGGAGTCTAGGTTGAGTCGGGGGGAAAGCACCATGGGTTTGGGAAGATGATCTGGTCCATGCAGAGAGTGGTCTGGCCCTAGAGTGCAGGAGAGAGAAATGTGGGGAGCCACACACTGTTGTTGGCAAGAATGCTTGCTTTTACTATGCCATCTCAGGGCGTGGCACCCAAGCCCAGGGCCAACTCCCCAGACACAGCCAGCTGTCTTGCCTGGAGCAGAGGCCACCATTTTTTTGCTGCTGCAGTGTCTCATCGTGTTGAGAGAAGCAAGGAGGGCCAAGGGGCAGAGGTGACAATGTTCCTTAATGCCTTCACATGTCGGGTACATCGCCTGGCATCAACTCCTCTTGGCAGGCAAGGTGCTTCTCGCCAGCAGCCAAGGCTCCAGTCCAGGCTTCCAGGCCTGCTGAGGACCTCAAGTCGCAACAGAAGACGATGGCCCAGACCCCTGAGCTTCCCCCGCAACGCCAAAACAGGGAGCTGGCTGGGTCCATCACAGCCATGGCTGGAGCAGGAGTGAGGTAACAAGGTGGGCAGAGAGGTGGGGAGGCGGGGCCAGCTCTCTACACCGTGGGCAAATTCCTGCTCCACATCAGGCAAGCAGGGCCGCTAAAAGATGGCCTTCCAGAAAGTGCTCCTCTCGGACCCAAAAATGCATCTTCTGGAAGAAAACCTAGAGGTGGAGGCGAGTGGGGCCAGCCTGCTGGAAGCTGGGGGATGAGGGTCGAGGATGTTAAGTGGTGGATGGGATGATTGTCCCACAGCCTAGAGATGAAGGTCGGAGGAGGAGAGGGTCAGGAAGAGAGGTTCTCAAGCTTCCTACTGGAGTGGGCAAGTGGAGTCAGGGGGTGCCCTACCACCTGGGGGAAGAGAGGGGAGTGCTATTTCTCCTGGGGGCCCCTAGGGAGGAAGGGCTGGCCTTGGCTGCCCTGAAGAGCTAAAGGCGCAGCATGGTATGGCGCAGAAAGGTTTCTTCTGAGACCACACAGACCAGAAAGATTCTCTCCCTAATCCCTCCTCCAAGACTTCACCCTAGACATGCTGCCTGCAAACGTATGGACATGGTCAAGCTTGGGTCACAGACAGGGCAATGGAGAGAATCCACTTCTGTCAAAGCATTCCTCTTGCGCTTTCTTGGTCCTCCCCCTTCCTTGTAATCCCAAATTCTTAGTGTCAGCGCTCTAAGGCAACCCAAGGATTTTAGCCAAAGCTTCACACTTAATCCAAACCCCAACAAAGTTGGAGACAAAAGAGAGGTGGTAGAAGCAGGAATGACTTCTCTCCACCATTTGCTCTAGCAAGGAGGAGGGAGGATGGATAGATGGATGGAAGGCTTCACAGCCCAGGGACGAAGATGAGCTTAATCCAAGACGGTGTCCTTCTTGCCACCATCCTCCTCTTCCCAGCTTAGAGAAAGTCCAAAAGGACCCTTCCCAAAGTAAGACTAGGCCAACAAAGGAAGAAACACCCTCCTAGGTTAACACCAAGCAATACAGCAAGCTTCATCTTTCTCCCTCTCCCTCCCCCACCCGCCTCTCACTGGACCTCCCTGCCTCTCCTAGCGCGTAAAGAAGATTTAACTGCCCTGAATTTCCTGGGAACCCAGACTCTGCCCTATGACTCATCTAAACGCCAGGGAGGCTCTAGTCCAGAAGGCTTGTCCTCTCCTGGCAGGGCACCTGCCAAGTTTGAGAAAGCCCAGCCTCGCCAGTCTCTGACCCAGCCTCCAAGATCATGTCAAAGCTAGAACCCACCTTAGGGACAGTCTAGCTCAAGCCCCTCCTGTTACAGATGAGGCTCCAGAGGCTCAGAGACCGGGGCTGTGTGTGTGGGGGGTGTGACCTGCCCAAGAGCAGAGCCAGGACTCAGGCCCAGGTCCCCTGAACCCCTCAGCTCACTGCCCTTCCAGAGAGCTCTAAGTTGCTGATCTTGCTGTCCTGGAATGTTATCGCTTTGTCCCAGGGAGGGGGATGGGGGAAAGGAGAGAGTTACAGACATGACTGGCCTCTCCCAACACCAGTCCCGTCAATTCCCCCCCAGTCAGCAGGAGTAGAGTGCAGACCCGCCGCCGTTCTCACCTGTCTAGAAACGGCAAAATCTTTGAAACTGAGTGCAAGCTCTCAAATGTCTCACCACATGAATCCTCGCAGAAAGACTCCTATAAGACTGAGTTCTTATGTGAAAAAAACCAAACAACAACAACAAAGAAAACAAAACAAAAAAATGCCCTGGTTGGAAGAAATAACATAAGAAATGGTGGTTTTAATGCTCCCTTACAACCCAGGGTTGCCAGCCATGAGTTACAATGTTATTTATGTGTTTCACTCCCAGACTGAGCTGCTAGGGCGAGGACCCTTCTCTTTGACAGGTTCCTGAATAAAGGGGAAAAGCTTCTGTTTGGGAGTGAACACAGCTGTTGGTTTTCTCCTGGTTTGAAAATCAAAAAATTACTAGACTAGAAAGCTCCCACAAACGATCCGTGATTCTTAGAAATGAGGCAGGCCAAGAGATGCTTCCCATGTGTACACACTGTCTCCCGGGTTCAAAACCCCAGAAATCAAGACGGTTCCTTGGACATCCCTCCCTGTCACCTACTCCTCCCTGAGAGGGGCCTGAGAGGTGAAGCAAAAGCCGAACAATTCTGCGTAGCCAGGCCCACTATACCACTTTATTCCCAGCAAAGAGTCCTTTTAAAGTCATCCCAAAGGTCCCAATATGGTACCTTTAATAAGTGAATAATTTAAATAAATAATTACGTATGGAATAAATTAGAGAATTTATCA
The DNA here is from genome assembly GCF_028021215.1 of Eschrichtius robustus. Lineage (NCBI taxonomy): Eukaryota > Metazoa > Chordata > Mammalia > Artiodactyla > Eschrichtiidae > Eschrichtius > Eschrichtius robustus. The sequence continues at coordinate 9,757,122 of NC_090834.1, forward strand.
TTTGTCCTTTCCTTTCAAAAGTTTCGGGGAATAATTTTGACTTCTGGCTACTCCAACTGGAAAATTCCTAGCAGCCTGCACTGTTTCTCCTTCTTTGGCTCAGGGCCCATGAACCCTGACCCTCACCAGGGTCTCCCATTCAAAGTCCCGGACAGGGACAGAAATGATCTTGAGCCGCTGGCCTGTGGGCATATGCACACTTCACAAGGATTACATTCAACTCCATTTGCTCATATCTCCTTTTCTAAAGAAGGGATATCAACAATTCTAGATGACCATTATGGAATCATCCATCTCATCCTACTCCCCCTGCGGGGGATGGCCTGGGTGTGTATCTTTCTGTCTTCTCATCCTGCCCTTAGGGCAATAATGAGGCCCTCTTCTCAGACAGACTGAAGAGTCAAAAACTTTCTTTAATCGCTAAAGTGGGATGCCCAGGCCAGTCCCAGAGAATACAACATGGTCTTCTTTTGGGCTAGATCAGTGATCAAATCTACCTTTCTTTCCTCTGTCCCTTCCACCAAGAGGTCCACTAGAACAAGCAATCTGGAAGAGCTCTCCTTGCCAAACTGGTTTAATCCTTTCCTGATCAAGAATCTCTACAAGCTCTGCCTCGGGCTGGCAGGATTCCTTGGGTCATCACAGGGAGAGATAGTAGTTAGTGTGTGAAGGATGGTAAGCATGCCCAGATGGGCCATCAGTTCTGTGAGCCAACCCCCAAAAGGCCCTAGATGGCTCACTTTCCTAACCCATGGTCTTCTTTCTACTCCGTAGTGATCTCATACCTCTCTGGGGCCAGAGACCAGAGAAGGCGCTGGTTGCTCTCTCTGCCAGAACTTCCACTCCCAACTCTCAGAAACAGGGTTTGGAATGGCCCTCTGTGGGGTAGACTCGATCTGGCTTTTTCCTGCCCAAACCTGTGCACCTTTGCCAAATCCATTCCCTCCAAGGCTTAGGTCTTCTTTCATGTGCAAAGTGTCTCAGACGGTTGTCTCCCTTGACTAAGCTGGTTCCTCGCTGAGAGGAAATGAGGCTGGCCGCCAAAGAGTGCTTGGATATTGGTGCTCGCGACTCACAGTCGCTCTGTGGTTAGACCCTACAATTCTTCCATGGCTAGTGCATTCACTCTCTCAAACCCTGGAGGCCCTAGAACACCCTGATTCATCCTAGAAATCAAATGACAGCTCAAAGGGAAGGGGTTAGAGCCACAGAGCTGACTTGCTTACAATCGCTAAAAGAGGTTTAACAAGATCAAAAATGCTCCACCCTGACGAATAAACAATGTGCTCTTAGGGCACAGAGGAAAAATAGGGCTTTAGGCACTAAAAAGTGACACTTCACCCAGATCCAGCCTGGGAAAAGACCAGAGAGAAGGGGTGGGGGGGAGGGTGGGAAAGTAAGAAATCCCCAGCCCTTATTGGGTCCACACCCCACGCAGGGTAGAGGAAGGTACAGGGGGTGATGGAAGAGAACGCCCTTCAGAACACAAGCCCTCAGGAGCCTGCGGCTACAAAGCCCAATCCCTCCGCGGCCTCCCCAGCTGTCCCGCGGTCCTCTGCACCCGGCTCATGGTGCGCGGGCCACGTGCAGGGGGCGGCCTCACATGGTAGAGTTTAACTTGTGCTCCTGCTTTTGATGCTTCCTTGCTCCCAAGAGAACACTTGGGGAAGTGTTGGGTAGGGAAAAAAAGATTCTTGTTTATTTTGGAAACAAATCAAAAGGGGATTAGGGAATGAAGCACCTTAAGCAATGCCCCCTTGAGACTTCTTTTCACGACCCCAGGGTCTTCACAGGCATAACTTTGGCTCAACGTTTCCCTTCTCAGAGCCAAGAATGGCCAGCGAGGGAAAGGGTGGGGACGAGAGGATGGGGAGGAGGAGGGTCAGGGGAGGTCGGTGCTGAGAGGTGGTCCCTGCCCTCCTCGGCCCCGCCGCCGGCCAGCACAGGGGGGCGGTCCCGCTCCTTCTCCCTGGTACATAGGCATTATCTCTTTTTAAAATCTGTATATAATATATATATTTATATTCTCTCTCTATTTATACATATATATTTATATGGTCTATGTACACGTATTGCACAGGCCTCCTGCAGCTGCCCCCGCTCCTGCCTGGTCAGTGATAGCGGTTCCTCTTCTCTTCACTTTCTGACGTGTAGTCACGGGCCCTGATGCCGTTCTGAAGATTGATGAGCGAGTCCTTCATCTGTAAGACAGGGAAGCCCGCCCCAGCCCGGGTTTGTGCCCTCAGTGGGCTTCTCCACTCAGCAGCACCCACCACACCCATGTATGGCAGGTGCCCCGCCAGGCCAAGGGAGCTAAAGGGAGCAGGCTCCTGAAACAAGGGTGGTTCTCAAGGGACACGGTCTCAGGCTGAAGGGGGACAGCCGATCGAGCACTGGGAACCCCTGGGATAAGGAGTGCTGTGTCTCAGTGATTTGTGGTCCTTGCTTCACTGAATTAAGAATTCTCTGGAAGGTTCCATTGCTATCAGGACCTGCGTCCGATGCCACTGACCGGTCTTCTACTCACTCAGCTTGGTTTCCCAGTGATCCTGAATACTCTGTCCTCCTCCCTTGGTACCTTTGCCACAATGTTCCCCCAGCTCGGACTCTTCTCTCTTGCCCATTCAACCTCACCCACCTACTATCAAGGCCAAGAACAGATCCAAACTTTCTCTGGCTCACAGCCATCTCTCCCTCTCCTGGCCTTTCATGGACCCCTCACTAGGGCTCTGCGCTGCAGTCATCTTTAACGGCTTTGTTTCAGCTGTGTTGGGACTGCACTGTCTTATCCTTCCCTCATACACCCCGGGTGCCAAGCAGAAAACTGAGTAGGCTCCTAGCTGTACCCATATCACTGAATTAACTGAATCTTAATGGAATTTCTTAACCTTCTTTAAGAAACAGATACATCCCACATCACGGGATGGAGTTTACACGGGGCAATTCCAGCGGTAGAATCCTACCCTGGTTCTAGGAAAGCTGCCTTGTTAACACAGGACGGTTAACGGTTCACGGGTAAACAGTTATGGATTTTGAGAACCTCTGATCTCTCTGCCTAATCCATCACTTTCTTCTCTTTAGTTCTTCGATATCAGGAGGGATGAGGGGCCCATTAATGTTCTTTTAAAGGGAACAGAACGATGGGAATTCCCTGGCGGTCCAGTGGTTAGGACTACGGCACTTTCACTGCCAGGACCTGGGTTCAATCCCTGGTCGGGGAACTAAGATCCCACAAGCCATACAGCGTGGCACGCACCCGCCCCCCAACCCCTAAAAAAGGGGGAAAAGAAAAACGAAAAACAAAATCAAGGGAACGGAACGAGACACCGATCTTAATGCTTGCAGAGTCGAGTCTACGAGGCTACAGGTCTGCCTGCCCCAAGCTCCTTCTGAAGGAGACCCACCCCAAATAGAATTCCACAGCTGGAAGGGGACCGGGTCATCCAGTCCAACTGCCCCCCGCCTTTAATTCAAAAGTCCCTCACCCCACATCATCGCATCACCCTCTGAGCACTTTCAGCCCTTCGAAGTAGCCCGTTCCATTGCTGGACTGCTCTACCCGTAAGGAGTCTGCTTTTCGCTGATGACTCAGAAATCCGATTCCCTGTAACTTCTGGCCCTGGTTCAGTCCCCTGGAGGTTCACAAGCAGTGTAACCCTTCTTCTAGATGTTAGACCCCAACGTCTGAAGACTGTCCTGTGCTGCTCACCCACCCCAGTCTTCCCTGCTCCTGAGCACATCTTTAATTCTGTCAAGCCTTCCTGATAGGCCAGAGCTTCCAAACTCCTTGCTGTGCTGTCTGCCCTCCTTTGGTTAAAAAAAAAATGCCCTCCTTAAACGTGGCTCCAATGTTATGCGTGATACTCTAAACCCATTAAACTGGATCGTGATAGCTGCATTAAAATTCTCTCTCCTTAATTTAGAGCGAAGAGACCAAACCAGGAAGGGGAAGTGAAGTTGAATATTAATGAGTGCCTCCCATGGGCCATCAGATCAAATGTGACAGCAATTTCACGAAGCAATGATTATAATTCCAATTTTATAAATGAAGAAACTGAAGGTCCCGAATACTAAATCCCTTGCTTGAGGTCACAAAACTAGTCAGTGGCAAGATTAGGATTCCACCTCAGTCTGATAAAATGAAGCTAACTATTGATTTTGCCCCAGAAAGACTTTCTTAAATAGACGCATCTAGTTTTTCAGAAAGAAAACTGTACCAGGAAGGAGACATTATGAAAAGGAGACACAGTACCAGCCATCTTCCCAGACTCTCAGCACAGCCCCTGAGGAGGAGCCATGGCCTGGGCGTTGGGTGTTGTGTGCATGTTTTGAGGGCAGGAGGTGGGGGAGGGGAGCACACGTCAAAAGGAATTAGAAAGACACGCCCTCTGGGAAGATAAATCTCTGCAAAAAGGGGGCTATCTCTTTCAAGGCCTGTCAGATGGCTATGGGTTACCAAGAAAATAAATTAGCTCTCCTTCCATCTAACCTACAGTTTTCCTACTGCAAATCCAGTGTGTTCTTTCACTGATATAATTTTGGGAAATACACGGGTGTCTCCAACAGCTCACTCAAGGATGGCTTTAAAATTAGAACAATGGATGGCCTGGGGGAAGAACGAATGGGAGGAGGGCATCTGGTGGACAGTGATGGAGATGGCGCTCTCCTCAGAGCACAGGGTAGAAGTCCCATCTCCATAAGACCAGGGCCAGGAGGGACGGTGGGGGCATCTCACCTGGTCAAGAAGCATCACCGAGGATTTGATGATCTCCCTCCATTTTTGGAGCTCGGTATCGTGGTACTTTTGCTGGGACTCTAAGAGCTGGGCCCACTCTGTCTGAGACTGGGGTAACCTGCGGGGTAGAAGAAGGGGTACCCCAGCAGCTGGAGTTATGGCCCGTCGACTTTCCTATGCGCCCAGACCCCTAGGGACAGAGAGCCACATCAGAGTGCTCTGTCCCTTGCTCAGTGCCCTGGTTCCCCTGTGCCCCAAATCAGAAGCAGGCTGAAACTACAGGGACAGTTTTCAGAGCCTGCCTAGGGACTCATCCCAAAGGGTTATCCCCCCCGCCAAGCGCAGCAGGGCCGCCCCAAGGAGACTGGGAAGCAGGAGCCGGGACACAGTACTGACTGGGGTGAAGGTGGGACCAAGGGGGAGAGGCCAGGGTTACCTTTCCTGGAGCCGCAGACCCTGCCAGGCAGTGAGGGTCTGGGTGGTATATTCCAACATCCAGAGCTTGTAGAAGAGCATCATGTTGAGGATGACCAGCAGCACCAGACTAAGGAGGAGACAAGGGGGAAGCAGGAGCCATGAGACGGGATCTGGGAGAGCGCCCGCCCTCGCAGAGCCAGGCTCCCCCCCCCCAGCGGCCGTGTCCTTGACCACCGGGTCACCTGAAGCATCGCAGTGAGTGATTAAGGGAGCCGGAGGGATGCAGCAAGGCGGCGGGGGGCGGGGGGCGGGGAGAGAGAGAGAGAGGGAAGCAGTGTCATCTGGAGGGGCCAGGAAAGGGCCGTGGAGAGGTGTGTGGGGTGAACGCATCAGAAAGGAGAGACATACAAGTCACCCAGACACCTGGGTGCTGGGGGAAGCGAGGTAAGATGGAGAGGAAAAGAGATGAGGGGGTAAAAGAAGCAATCATAGAGCCAGCATCTGAAACAGACCCCAATGGGAGCAAGGAAGACAAACGGGGAGGAGGCAGAGGTTAGAAACAGGCTCGTGTGGGGCAGGGGAAAGCCTCGCTCAACCCGAGGCAGAGAGAAAGTGAGCGTCCGTGACAAAGAAATGCCAGGAGCAGAGACACAGCAGGATGGGGACATCTAGCAGGAAGGGGGGTGGGGCAGGGAGCAACTGTAAACAGACTCTTAGCACTTCAAGGGTGATCAGTGGAGACAAGGTTCCTCCTACAAACCCAAACCGGGGGAGGAACTCCAGTGGGATTCCCAGCTCTGCCCCTGATATGCCTCCCAGATGTTAGCACAACTGCCCGAGAGCTGCCGTCTCCTCCGTGCACCTGCCACAGCCCTGCACGGGGCACGAGGACCAGCCGAGGCTTCTCAGGGATGGGCTGGAACTGCTCAGAGTCAGGGAGGTGGCAGGAAAACCAGGGGCCGGAGGACCCAGTGGGGAATGATGAAGAGTCACTGAGGCCTGTGGAAATTCTCTTCTCTTGGCCTCAGTGGCCTAAAGATCATTTTATAACAGAGGTTCATGGGATGGAGAGATGAACGCTCCGGGAAAGAGAGGACGCAGACACGCAGAACTGGGTACAAAGCCTGGCTCACTACTTAAACATCTCAACTTTCAATCAAGTTTCCTAGCTTCACTGAAACCCAGTACCCTCAACAGGATAATAATACCTACCCTGCTGAGGTTGTTATGTGCATGGAAGGAATGTATGTGAAGCCCTCCACAAGGAGCAGTTATTTTCATTAAAGGAGGAAGTACAGACACACAGGAAAAAGAATGACAAAAATGGGGAGATAAAACAAATAGATGGAAAAAAGACCAACAAAGAAAGAAAACCTATACTACGCCTCTGACCTTTCAAAGTGTGTGCTGCATGTGGTGTGTGGTGTGTGGTGCGTGTGGTGTGTGGTGCATGTGGTGTGTGTTACTGCGTTCCTCACCTGGGCTTCCAGCACTATGGACGGCGGCATTCCTTAAAGCAGCAGCTGCAAATCCCTGGGGCTACTCTGTTGTGTTCTTGGGGCTCTCTGAGTTTTCCACGAGAACTTCTAAATGTTGTATTGAATTTCAATGATACCACCTTTAATCGCATCAGTACGCCTGGACCACCTGAAGGCCGCTTCCTCAGGGTGTGCTGCACACAATCTTAGTACTTGCGTTTGGGTTTGTGTTTACAGTCCTGTCTGTGCTCAGTGGAGGTCAAGGGACGCCCCTGCCCGCTTCCCAAGTGAAGGCTTGGGGGTGGTCTAAACAGAGAAGAGGTAGGAGGCTGGGGTCACCACAGGGCAGGCTTATGGCAGCCGGGGCCTCTAAGACGCAGGGCAATCTGCACTGTACCAGAAGGTTCCACTCACAGGCTGGGAGCAGACCCACCGCCTGGACCTTCTAGGGTTGAATGACGAGGCCCAATTATCCTAAAGTAACAAAGCGCCAACGTTTGTTAATATGCTATACAATTTACTCAGGCCACTGGCCTTCTCTACTAAATAGTGACAAAACACAGAGAGAGCTTAAGCAGAACTAACCCAAGGTTAGAGTTTTCTGTTGACCAAAACCAACATCAGAGATTTAGTTTTAACAATGGCATGAATCACATTAAAATGATGCTGCTAAACGTGAATTCTACTGGTTTTACAGTTGTCTTTGTATTTAATTTTGTAAAAATATGTTGGCTTCTTATGCCATAGTCAGAAGACTTTTGCATCTACTTTTACGTTACATATTCAGGTAAGGTTAGCAAAAGAGCCCCCCTCGTGACCCTCAAAGGCCCCTCTCCGTACGTGGTCCCCAGGTCTGTCCTCAGCCCATTTCCTTTCTCACGCTCCACACTCTCCTCCGATGATCATCTCATTCCCACCATGGCTTTAACGCTACCGACAACTAAATCTGCAACTGCAGCCTAAACTTCCCTCCTAAGCTCCAGGTCCACATCAAGAAATATCTATCTGTCACATCCGCCTGAACAATCTATGGCAGCTCAGAGACATCGGGACCTGACAGCATCTTCTGTGACAACTTTCCTCTGAGTTCCAGGTTTCTGTCCATGACACAACCATCTACAGGCACGCAGATCAGGAAGTCCTCTTCCTTCGCTCCATAACCAGGTGTAACGAGCCTTCACCTTCTGGGCCCTCTCAGCCCCAGGAGGCCCTCATCTCAGCGTGACAGCCCCTCCTGCCGAGATCACTGCCGTTTACTCCTGTTGGCCCCCACTGCCTCTAGCCCGTTCTTGTCTAGCCCATGCACCACCCATGCGCCATACTGCCGTCAGAGTGATTTTTTTTTTTTAAGTGCAAATCCAACCATGTCAGTCCAGGACTTCCTTCCCAGATTCCTGTGGGCAGAGCTGTGGACCTGCTTCTGCAATCCTGAAAAATGCTTTAGTGAAGGCAGGAAGGGCTGGGGGTGGGGTGGGAGTCACGGAAGCAGGACAGAGCTACGCACAGTCTAATGCCTGGTGCACACCTGGTAGAGCCAGCGTCTGGGCAGCTCCTGAGCCCCCCAAGCCGTGCCGCCACGTCTCACAGCACAGCCCAGGCAGGAAGGGCTGGGCGGTCAGGCGGTGGGCCCAACCAGGCGGAAGAGCTGTCTGTACTTAGCTGCCCAAGCTGTTCCTGCTCAAGGTTTACACAAGTCCTGAGCAGGCTCTGGGCTCACACTTCAGAAAGCTTGTCTTCCCATCTGACACCCTCATTTTTTTCAACGAACTTTCTCCCTGGCCCAGCATCTTTCTGTGCAAGTTACGGAGCCCACAGCTTTACAGCACTATGGCAGTGATTATACATTGCTTATATTAAAATAAGCATACACTTTTCCTGGACTCTAGTCATCGATTGTGTCTGGCCGCCCTGCCAAAGGGTGGGCCCCGTAAGTGCACAGTCCCGACGCCTGGCACAGAGCAGACACCCAGAACGTCTGTCACAAACAAATGAATGGGCTCCTAAAATGCTCTGTGGCATCTCTATGTTAGCATTTATCCAACAGTGTAGCAACTGTGAATTTCCTGTCTGTTTGACCCACTTGAAACTGAGCTCCTGAAGGGCATGAATGCTGCACGCAGCATTTACTTCTGAATCCTGAAGGCCTAGCATACAGTAAGTGCTGAGTGAAACAGAGAAAGAGCAGCAAAGAGGCAAGGAAGGACAGACAGAGCAACCGATCTGGAGAGGCACTAGAGGAGAAAGCAAAAACCAGGGCAGCAGCGAGGGTGTTTGGATGCCTGAGGAAGACAGATGGGGAGGAGGTGGCAGGCGAGAAAGGAAGTGGCAGGTGAGAAAGGAAGGTGGCTGGGGCAGGGCGGGGGAGGAGAGCCGGAGTCCCTTACACACAGCTGATAACCAGCAGCAGCTTGGACACACTCTGCAGGTGGAAACCATTGGGGCCGTCCTCGGGGATGTGCCGTGTCTGCGTGGAACCTGTGGGGAGAAGGAAGAGGCCGTCACCACGTGGCCCGCCAGGCCACCAACGACCGACATGATGCTGGTCACGCACAGAACTGCCCGTGACGCTGTCGCGGCAACGATGTGAGACGTGGACCCGGCCCTCAGGGAAGGGAAGCTCCTCGAGGGCGAGGGGGACAGGAAAGTGACCGAACAAATGAGAAAGTCACTTGACCTCTGTAGCTAGGACATGCAGAGGCAGGACACAGCGACCTGCAGCCGTGGAAGGGAAACAGCACTGGGCGGGGACCAGAGACAGCTTTCAGCTCTGGCTTTACCCATAACTGGCCATGTGACGTTGAGCAAGTCATGTAATCCACTGAGGGCCAGTTTGTTCGAATGCAAAGTTAGCCAGGAGTCCTGTATGTAAAACTCATGAACAACACGGGAGTGCTCTGGCTGAAGCCAGGCGAGGGACAAGGAAGGCTGGCACCCTCCTCCTCCTCGTCCCCTGCCCCATCCAAATCTGATGAACATCCGGGGAAGTGCAGAGCACAGCCTGAAAATCCCTTGCTGCACGTTTCCGCGACCGAGCAAAGACGGGAGGTTGTGAATGGCTGGATGGGAGGAGGGAGCCCCACTGCCTGGCAGGGGCCGAGGAGGGGGCTGCCTTGCACTCCCTGACCTTTGTGTCATGAGGTAACCCTGGGGCCTGAGCTTCGGCTTCTCCCTGGGGCGTGTCCCAAGCGCTCGGAAGCTGCAGGCTTGAGCCTAGTCAAGCAGGGAGCCTCGGAGCTCAGGGAACACGGAGGCAGAAACCCAAAGGCAACTTCTGTTCAGCAGAGCACACGGGGCGGGGGGGGGGGGGGGGGGGGGGTTGAGCAGGGGCCGAGGAGCTTAAGGGCAAAGGGAAATGGTGGACCATCCGGAGCCTCAGATTTAATGAGTCGTGAGCCAATTATACAGTCCACCCCACACTGCAAACTGAGCACGCCTGCGTGCCTGGCGTAGGCACGCAGCTCCCGCCCACAGCCCTGAGCCACGCCTCCCCGGCCCCCGCCCCGGCGCACACCTGCCACGTGCTTGATCCTGTGGCCCACATCTTCATCGGTGGGCGTGGTCACGGGGCTCATCGCCTCCTCCAGGTGGGGCACCCGCAGGTGGGCATGGGGACGCTTCCTCCTCCGCACCGACGGGGGCTTACTGGCCTTCTCCTTGGGAGACTGTCTGTGCAGCTCAGCCAGGTAGGTGCTCTCCGTTTTGGTCAGCTCGCTCTCTGTCAGGGTCAAAAGGCCACATCAGAGGACATCTGCCCCTCCCTCCAACCCAGCACGCTGGCCTCCAGAAGCAGCTGTCTACTCCTAGCCGAACCTTCTCTAAGGGGACCATTTTCCCCTACTGTACTCTGGGATGTTGCCTGGGAGGGCGGGGGTCCCTCAGGGATGCCCATGAGCCCCAGGAAATACTCCTGGGACCCAGCCCAGCCCAAAGCCCTCTCTGGGTTGTTCAACAGTGTGTAGAGACAAAGGCTCCCAACATGCACCCTCACGTATGCAATCTGGGGCACGTCACGTTTCCCAATGGACGCCTTCACAGGCTACTTCCTTCTCATAACAGAATCACCACCAGTGTGCCTGGATCTTAGGCTCATTTTTGGGGGGGGGGGGTCATGGATCCCTTCATGATAACGATCTCATAAAGGTTACAGTCAGAATCTCTTGAACGTGCGTATGTTCACATACGTGCTGAACTTTGTACCCATTTCTGGGGCAGACTCAGGGACCCCGTGAAGCCCGCTCACTGCCCCGTCTCTCCCCGTGCCCCATGCCTCTCACTCCCTGAACGGTGGCAGCGGGATGGTTCACCCAGCACCAGCGACGGGGTTCACCCAGCACCAGCAACGGTGCTCACCCAAGTGGCGGAAGTAGTCCTCCAGCCCACTCCAGAAGTTCTTCTCGATGAACGTTTTCACCAGCCCCCAGGGCTGTTTTCGATAGCGCAGCTCTGTGGAGACCCTGAGAAACAAGCCACAGACAAGATCAGCCGTTTGCTGGGCGGACCCTCCTCTGCTGGGAAAAGGAAACTTCAGGTTTAAGGCCGCAGCAGCCCTTTACAAGTTAAAAGAGCCCCTTCACATCCACATCACCTGATCTCCCTGGCCACCCCTTGGGGTAGGTGAAGCTAGTGGATTTACCCTCACTTCACAGAAGAGAAAACTGAGTCTTAGAATTTGTAAGCAGACCAAAGACTAGCAAGAAGGGGTCTGACTCCAAGCCCAGAGCTCGCTCACGATGCCACCTGGCCTCTTCCCAGGAGGGCTCCGGATGGCGGGCAGCCTGTCGGCCCCAGGGCCCTTCTCTCCTTCTCCAGAGACTTTTAGCCCAGGGCAGGCTCTCGGGCTTCATGGCGTCCACCTTTAAGATCTTCGTCGGCTCCTGGCCTGGCCCCTGCCCCCCCACCCTCCCCGGGACCCGGCCAGCTCCGGCTCTGTCCCCAGCACTCTCTCCCCGTCGTGGGCGCCTCCGCTGCCCCGTCCCTGCAGCGTCACCTCCCTCCGCTCCTGCACAGTCACACTGCTCTGCCTCTCCTGAAGCTGCGCTTCCATCGGTTACTAGATGCCCCCAGTTTACGCTCCCCACGCTCAAGACTCCCTGCTCTGCCCTCAGCAGGAAGAAGGGACCTCACTCCCAGCCCCGGCCCGACGTGTGTGTGTCCACGGCCACCTCACCCCCACCCAGCAACTCCTCCCTGGATTGAGGGTGGGCACCTCTCTGTGAAGGTCTGTCTGGGGTCAACCAACTACCTCTGCGTGAGCTGGACGGAAGGGACATCCAACTGGAAGACCCTCCAAGGAAGCTGGAAGCGAGGAACACAGATGCTGCAGGGGAGGGACAGCGGGGCAGCGGGGAGAAGAGAGAAGGGAGGGGGTGGGGGCGGGAGGAGAAAAGGAAGGAAGGGAGAGAGGGAAGGAGGGAGGAGGAGGGGGGGAGGGAGGGACGAGGAGTTGCTCAGAGAGAAGCACCGAAACCAAAAAAAATGTTTCAAAGGTGAGAAAGCTTCAGGCCCTTTTCAAGGTGTGGGTATTCAGATCTTCCTGATTCCCCAGAGACCTCTTGCAGCCTTTCACCAAACTCCTATTTTATTTGAACAATGTGAGTGAACTTCTGCTCCATATAACCAGAAGAACTGGGTCTAAGGTACAGGCACACGATCGGTTGTTTTCAAATGGGTGTGTGTCTTGGCTTTTCGGTCAGACTACAAGCTTCGTGGAATGTTAGGGTCTAAATTTCTTCCTTCCTTGAAGGCAAGTCACAGTGCCCAGGTCAGGACTCGAGCCACAAACAGCGTCTAACTAATCATTGCGTCAACCTTTTCTGACTCTACTGTGTGCAGGCCCCGTGCTGGGTGCTGGGAATGCAGTGGTGTGTGGGCTGGGACTCCTGCTGGCCAGGGTGGCCGGAGCTGCCACCATCAGGGAGACGCACGCGTGGGAACTCGCAATACGCCCAGCACCCAGCTACCCGTGCTGGGTAGCAGGGTGGGAGGGGCAGAGATTTGCTTTTCTAAGACCTGGGTTTCAACACTTTTGACTCTTGGAAAAGTTACTTAACTGGTATGACCCTCAGCTTTCTTATCTGAAAAGTGAGGATAAACCCACCTCCTTGGGTTATTCTAAAGAATCCAGTTCTTGGAGGTGAAGTACCTACACAGTATTTTATAAACTGCAGACAATCACTAAAAAGCAGTGCTTGTGAAAGGTTTACTAAAGAGACGCACAGAGGGGTAAAGGGAACACGTGGTGGAGAGAAGCAAGAACGGTCAGGACGGGGGCGGGGGGGGGGGGGGTTGGTCTCGGAGGCTCCAGAGAGAAGACAGAACAAAGGCTGAGGCAGCGGCCAGCACACCCAGCCTCCCCTCCTCCCCAGGAGCACATCCACGCTTTCTGCTGCAGCTCCCCCAGGTGCACAAGGAACTTGCTCTGCACCCGCTCGGCCGTAGAGACAGCACCTGAGTCGACTCTTGTTCCGGGCCACGCGGGTGAGAGTGTAGCGGTTGATGGTGTAGAAGTAGTCGTGATATGGCACGTCGTGCGTGAGGACCTCGGCGTCGACCACGTAGCACTCGCTCTCCTGGCTCGCCTTGTACATGGTCTGTGGGGAGGAGAGGGTCGTGGGACGAGGCTGACGAGAAGCAAGACGGGAAAAGCACCTCCTTCCTAATCTCCCCAGCCCACCCCCAACTTCTGAACGGGGACCCGGGGAAGCACGGGAAGTGGCAGCATCTAAGCATGTCAAATGCCGCCGTGTCAGGGCTAAACAACACTGTCACCCAGACACTCCTTCCTGATGTCTCTCCTGAACCCTCCATGACAGAACAGAGGCTTTTCCAGCCCGCCCTCACTGGCCTCTGCCCGGGGCTCACCTGTGTCTCCCTGACAGTGGCAGTTTTGGGAGCCAGAGGGTTGGTAAGGGTGATGGTGTAAAGAATCACTCGGCTCTGGTTTCCATTGTCTTCCTTCTTCCACGGGTGGAAGATGATATCTGAGGGGAGAGAGGAGCCATGGGATGAGGGAGGGAGAGAGGCGCGCCATCCCCACATCTGAACGTCCCCTCCAGTGACCTTCTCTTGACTGTACTGACTGCCGACTGGCCCCCAACGGGAAGCCAACGGGAGCCTGAGGGCCGGGGGAGGAGGGTGAGAGGAGGGGGCGTCAAAGCAGAAAGAAGCTCATTGCAGCACGGCCGAAATCCTACGCAGGGCTCCAGAATGCTGATTGTCCTGGGGCCACCTACGGGGCAGCTGGCAACACTGGGGTTACTGTGATGAGGGCCTGGGATCCTTGGGACCAAGTCCTCTGCTCCGAGGCACGACCTCCCCGTGCCCTCGGCTCGCCCCTCCTCCTGGCAGAGGGCTTCGCCGACGCCCAAGGGCTCTTCCGCAGACTCGGACCCCGAGCAGCCCTGCCGGTCCCTGCGGTGCGGCCGAGCAGGGGCAAGGAGCACACAGGTGCAAAGCATCAACTCTGAGAGCTTGAGGTTTGAATCGCAGCTGGGCCCCTTCCTATTAGCTGCATGACCTCGGGCGTCTAACAATGGTCTGAGTTGCAGCGTCCTCACTGGTACCGTGGGGCTCACAATCCTGGCAAACAGGGCAGACGGGAGGACTGAACGAGACAGTGTAATGCGCCTGGTGGACAGCACATGCCGACAGGACGTGGTAGCTGCTACCCTCTACTAGACGGTGAGCCCTGGCGGATCCTGTTCGCCGCCGAGCCTTTGGGGCCCGGCACCGAGGGTCTGGGCACCGAGGGCGAGCGTACAGCCGCGGTGGCGCGGGGAGGAGTAGCCGGCAGGGCCCCGAGGAGCTCCGGCACCGCATGAGGCCAGAGAGGGGGCGCCCCGGGCCATCGGGCGGCCTGGAAAAGGAGGGCGCTTGGGAGGAGGGGAGAGTGGACAGAGAGGGAAGGGGTGGGAGGCACCAGCCCCGGGAGGGACGGACCTGAGAAGCGTCGCTGCTCCATGAAGTCCCGCTGGAAGGGTGAGTCGGTGAACAGGAGGTCGTACAGCTTGTCCACGCTGAAGTTGAAGACTTCGTTCACGTACTGCCGGCCACTCAGGTCCTCGTAGAAGGCCTGGACCTCCCCTGCAGAGAGGATGAGGAGGGAGACAGGGAAGGTGAGGGACACCCCAGGGTCACCCCCCCAGAGCACTTATGTCTCCGTGGCTAATGTGGGAACGGCCACCAAGGCTCAAAGGAGGCCGCGGAGTGGGGCAGCGGGGCCCTGGCCTCTGCCGTTCGTGGCTTTGTGTCAGTCGGCCTCCTTCCTCAGCGGGCATGCGTGCTACAGACTCTAGCTTTACAAAGAATTTGGGAATGTGCTATTTGCCTTTACACTCTCAAGCCTTCCTAATTAAAGTGATCTTAGACCAAAGTTTAAATACATGACTACTTCCTGGGCTTGCCAGAACCCAGAGGATGCGTCATCAAGAGTCTGTAAGTTAAACCACAATTGACAGCAAATGTCATTGCAACCCATGGCACCGGTGTGTCCAGGGACGCTGATGAATCTGTTTTTACAAAAGCTTCTGAGGCTGGTCTGGTCTGCAGGGCTGTGATCTCTGCGCAAGGTCTGCTCTCCTTCCACAAGGCAGCCTATACCCCCTTCAAAAAATTTAATTTTCTACAGGAGAGAGTTTCTGAGTACGGGTGAGTTGCTCAAACCCCAGCATTCTTCTTGAGCCCTCGGCACCCCACAGGCCCTAATTACTGCACCTGCACGGGCTGTTATCTGATCTCAAGCAGAACGCTGCCATTTCTGGCGTCCCTGTGACCCTGAGAAGGCCAGGGAGGAGTTCACGAGCATCCTGGAGGGTCCGTGCCCATGACTGTGCAGGATCAGGACCGTGGAGCACAGCTCGGGGGATACTCACTTCTCAGTTTACGTGACGGCACCCCGGTTCTTAGGCAGTGCCCACCTGCGCAGTCCTTTGCACCGACCCTGCACCCTAGGTGGCAGTGGGCAAGCCCACCGCAGGTGAGAAAGCCCCACCGGTGACTCACAGGAGACCGTCCACAGATGGGTGAGTGAGCACTGCCTGCACAGCCTTGCCAGTCAGAACCCACCACCAACTCAAAGGAGGTAAGCCATCAACCATACCCGTGAACACTGAGGATCTGGCCTCTCGCCCTGGAATGTCAGAGGCAGCGTGTTCCCGAGGGAGGGCTAGACGCCAGCCCTACGCAGGAGGGAAGTAAGAAGCTACCCACTTAGGAGTATGAGACAGAAGGGCAGTCTCCTCAGTCTGTCTGACCAGGCAACAGTCTAGGTCCGAAATCCCCACGCTGGAGCCACCAAAGCAAGTGTCTGTTAAAATGTGTTTCCAGGACCAGCTGACTGGCACTTTGCTTGTGGCGTATACGCGTAAACACTGTGAGGGGCAGAGCTGCAGGGCACGCCGGTGCCAACAGGGGGCACGTGGAGTGACAGACTAAATGGCAGACAACCTAACACAACACTGTAAAGCAATCATACTCCAAGAAAGATGTTTAAAAAAAAAACTGAAAAAAAAAAAAAAAAGAAAAAGACAAATATGAAACGACAAGGATAGTATGGTGAGTACCTGAAAAAAGGGATGTTTGCTAATAACAAGTGCACCTTTTTTAAAAGAGCTGTTTTACCCACCCACCCTTCCGCCAGGAACCCAGACTGACTCCAGTCTCCATACGGGAACATCCGTTAAGCCTTCAAAATGTTTGGAGACAGGAAGTGCCATTCTGCCCCCGCTGTCAGACGCCCACCTTCATCGTGGGTGTCGGAAGAGTCACTGAGCTCGGTGGGGATGTCCTCGTTGTCGTTGAAGTCTAGCGAAGGGGAGTTCACAGGCGCAATGATCTCAATCTTCTCCCCGATGACGCTGTCAATGGCGAGCTCCTTCTCCAGGGACCCGTCGCCCTCCAGCACCTCCTCCTCCAGGGGCAGGCCGTCAAACTGGGGCGGAGACAGAGCGGTCAGCCTGGTCTACTCTCCAAGAGGAAGTCAGAGAGCTGGCCGCGGGAGGCCGCACATTCAGAACGCAGCTGCTCAGGGGCTGGGCTGTGGGGGTCAGGGGTCTCCCCAGCTCTGCCGGGGAGGACAGAACACAGCACAGGGCCCTGCCCTCCTCCTGACACCAAGCCCCACACGTGGGCAGAGGCAGCTCCATAGTCCAACTCCTCTCCTGGGGCCAGGCCTCCACCGTCCTGTAACAACGTGGGCCTGCCTCCAACTAGTGCCCTGTTTTCTGAGAGGCTCAAAAGGCTTCCTAAGCAGTTTTTGATTCATTCTCCCATCAGCCCTGGGAGGGAATGGGTACAACTCTTTATATTTTAAAGTCAACCTCAGAGACAGAAAATGGAGACTAGGCATCATATGCATGATGCTTTCATTCTAAGGCCAAGTGGTCTGACCCCTAAGCCACTGGAATACAAGGCTCCCTTTTCTGGGAACCCTTTCTTCTACCTGCCAGCTCACACCCCGACACTTCCCTCACCAAGCTTCTATCCCCTCTATAACCAAGTCCCAGAGGACAGAGTCCTTCTTAACACATTTCTGTCTCTTCTGCAAAGTCTAGCACAGCAGGAAAATAAACCAGAGTGTTGACACTAGGAGCTCCATCACGATTTACAGAATGAATGAACAGATAGCAGTTCTGCAGTCCTCTATTCATGTACAACTTTGACTTTAGATCGAGGCAGTGAAAAAAAAGACCTGGAATAGTTCTCCACCAGTGGGCGGATCACAGCAGCCCACCAAGAGCAAAGCTCACACAGTGGACTTGAAATGGCTCTCATCTGCTCCGAAGCCAAACAAAATCTGGTACCCGAAGCACCAAGAACCCAGCTCTGGATTCTACACTCATCTGAATGGAGAGAGTGCCTCTGCTCCAGGACGCCTCCCTGCATAAACCGACCACAGTGTAACCAACCTCCCCTCTACCTGCTCCCCAGGTTGGGGTCCCGTGGAGTCAACAAGGCTGGGAAACACTGCCGCCGGATTGGGTGGGAGCAAAGGGCTCCCTGCCCGTACCGAGACGGGCGCTTCACTGCTCCCCGTGGACGTCAGTGTGCTGTTGGTGATGGACTTCTTGGGCAGCTGTGGACTGGCATCCGGCTTGGTCTCTATGCTGCTTTTGGAAGAGCTGTCATTCACTTCATTCTCCTCTACAGGGATCTCCTCACAGTAGCTGAAAAGGGACAACGTGAACCCACGTCAGCCTCAGTGGCCAAGACGGCCGACCCACAAGAAACTCACACCCATCGATCCATCCCAAACTATGGGCTTTCCTGCTTCTTTGCTTTGTGCATGACCTTCCTCAAACCTCTAGCTGCCCCCGAACTGCTCTCCTAAAACCTCCTTCCCACCTGACACCCCCTCCCCGTGGTAAAATTCTGTCCCCAAACTCACCTTTTCTAGGCACCCTCCTTAGACTTATCCCTACCTAAATACGAAAACTGTTTGTCTTAAACTTTCTTTTTCCATTGGCTTCCCATCCCACCCCAACCTGACCATGTGAATCAAACATCCGGGCTCCGAGCATACATCTGATTTCCCACAGTGACCAGGACAGGACTCTGGACGTGAGTGCCCTTCGGGGGCACTGCCCAGATTCTGGATCATGACTAGCAAGCTTCTCTGCATTGCACACCTGAGGGAAAACCCTCCTCGAGATACAGGCAGGTGCCCTTCTGCGGACACTTCAGGGATGCCATCGGAGCCTCCCCCAAGGGAGAAATCATCATCACCGTCGCCATCAGCATCTAACTTATACTTTACATGTTACCTCATCTGGATGCATAACAACTCTGAGTAAATCATTCCATGCGTTTTAGAGATAATCAAGTAGATATTCACAGAGGCTAAGTGATACTACTATTAAGTGTCAGAAGTGGTACCTGAGCCCTGGGCTACGCACCACGCGTTTGACGTTCTTTCCTTGCTGTCTATTCCTCTTGCCTCTCACGTGACCACCAAGCCTCTACCTTCCAACCTCAAGCATATTGTATCACTCTGCAGTCCCATCTGTCTTAGCCTGTCAACAGCACGTGGTACAGCGATAGCCCCTTCTCCTCACAACGTCCTTCCCTTGGCTTCCAGGATACGAAAACCCTCCTAGCGTTCCTCCTACCTCACTGAATGTTCTTTTGTGATTTCTTTTGCTGCCTCTTTCTCTTGTTGAGTGTTCCCAGGCCCAGTCCCTGAGCTTCTTCTCATGTTCATTCAGTCACCTGGTGGTCTCAGCCACTAGTAACCCCCAAGGTTATGTCCCTAGTCCAGACCTCCCGGTGAACTCCACACTCATACACACAGATGCTTATGTGACATCTCCACGTGGCTAACAGTCATCTCAAACTCAACCTGCCTAAAATCAAGCTCCTGATCTTCCCCCACATCTGCTCTGCTTATAGTATTGTCCATCTCAGTTCAGAACAACTCTATCCTTCCTGCTGGTAAACCTTTAAAGCCACCTTTGGATCCTTTCTGACCCATCAGCAAATCCTTCAAAATACGTCTGGTTCTATCTTCCAAATATATTCAGAAACTAACCACTTACTGCTGTTTCTACTGCTACCTTCCTGGTCCAAACCACCATCACCTCTCATCTAAATGACCTAAATTATTCAGCAGCCTCTTAGCCAGTCTGCCCTGGCTCCCCTTCACTCTATCTTCAACCCAGGAGCCAGAGTGATGTTAAAGTGTTATGTCAGATCTCATCAATTATCTATTCAAAGCCTTCCCTGGCTTCTCATCCCCCTCTGAGGAAAAAGCCAATCATCACGCTGACCCAGCGGCCCTCAGAGTCCAGCCCGGCCTCCCCGCTTCCCACCTGCCCTTTGCCACCTGCCCTTTGCTCGCTGGCCCAGCTGCTGCTTCCCCTCCCTCCGCCTGGGAGGGCCTTCCCGGGGCCTCCCTCACTCCCCAAGGGCCTTAC
This sequence comes from Eschrichtius robustus, assembly GCF_028021215.1. Taxonomy (NCBI): domain Eukaryota; kingdom Metazoa; phylum Chordata; class Mammalia; order Artiodactyla; family Eschrichtiidae; genus Eschrichtius; species Eschrichtius robustus. The sequence continues at coordinate 9,776,660 of NC_090834.1, forward strand.
TTAGACGCCATTCCCCAGCCGCCCTCACCCCTCTGCAAAGGCTTCCCGGGCAGCCTGCCCTCTGCCTCGCTCACCCCATCGTGTTGAAGTCGTCATCAGGGGGCACGTAGTCCTCGTCATCGCTGGTCAGGCCCAGCTCATTCCCGTAGCACTGGTGAACGAAGTGCCAGAGCTCCTTGGGGCACAGGGGCTGCAGGGGACAGCAGACAGGCTCTGAACCTCCCTTCCTCAGGACCCCACTCTCCACAGAGGCACTGCATTGAGCTGGACTCTCTCAAGGGTAGGAGAAGCCAAACTCCACCCACCTGGGCTGGACTAAGTAGAGGGCAGCGCCTCCATGACAACCCCACCCCCTGCTCTTCCCTCCTCTCCGGATCTCAGCAAGACGCCCATCTTCCCCCGAAGAATATGGTTTTTAGTAAAGCCAGGAGCTTGGCCTGTTCCCTCAACTCAGGTTTGCACAGTGGGACCAACAGGCCCTTGAGGATGGCAACCGCCCGCCTCTTGCTCCTGTGGGTGAGGCCCGGCATTAAGCGGCACAAACCAAAACTCCTCTGGGGCCAAAGTGATCACAGAGCTTCTGACTTGGACTCAGAATGAGCACCAGAGGCCCCTGGGCCAGTCTCGCCCACGCTGCAGAAACCTCCTTATACTAACAGTGGCCACGCAGGTCCTGACGGACCTGATCCAAGATGGATCAGGTCCAAGAATGAGGTGTGACCTCAAAGGTGGCCCATTCCACAGTTGGGCAGTTCCTGTGCTTGGAAAGAAGTCTACATTCTCACAGTTTCAGGGGCCTCAAAGGTCACTGCATCCAGCCCTCTCTTCACTACTTGAATACTTCCTTCTTTATTCTGAATTACAATCAGTCTGCCTACGGTTCTATGTATTAGTTCCATAAACGGTTTTTCTCATTTCACTGGGTGTCTACACGTCCTCCTCAAAAGCACTGTCCTAAGAAAAGTTAGCTCTTGTTGAGGTTCAGAGTTTTGGAAAAGAGGCAACAGTATGTCAAAGAATGAAGGTCAAAGGTGGAGACCATGGATGAGTCCTGGGTTGGGAGGAGGGAGAGAAGGTGGGAGGGATAAGTATGTGAGAAAGAGAAGCATTAAGAAAAACATAAGCAGGGACTTCCCGGTGGTGCAGTGGTGAAGAATCCGCCTGCCAATGCAGGGGACACGGGTTCGAGCCCTGGTCTGGGAAGATCCCACGTGCCGCGGAGCAACTAAGCCCGTGCACCACAACTACAGAGCCTGCGCTCTAGAGCCCGCGTGCCACAACTACTGAAGCCCGCCTGCCTAGAGCCTGCGCTCTGCAACAAAGAGAAGCCGCCACAGTGAGAAGCCCTCGCACCGCAACGAAGAGTAGCCCCCGCTCGCCGCAACTAGAGAAAGCCTGCGCATAGCAACAAAGACCCAATGCAGCCAAAAATAAATAAATAAATAAATTTATATGAAAAAAGAAAAAAGAAAATCAAACTTAAAGAATGTTCCCAGCAACGGATTTGATAAGGAGTTTGAGCTTTCTCTGACCCCATCCTTTTGAGGTATGGCTTAAGAAGCACGCAGCTGGCAGGATGCCATGAGCCAGGTCGCCGGGTTCCCGGCTAAGGAGAACTGCCCAGAATGGCATAGTCCGGGCTCTCTGTGGCCCGGAAGGGTCTGGGGCGGCAGCTCTCTGTGCTGGCCGCCCCCCCACCCACCCAGTGCCAGAGGGAGGCACCTGCTTCTGTACCTGGACCTCCTCCCTCCTCCCAGCGGCCTTTACGTACACCATCCACCCTGCCCGGGACACATCTGCGTCCCTGCCAATCCATGCCCTCCCCTTCTCCACAATTCACCTGCTCCACACAGCCTTCCCTGACCAGCCCCACCAGGCTCAGCTTGTCTGACCACAGCCAGGACAAGCACAAAAAGCAGACCCTGCTCGTCAGGCAGAATTCTGATGTGATTTTGTGAGAGTTTTTGCGAACCATATGGATGACCCTCTGTCTTAAGTTAGAAATGACAGTGGTTGGGAGCTGAAAATTCAGACCTGCCAATGGAGACTCAAACACATTCTCATTTTACCATTATCCATGGCTAATAAAGGTAGACGATCAACTCAAAATAAGTTACCAGGATTTATACGAAGGCTACAGACTTTCAGGTTAGAAGAAACTCTAAATAACAAATCTATTTAATTTTCTTTAGACAGTACTAAGTTTGGGCTAGAGTCAAGGTAGATACACACCTAAATTTAAATACATACAAGTCATATATATAGTTGTAATTACAATATTATATAATTATATTACATAATTGTTCCCCCAGGTCTCTTTCCCTGGCTGGGAGGCTGTTTCTCAACACCCCCGGCATCTGCGTGCACAGGATGCACAGCCATGTCTCCATCTGCATCTCCCACAGCGTCCCCTTCATCCAGGTGATCAACCGGTGGCTGTGTTAACTCTATCTTCCTATTTTCTGTATTTCTTTAAAACTTATTCCATTGAAGTATAGTTGGCTCCCAATGTTGTGTTAATTTCTGCTGTACAGCAAAGTGATTCAGTTATACATATACATATGTATACAGATTCAGTTATATACACATATACATATATATGCTTTCTTTTTCATATTCTTTTCCGCATGGTTTATCACAGGATATTGAATATAGTTCCCTGTGCTCTACAGTAGGACCTTGTTGTTTATCCATTCTGTATACAAGACTTTGCATCTGCTAATCCCAAACTCCCAGTCCTATTTTCTGTATTTTTGATGCTTTAGCATCTGAGGCGTTGCTGACTGGGGAAGGCCTGCCCCTTGCAGGATTAGCTAATTCCTAGAGAGAGAAGTCACCCTGCCAGGGAGACCACCTTCCCTATGCAAACCGGCCAAGCCAAAGCCCGCACACCCAACCACCTGGTTTTTCTAGCTCTTACATTCCAGGCCAATACTCTCTTGCACTAATCACCCCGGGACAGTCTCTCTGGAGACAGTCTCTCTACCCTGAAGCCCAGCGAAATATTCAAACTAGCCAGTCCAGTGAGCTGCTTGGCCAGCTCACTCTGCCTCACTCATCCTTTCCCATGAAAACCTGCAATGAAGGCTCTTGCCCCTGCTTCCCCCTCGCTCTCTCTGCCTCCTGACTGACCTCGAGCTTCCCCGTGTGGCCCTGCCTGGCATGCTGGGCCTCTGCTTCTAGGGATCTGTGAGTATAAAAACCTCTTCCTTCATGACAGTCATTTCTGTGTCTGTGCGTCTTACCGCACCTGATTAAAACAAACCCCGGTGCCTTTTAAGACAGCGGGAATGCACTGCCCTGTCAACAGGGCCTTGCTCCAGGCAGCAATGAAGCTGTTCACATAAGAGGACGTGCTACGCTCAGCACCTGGGTCACCAGCAGTGGAGGATATGTTACCGCGAGCCTGGAGGACTTCCAGAACCAGGAGAGGCACGGGCTTCTTTGGAGCAGGCCAATGTCAAATGGACCCCCACCCAAGGGGAAAGAACGTTCTAGGTGGGTGCACATCCCGAGGCTGAAGAGCTGGGCAGGACTCACCTTTTCCAGGAGAGCGTTCTGCCAGAGGCGGAACATCATCATATACGTCCTATCCCGGGCCCCAAAGGAAGTGAAAAAGTGCTGGATTGAAAGAGAACATGGCAAGAAATGTCTGTTAAGACTTACAATACAGTGAATGGAGACACGGTGCTCCTTCCTTTAGGAAAGGCTCCTGAGTCCGTCCTCAAATACTGCGGACTCTCAGTCACCCGTGATCACAGCACAGGGGCTCTGCAGTGAACGGGGTCAGCACACCGGGGACCAGGGACCTGGGACCTCTGAGTCCGCACTGTCTCCATGTCCTTCAATGTTCACCCACACTTTCGTCAGTGGTTCTCTTTCTGGTTTGAAGTTTCCACCTCCATAAAAAACTTCCTTCGCCTACGTACACGGACTGGGTGAGTGGTGAGCTGGGAACCAGCCCAAGGGAAGGAGAAGGCAAACCCACTAACCCACTCACCCTTTGATTCATCAATTCAGCAAATACTTGAATATTAGTGTGTGCACTCTTCTACATGTACACACACTAATACACGTGCACACACTCTTCTACATGCTTTGGGCACAATCACAAACAAAACAAAGCTCTCATGGAGCTTACACATTCGTGGGGACCTTTTATAATGTGCGGGAAGAAAGCGACAGAAAACCAGATTTTACTGAACACGTTCTAGGTGCTTCACAAATGCTCCTTCATTTAAACCACACAAAAGCTTTGGAAAATAAACATAACTGCTAATACTTAATAAAGAGAAACCGGCTGGTGAGGTTAGGTGACCTCTGTCATCACAGAGCTGCTTCGTGCCAGAAACAGAATTCAAAGCAAAGACTATCGGACCCCTAAGTCTCAGGGTTCTTGCCTCTGAAGTGCCTGAGTCCAAGGGCACTGTAGACCTGTGTTCAGTCCACCCCTAGCCCTGAAGCTATCAGTCTTCAGGCTCTGGCTAAAGGTCAAAGATCACAGTGTTCTCTCCGCTCTAAATTTTATCCACCACACTTTCCCCATGCTGACGATATGGACAGTCTGTTTCCTATCGGACTCCTCTTCCCTCTGGACGGGCTGTCCTGATATATGATGATACAGCTTACATTTGTACAGCACTTTGCAATTTAGTGTTTTCAAGTGTGTGAGGTCATTTCAGACTGTTAAACAGGCGTTGCTGGCTCCGTTTTACATTTACAAGCTGGGGCTCAGAGAGGTTACATAACGTACCTACAGCCATGGGACTCTAATTCAGGTGTTCTGGCTCCAAGTCCAATGTTCTGCAACTCCACCTCGCCCCCTGCTCAGACCGCACGCACCCTGCCCACCACGGAGGTGGCTCCCGTAATCTGCATCACCTTACCACCTCTCACCCCAATCCTACTGGCCACCATATTAGTGCAACTGAAGGGCAGAAATCCAGGAGTAGGGGCACTGGGGTTTGGGGGAATAGAAAGTCCAAGATCAGGCTCTACTTACCTTTTCCGAGTCAGTGCAAACTTGGATGGCATTGGGAATGAGGCGGGCTGTTTTTTCTTTAGTCATGGAGCAGATGTCTTTCAAACGAACGGTCAGCTGGCATCCGCACAGAAACAGAGAATGGATAGCAAGCAAGAAGAGGCATATTAATAGAGTCGGGCAAGGAGTGTTCACACGGCACCAGTTCAGACAGAGGAAATCAGACCACAGGCTGCATACTTCTAAACCTGGAAGGGACCTCCTTAGAGATCACCTGGTGTGGCCCCTTATTTCAGAGGCCACACAGCGAGCCTCGCCCAAGGTTCTCTTGATTCTTGGTCCAAGGAGCTTTGCTTTCTCATTTCTACACAGCCTGGTAAATGTGCAGAGGTCCCATCACGATTTGCCACTTACAAAAACACAGAACACTGGCACTGGATGGGACCTTAGAGTCATCTAGTCTGTCTTTTCTCACGTTATTTTATAAGATTAGGAAACAGAGGCAAATAAACAATAAAGGACTAGCCTAAAATCACACAGCTAATTGGCTGCAGAACCCAGGAAGTACAAGCCCGTTCTCCTGAGTCCCAAGGCCAGTGCCCGTTTTACCTACTCTTCTGCCTCCGTGGTGATTCCTGCCAAATATTTACCTGCACTTCCCCAAAATCAAATGCTCACCCGAGGAGGAGGGAGGGGAAGGCATGGTAGAGAGATCTATCCTTCAAGATTCAGGCACGTGCTTTTGTGAATTATGCAAAGGCTTGGGCAGAGTATGGAGTCAACCAAAGGACAAAAGTGAGGGCAGCTTCCTCAGCTACAGCCCAGGGGGACAGCCCCAGGGAGCAAGCCCCGGGTCTTTACCAGAGTTTCCCAGCGGAAGATGTTGCTGTAGAAGCAGATCCAGTTTTCAGAGAGGTAGAGTCGGCCCTGAAGAAGAATGTCTCTTTGGAGTGCGCAGGAGTAATCTGTGGTAGAACGGGGGACGGAGCTCAGGGGCGGGGAGCGTTCTCGGCAAAGCAGTACAGTCAGGCACGCCATCCCCCAGCAGCCCCGGGAAGCCCAGCTGCCCACCATGGACTAGGCGTGTGAAACCCTAGTCTAGCGGCCAAGGGAGTCCCCAGCATCTCCTGATCGGGCGCGGGAAGGATGTGAACTACGTTAGAGGCCGAGAGGCCGATACAATTCAACCAACGCCCCTCCCCCTCCACAACTTCCCCAGCCCCTCCTCCGCCGGGCCATCTGCAGGGACAAGAGCGGCAGCGACGCCTCCCAGGCCGGGCTGTCTGGAGGCCATCACGCAAGTGGGGCTCAGCCCTGAGTCCCCACCGCCGGGGCCAGCTCTCTGGGCGTCCTCGCTCCCTATTCCCAGACAGATGCTCTTACTTGGGGAACCTGTACTCAGAAGCAGCCTGATTGCCCTCCTGCCCTCACATGCCAGGTCGCCCAGCTCACCAACGATGAGGCGCTCCGTGTCTGGAAGTTGCTTAAAGAGCTTTCTGAAGTCTTCATTTCTCTGCTTGTAAGTGGGGCTTAACACCTGCGTGACAATGGCCAAGGTTAGCAGGATGTTCCCAGGTTCGCTGGTTGGGGAGGAAGGTACGGGAGGAGCACCTGCTTGCGTGTTTCAAGGCAAAGCTGAGGCTCTGTTGCGCCAGAGGCCCCAGGAGCTGGGCAGAGGGGGCTCGGTACGGGAAAACATGGTGGAGAGAATTTGATGCTGCAGAAGGCTTTATATCCAGCGTCCATCAGTGAGAAAATGTCAAACATACTAAGCAGGGCCCACACAACATCCCAAGTGGACAAAGGAAAGAGGGACAGCTCTGGGCTATTGCTGTTCTGCCTCTGACAGCAGGAAGCACCACCGTGACAGTGGAAAAGGCCCAAGGGGACCAAGGGGAGCTCCCCCCACCCCCCGGCAGGACCCAGGATATGACGGTGCCCAGTGTACCCCTCAGAAGAAGCTGTCATCATGAGTAACACAGCTGGCACTTGGCTGTGTCTGAACTTCATGATTGGAAAAAAGAAATCATGAAACATAAGACTAGTACAATGTTATGTCAATTATAGCTCAATAAATCTGGTGGGCGTGGAGCGAGGAATTACACCTTTACAAAGAGTGGACTAAAAAAACCCATAAGGGGCTTCCCTGGTGGCGCAGTGGTTGAGAATCTGCCTGCCAATGCAGGGGACACGGGTTCGAGCCCCGGTCTGGGAAGATCCCATATGCCACGGAGCAACTAGGCCCGTGAGCCACAGTTACTGAGCCTGCGCGTCTGGAGCCTGTGCTCCGCAACAAGAGAGGCCGCGATGATGAGAGGCCCGCGCACCGCAATGAAGAGTGGCCCCCGCTCGCCGCAACTAGAGAAAGCCCTCGCACAGAAACGAAGACCCAACACACCCATAAATAATAAATTAAAAAAAAAAAAAAAAACCCATAAAACTAGTACTAAAAAAAAGCACACAAGTAGGGAATTTAAAAGCATATCTGGCGGGCTTCCCTGGTGGCGCAGTGGTTAAGAATCCACCTGCCAATGCAGGGGAAACGGGTTTGAGCCCTGGTCTGGGAAGATCCCACGTGACGCGGAGCAACTAAGCCCATGCGCCACAACTACTGAGCCTGCCCTCTAGAGCCCGTGAGCCACAACTACTGAGCCCGCGTACCACAACTACTGAAGCCTGGGCGCCTAGAGCCCATGCTCCACAACAAGAGAAGCCACCGCAATGAGAAGCACGCGCACCACAACAAAGAGTAGCCCCCACTCGCCGCAACTAGAGAAAGCCCGCGCGCAGCAACAAAGACCCAACACAGCCAAAAAACAAAACAAAACAAAACGTATCTGGCAACTTGAGGTACCCAAACTTCACTCCCTCACCATCCCTTAGAAGACAATCTAATCCAAACCTTACGTTAGCAATAAGGAAACTAAGCTCGGAGAGAAGTCCCTGCCCAAAGCCCTCTGGCTGGTCAGTGGCAGAAGTCTCGATCCCTGGTTCTGTGCTCACCTCCCACCAACACCTGTGCTGCCAGACACCCCTGAACCCACCTAGCGTTTTGGTGCCTCAGTGAAAACTCATACCCATCAACTGCCTTAGTGAATCCTTCTTGGAAATTCCATGAACCAGCTGAACAGACAGGAAAGGCACCCAAGGCTGATACGCGAAGACAAGCGCACAACCCGGGAAGGGTCAGGCCTTCCAGTGACAGAGACATCTGCACTCCACCCAGGTGACTTGTTGACCTACTTATGCCAGGAGCACACGCAGGTAGACAAACCATCCTGTTATTGCTGACAGATGGGTCTTGGCCATTTATGCTTTCTCGCCCACTTCCCTGGGAATCCACTGGCATACAGCTGTGGCGACAATGGAGTGAACTCTGCACTGTTCGTTTCTTGGCTTTCTGCAAAGCTAACGGCCTGTGAGACAGCTGAGGCTGCGGCCTGACCACCCTGGCAGCAGGTACTGACTACCTGAGCCAGAGGGAACCGGAGGATTTCAGGAAGTTAGAGGAGAGAAAACAGCATGACTTCAGTTTGGGGAGGTTTTCCAGGTAAGAGAGAAAGAAGAGGAGTGTTTTCAACTACTTTGTCCATAGTTAATTTGAAATTTAAACTCTTGTTTTGGCTTATTTATAAAATGAGTTTTTTATGTGCAAGTGGACCCTCTGCTACCTTCCCCAAAGCAACAGATATGCTGTAGAATCCCAAACTTCACCGGCCATATGTTTGAACCAAGTATCAGGGTCATTGGGAGGGAATGTCTGGAAGCCAGCCCATCCCGTGACTTCTACGGCTAGAAAAGACCTCAGAAGACAACATTCCTCGGACCCATCAAACGGATGCTGAGGTATCCAATCTCATGGCCCCCTGGCCTCACAGAACAGAGCCCACACACTGAAAACCCTTGCCTGAGCACCTGATTGTCAGGAAGTTCCTAATTATGACTAACCGACCTTGCAGAGCTAACGTGGAGTGAGATATGACCCTGCACCAAACACTATCATAAGCCCTTCACAACATCCTCTCATCTGACCACAGGGTCGTTTTTATGATCCCGTTTTAGACGTGAGGAAGTTGAGGCACACAGAGGTTAAGCAACTTGCCCAAGCCACGTGGTTACGAAAGGCGAGTGTGGAATATGAACCAGGGCGGGCAGTGTGGTCCACAGCTCTGGGTCTGAGCCATCACTCTGCACTTGCCTTGCGCCAAGAAGGAGACAACAGGGATGCCCCAGCCGAGCACACCCTCTTGTGGATGAGGTGCTAACTTATGCGGGGGGCCCCCACTAGCCTTCCATGCCTGCAACTGGGGCTTTTTTGGGGCGGGGGTATAGTTTCAGTTTTGCAAGTTCTGGAAATTGGGTGTACAACAATGTGAACATACTTAACACTACTGAAGTATATATTTAGAAATATCTTAAAATGGTAAATTTTATGTTACGTGTATTTTACCGTATTTTTTTTTTTTTTTTTTTTTTTTTGGCCGCCCCATGCGACTTACGGGATCTTATTTCCCCGACCAGGGATCGAACCCAGGCCCTGGCAGAGTGAAAGCGCACACTTCTGACCACTGGACCGCCGGGGAAACCCCACAATTTTTAAAAAAACTGTTATCAGTCAAGTCGGTCTTTAAATTTACAAAGTTCCAATATCAGCCTGAAGACCAGCCTACCAGGTGGCCCCGGACCCCCTTCAGTTGAAACTGGACATCAGGCATCCAATTGCCTGCAGCCTGGAAGTCCTCCCCTTTCTAAATGTTCCCTCCGTGGCGCTCTGTCACCCCTGCTTCTCTCACATCCAGTGGGGACTCAGACATGGACAGAGATGCAGGCGCAGGGAGTCTGGCCCTAATCTCCAAACCAGAGGCAAACGGAGGGAGCCGCCCTCTCCTCCCCTCGGAACAAAGCCGTGGCTATGGGGAGGGGAGGGCCCGGAGGGCCCACCCAGCCCTGACTGCAGAAGTCAGCCAGTTCTGCGAGGGCTGCCTCGGGGTGTAGGAACTCCTTAACCCAGGCCCGCAAGTCACTGCCCTGATTCGAGCAGGCTGCCGGCGTGGAAGGCAGGCAGGCTCGCCTCCTGGAGCCTAAAGTACAGAGATCTCAGTTGGCCCGCCACCATCTACCTTCTTGACGCGGGAGACCGTGACCCTCTCTCCCTGGCGCCGTCGTGCTCTTAAAGCCGTCTCCTCCGAAGGGGAGGCACGGCTCACCTATTTCCATTTTACATGGCCAAAGACTTCTGGTCCAAGGCTTGTCAAACCCGGGGCCCTCTCAGGGAGCAGGGCCAGGTGGCGAGCGACAAGGGCGCGGCAGACCTGTCACCCGGCGCAGAGAAGCCAGGATGCGCACTCACGGCTGGGATTTCCTCAGACCCGGGCCGGCAGCAGAGCTCCGCGCCGGCAGGTCCGTCCGTCAGTTCCTCCAGGCGCCGCTGCAGGGGCTGGCTGTCCTGCTCCAGCAGGAGGCTCCAGAGGACCCCCGATTCCGTCAGAGATTCCATCCCGGTCCCCCAACTCCGACCCCGCACCGTCCCCACAGGATGCAAACAGGCAGCCTCGCCCAGGCTGGACGCAGACAGGCGGCCTCTGGCTGCTCGGCAGCGGGTCTGCGTGACCCTCGCTGGCCCCCTTGGCGCCCCTGGAGCCCCGTTCCCGGTGCAGAGCCTCACGGGTGGGAGGGTGCGGTCAGCAAGGTTCTCAGGCGGGTTGGCCGGTCTCCAGGGGCCGGGCTCTGCCTCATCGCACTCGGCTCCCAGCGTGGCAGGTCTCCAGGCTGCGGGTGACCCCGAGGGGACGTGGAGGACGGGGCAGGTGCACGGGGCCGCCAGAGGCCCGCCCCGCCGTTACTCACACACGGTAAGTACAGGGGCTCACGGCTGGTCGGAAACTCCAGGGAGGGCAGACGCCCAACTCCCCAGCTCCGTCTGGCCTGTCCCGTAAGGCAGCCTGTTCAACGTGCAGTCGCTGCCCTGGGCGGGCGCCGGGCGCTGTGACTCACGGTCCTCACCCAGGCAGCGCAGCCACCGCTGGCTGGGGCACCAGGGCCTGCCCCCACCCCCACCCCCCTTCCTCCCAGACGCGCTGCTCCTCTCGGCTGACCAGCAAACAACTTCTTTGTTAGAATCGCCCGTGGCAGGAGGGAGGGGTGGGGGAGGCAGGACGGGTGGGCGGGCAGGGCCGGAGCCCTACACACGCTTCGAGTTACAGGATCTGGGTGATGGTACCGGCCAACGTCCTCCAGTAACCCCCGGCCTAGCCTGGCCTCCCCAGCAGATGTTTCCTGCAATGGAAAGTAGCTGGTCGGGGAAGGGACGGGAGGAGGTGCCAGGGGCACTGCTGCTGTGATGAAATCTGAAATGTGAGACCTGAACAGCCAGGGACTTCTTGGAGACACACTCTCCCCTCACTGGCCCATCCATCCACCAACACCCCCCTAGCAGCAGCAGCAACAGGAGACTTGGAAGTTTAACACATCCCGTTCCAGATGTGCCGGTGGGGAGAAGCTGAGGTCAACAGCTCCCAGGTGCGTGGGAGGCATCGCCTTCCTTCCCAGGGATGCCGGGAGGGCACCCACGCAGCCTCTCAGACCTTGAGGGCCAAGGAGCCATGCTAAGAGCAGAGAATCTGGGCCAGCTCCAAAGGAGACAGACAGGCTGCAAGGAAGCTGAGACCTCTGGAGAGGAAAGAGAGCCTGGCCAATGAGGGCAAGAAGGGCTCCAGAAAGAGAAGCTGGGGGCAGAGGTCTGACAGCACTGGGGCCGGGAAGATTGGATTCCCAGGAAAAGTCAGACTCTGGAGACAAACGGGGCACCTCCCTCACCCTCCCCAGTTCTGCCCGCCTTGCCAGGAGGGTCTCCAGGCTGCACACGAGGGAGAACGCTGCCTTTGTCCTAGGAGTCTCAGCTATCGATATTGGATGCCGTAACGCTCAAACTGTACCGTACTTAAAAATGATCTAACCATCGTATTAAGAGTATAGATTCCTGACTCCCAAACCCCAAAATTGTGATTCAGAGGAACCTGGGGTCTCCCAGTTAAATCGCGTTGGAGGAAGAGCCTGAGTCCTTCCCCGAACTCCTGTTCGCGTCTCTCACTGTGCACACCCCGGACGCAGCCCCCTCCTCCGCCCGTCTATCACGCAGGGTGATTCCTCTCTCAGACTACCATCTTCTCCAGGAGGCACCTAACGCCTCCAACTATCTTCTCCAGCACCTGCCATGGTGTGTTTCAAGTATCCGCCGCTCAGAAACTATCTACCAAATGAATGCATTCCTTTTGCACTTCTTACACTGTCCCTATTTTACGCATCTTGTGTGTACACATCCACACACATCCCCACTCCTACAGGCATGGCTCCCAGCACCCAGTCCCTGCCAACACTCTCCAAGCCATAAATCCGAGCTTCTCTCCGCCCTGCGTCAGCCCCATCGTCAGGAGTGGGGTAGGAGAACTCAGCAATCCCGTTTTCCAGGGTGACCGGAATGCTTCTCTCCTGGGCCTCACCAGACCCCACGATCTAGGCAGTACCAGGACCCAAGAGGGCTGAATCCTTACAGAAATTCCTTGGAAACATCTGAGTATTGCTGGGGCCAGATGAGGGGATGACTGTTTGGGGTCCAATGCGGTGAGTCAGGGGCAGGACACACCCAGAAAGATAAGCGCTGGGAGATGAGTCCCAGTGCCCTCAGCCTTTGTCTCCTACGCCCCCTCACAACTGCGGCCGGGCAGGGCAGCGGGCAGCTTCCAGCCTGGGGAGAGGGAACTGGCCCCAGGCTAAACATTAACTCGAGGGCAAACACTGGGAGCTGGGACCGAGTGGTACCCCCGCCCCGGCTAGAGCAGCGGGAGGGAGAGGGTGGAGGTGTCCAGGAGAAAAACAGATGGATCTTGGTGGAGCAATGGCCTCACCTAGGAAGAAAGCAATTAAGACCCTCAAAGGAGACGCTGGACTTTCAACCAGATCTGGGTAGGGAGGAGCCAGATGTGGGATAAGGGGCAGTGGAGACAGGGGAGGCGACCCAGCAAAGGAAGGAGCGAGGTGGGTGGGTGAGAGTGTAACAGAGAAAGACAGAGAGGAGCGGGGCTGGGAGAAAGTTAAGACAGCTGTCGGGGGCCCGGGGGGTCCATGGGTAAACAACAGAGGGGAGCTGGACGGAGGCACAGGAAGCAGAGGCCGTCCCCGAAAACAAACAAACAAAAAGAAACAGGCTGCCAAGGTGTCCTCAGCGATGCATTTCAGCGCTCACTCCCACTTTCCTCACTGTCCCCCATCACTTGAATTTCACTCCTACAAAGCCTCCTCCTCTTGTTCAACAGTATGTCTGCCGGGCCTGCCTGGTCATTCCACAGGGCCGGCACCATCCCTCTTCCCCACTGGACAGCCAGCATCCCCAATGGGGACCAGCAGGCCACTTGGGCCCTACAGTCTCAGGGCAGCCGCCAGGGTCTGGGCTCCCATCCTCTGACCTCAGAAACCGTCCTTCCCTAGGTTGCCACGGAGTTGACTGACCCTCCAGGAAAGAGGTGAAGCAGGTGAGGAAGCACCTTTGTCCCCCTGGAGCACCGGGGAAAAGACTTCTGTGACTTGCCTTCATCCAAGATGCGAGAGCCCACTGCGTCCAGTGGGGCCATCTTTGGGGGGCAGATTGCACCCCTCCTGCCCCTAACCCTCCCCTTGGTTCCCTGTTTCTGCTTATCCTTCCACCTGTGTATCCCCCAAGCTGGGGGCCTTGACTAGTAAAACTGGGGTAGTCAAAGGGGGGGTTCAGGGGCAGTAGATGTGATCAGGCCTGGCAGGGACTCAGGCTGACGGCCCGGCCGTCAAACCCCACTCTTGACCTGAATATCCCTGGCTGGAGACCAGAGGCTCTTGCGTCAGTCTTTCCACGTGTCCCTGGGGTCCAGCCACCTCCCTCCGTGGGACCCACGCTTTATAAAGGCCAAGATGGTCTGTCATCATGGTGACAGCTCCTCCCTGGCTAAATAGGTAAAAGTAAAATGCAGAAGAGAGGCAGATGGAGGGGGAGGCTGGGGAGGGGCAGGGAGGGGTTGGGGGGGCTTCCTCTCACATCAGACCCAGGCTACTCCAGTGGGCCTGAGATGTTCTCGCAACAGTCGGCAAGCCTGTGCTGACCCTCCCTGCCCTGAATCCAGCCAGGCATTTCTAACTGTCCCTAGGGCTGGGGACGACAGAGCCTTTGCTTATCTGAAGGACGTCCAGTGCCAACGATGGAGCCTCAGGCAGCAGAATAGCTGGAGAGCCACCACCGGTGTCAGGAGAGGGATCAGAGAGGGCTGTCTGATGCCTTCCTGCTGCCTTCCTGCTGGCCAAAGTCCAACCCCCTAGGGCAACACAGTGGTGAGGCAGGAGGACCGAGCAGATCAAGGGAAAACAGAGAACCAGGTCACAGCAACAGGGGCAGGGCAAGGGCCTCCTGAAAAACCAGGAATGGACTACGGGGGGCAGTGCTGGGGAGTGGGGGCGATGAACTGAAGTTTCCTGATGGGGCCTCTGCACACGAGCGCTGACACACACACACAGCATACCGCAGGAGCGCAGGCCCCAGAGGATGCGGGCACCGCACGCCCGTGTGCACGGACTCAGGTGGTTCTGAGCTCAGGCAGGGAAACTCCCAGGACCTGGCTTCCCAATGGAGCCAGAGCATCCGGCCTAGGAGCACAGCCACGCTCAGGCGGTGCCCACGGACAAGTGCACTGGTACCATCAGAGTGGGCATTCATGGGGGTGACACTTGTGCGAACATGCAGCATCTTGCTTCCTCCACAGACACCCAGGGGTGGACCAGCCCAGAGCCGGGGCGTCAGCCTCAGGACGAGAGCAGGGTTTTACTTGGAAGAGGGGGGTTCCTGGTGTTGCTTGAAGCCGGCCTCTCTAGAGCTCTACCCACTATGGCAGCTGATTACCCTCCGGACATGAAAACACATAAAGAAGAAATGCCAAGATGCACTAGACACAGCCTCTGACATCTGTAGCTCAGGCCGGCTGGAGATCCCTTCACCTCTCAGCTTCCCTCCATCTGCCCAGCTTCTGCCGCTTCCTCCCAATGTCCACCTGCCATTTCTCTCTCCCTCCCCCACGCTGGTCCATTCTGCTCCCTGTCCGGACCACAAGTCAGGACGTCCGCGGTGGAAGTCCGGCAAGACCAGGAAGAAGGCAGCACCCAGGGGCTGGGTGGCAGGCACAAGGGGCCACGTCTGCCTGGCAACCCTGAATCGGGGAGCAGGGGAAGCAGGAGAGCTGCAGGAACACCTTTGTGGATGGGCCCCACGTCTGGTATGGCTGAGCTTCCAGAAGAAGCCCCCGTGTGAGAGTGGAAGGCCGGGAGGGGATCTCTGAACGCTGCTCAGCAGAGCCCCTTGTGCACTTGGCCTCTGTGAGTTGATGATTTGTCCTGGGTGGAGAGTCAGTGTCTCTGGAATTCATTTGGGGTGAGGGGTGGAGGGTGAAGGGAAACGGCCTAGGATTAATGGAGGGTGAGGGCAGGCAAGGCCTGGGAACCGGGTGGGTTCTGGAGGACAACTGTATACGGGGATTTACGGAGCGAGTGAGGGCGGGCTGCTCCAGCACGTCTCCGCTGCAGGCGGAACCCACCAGCAAGCAGCGCTCGGCCACGCCGGGCTCCTCTGTCTGTCGCTTATCTGCCATCAGAACGCCTGACCTCTGGGCCCCATATGGCAGCTGGCCTACCACCACCGTCCAGCCAAGCGGCGGCATCTATTTCTAGCCTGTTGCTCTGCTGAGGGCTCAGACGCCAGTTCTCCCGTGCGGGGCTGAGGGAGAAATCAGGAGTGAAAGGAGGGGAGAAGCGGGGTGGGGAGGGGAGTAAAACCTGCTAGAACCAGAGAGGAAGAGAAAGCCAGCCAGGAGAAGGAAAGTCAGAAAGGAGAGCGGCAAACGGAGGTGGAAAAAAGAAAACGGGGGAGTCAGCGAGGAAAGGGTAGGCAAGGATTCAAGGGAAGGAAACGTGAGACGGAGCGGAAAAGCTTGCTGGAAAGAGGAAAGGGAAGAAAGGAGTATATAAAAGGGAGAGGGTGGAGACTAGCAGCAAGGATGAGGGTCTGCCCGTCCAAATCTGGTCGATTTAATTGTCTCCGGGGTCTGCAGCCACGTGTTTCCTGCTCCCCTTTGAGACACTGATTCTACAGTACCCCTCGGGAGGGTGGACGATTTCGTGACGACGGAAAGGATGCTGGAGGCCCCACCCACTCCCAGGAAAGCATTCTCCATCCCCTCTACCTCCTCCCACACAGAAGGAACTCCTCTCCCCTCCAGGATGTCAGCTCTAAGCCACGGGGAGGCCACAAGCCCAGGTGAAGACCACTGTGGGTCCAAGGGGGGCGGAGGGGCTGAAGTCCGGCTTCTCCCACCCACAGGCCACCTCAGCCCTCAACTCCCCTCCTGCCGGCACAGCCCACCAACCTCTGCCTTGTCTGCGCCGGGTGAGGCTAAGGCTGGGATCCATCAACCCTATCTCCGGCTGGTCCCCTGAGCGGGAGGTGGGAAGCCACAGGGCTGACTGACACGTGCTTGACTTTGGGGAACTGCTGAGCCCTGTGGGAAAACACCCTCCACACAGTGATCCTGGCCCAAGTCCCTGCGTTACACCCAAGCCTCTCCCCTCCTTCTCCTCCCGCTCCCCCTCGCCAGGGCGTCCCCAACGCCTGTCTCTCAGGCGCCCGCTCCGGCACCTTCTCCAAGTCCACGCGACCTGCCGCAGCGGGGGCTGGTGTTAGGGGAGCGGGGAAGGTGCATCCACGTGACCATCAGGGTCAAGCACGCGGAACAGCAAGCTCAGGGATGAAAGACAGTGACCTGAGACCGGGCCACGGCTGCCCGTCCGTCCACTGCGCAGCCGCGGAGGTCGGAGCACGACCGGGCAGGCCGCTGAGACTCCAGCCAGCTGCTCTTCGCGGGAAAAGTCCGAAACCCTGTGGCCCCGGCTCTGTGACCCAGAGGATGTGGCCTCTGCAGGGACCGCTTACTCCACGATCGGCTTCCGCGTAGGAGTGCCTGGCTGGACACGGCAGGGACGACCCCAGAGCCGGGGATGTGTTCTGGCAGGAGCGTGCCCGTGGGGCTACTGCGGGGACCCAGGGGCAGAAGTCACATTCCGCCACATGAGACCGCCTCGCTACAAATGGGCAACTTGTCTGGCTGCTTTCTCCCCAAAATGTCTTGGTTAAGGGGAGGAAACCTCGGCCCTAAGTTTAGGCCCCAGGACTGTCCCGTCCCAGGGTTCTGTCTGGTCTTGGGATGCCTCCCCAGCCTGGTCTCCTCCTTCAGGGCTGGAGGGCCCTTGTCGGGGATTCTAGGGGTGGGGGACGAGGCAGCCCGTCTCTGCTTGGTCTCCGGGAATCGAACCCTTCCTCACCAGCAGTCCTGTCCTGCTACAGAAGAGAACCATGGTGTCTGGTTTTTGAGGGAGGGGGTCTGGTCAGGCGAAAAGCCCACCTTTCTAGGCCCCTAAGTTTGCCCAAGCCCACAGGGAAGCCACGCCGCGCCCCCCATGCCTCCATCCCCCGAGCACGGCCACCCCCCACCCGCCTTACACGTACCCAACAAGCAGAGAAAAGGGATACTTACATTATACCAACTCTGGCTTTTCTGAAAAAAAACAAAGTAAAAGAGAAGCAACGTTAGTCAGGGAGAGATGGCGGGAATGGCCAGAGCATTCCTGGCTCCAGAGGGAAGGTTACACAGACAGCGGAGGGCGGGCGGGGAGGACGAATCCCAAGGCAGCTGAAGGCTCCCCGCGTTGTTGCTCGGGGTGGGGGTCCTCCTTTCTCAAGACAGCTCCCGAAAGGAGGCCCAGGGAGCGGTCCATGCTGGAAGCCCCCGCGGCTGGGATGGCAGGCAGCGCAGCACCAGCTAGAGCTCGACCGGAAGGGAGCAGACCCCATCACAAGGTTCTTCTGATGGGGGCGAGGGATGCACTGCAGGCATCCGAGACCCAGTCCCCAGTGGGCCCTGATCAGAAGCAAAGTACCCACGGAGACCAACACAGCCGTCCACCCGAGTCAGCCCCCCTGAAAGGCAGGGCGGGACCCTCCGGTGTCGGGGAGTCGAGGGGCTGCCTAGAAACTTCCCTCCAACTCAGTAAATTCCTCCTTCTGCCCAACTGGCTGATCACATAAGTGACAGTGGCCAAGGAGTGGTTGGGGGCTGCGTGTTGGGAGGAAGGCTGAAGCACATAATTGCTAAAGGTCCTTCCCGACTTCATGGGGTTAAAATTCAATACCAACAAACCCTGGTCCGTCCCGACTCCAGAATTCAGGTGCTCTCCATTCCCAGCCCTGAGCAAAGGTAACAAAGATTTTTAGGGAAAGAGGAGGGATGGCTAAGAGGAGGGATGACCTAGTCTATCTCCCATCTCACTGGCCAGGAGTCCTTTATACATACACATCCCACTTGGAAGACAGACAGAAAGACAAGCAGATAGAGACAGACAGACACACACACACACACGCACACGCACACCCCTGCCCCATCCCTTCAGGGGCTGACCCAACAGGTTTACATTGGGTAGACTGGGGCTGGGGTAGTTTCAGTTTTAAAATGCTTGCCAAGGGTGTATAATTCAGGAGGAGAATCCCTGGGTAGAAGGAAGCTTTGCCTACAGGTCCACATCTTAACTATAGGCACACCTCGTTTTACTGCGCTTCATAGACATTGCATTGTTCACAAATCGAAGGTTTGTGGCAATCGGGCGTCAAGCAAGTCTACTGACACCATTTCCCCAAGAGCATTCATTATTTTTTAGTTAATTTAAAATTGTATTTTCAATTATAATTAAATGTACACTGCTTTTTTTAGACATAATGCTATTGTATACTCGACAGACTACAGTACAGTGTAAATGTAACTTTCAGATGCACTGGGAAATCAAAATATCCACGTGACTTGCTTTACTGTAACATTTGCTTCACTGTGGTGGTCTGGAACCCGACCGCAGGCTCTCCGAGCTATGGCTGCACATGCAGAGGTGTGGATTGTGGGCACACTTAGCAACCTTTATCCCGCCCACCTGGTCTTACAGGGTCCCTACTCCTAAGGGAAGAAGGCAGGTGTGGTCTCAGGAGGTCTGCTGTGCGGTGTCTGGAGAGGCGGGGGGGGGGGGGGGGGGCGGAGGGTGAGGGTGACTGCAGTGGTGAAGGCCTGGGCGTGCGATCGCCCCCCTTGCTGGCTCTCCCATCCCACCGGAAGAACTCTGTAGAGACCTTCACCTTCGCTCTGAAGAGGAAGCGTGTCAGCAGAAGAAGGACAGGCGTGGGTGGTGCTGCCTCTGAGTGGCTTTGTTTCAACCTCACACCCTATCTCACTGGCCAGGGGGCAGATGGCAAGGCAGGCGCTCAACCCTCCTCTGCAAGATGCTCTCCTTGGTCGTTTCCCAACAAAGGTGTCACCACGGCCCCATCCGGAAGTCACGTATTCCCACCACAGCCTCATCTTCTCCTCCAATCCAGAGGGCTTAGCAGGTAAGGGGCCAAATCCAAATATTCAAAGCCAACTATTCCACCACTGAGGGAGAATGGGAATCGTGGACTGAAAATTCGCCTCTAGTCATTCTGGAGGAGAGTAGATGGGGCAAGGAGGCTGCATCGGACTCTACCCTGCACCTTACAACATCTTAATTCTTGGGTCCTCATTCTGAGATCACAGGGCACGAGGCTGTGCAGGTATCCATGAAAACACCTGTCTCAATAGTGGAAAAGCACGCTCTAGAAGCTGCTGGCCTCAAGCACCCGCAGTGTGCCTGCGTTTCATCAAACCAAAGCCAGGTCATCAGACCCCTGCTTCACGGCTGAGAAAACTCTCTGTGCCCGCCCCCAGCTCCTCACCTCACTGTCCTGGCCTCCACATGAGACCCTCGGAGGAAAGAGGGCAGCAGGAATTTGATCCTTTACTTAGGCTCCCCCTCCTAACTCGGGTGAATGGAAGGAGGAGAGTTTCGTGCACTGCCCCACAGATGCGTGGCCCTTCTGAATCTGTTTGGAAGAAGAGCTTCAGAGTGACAAAGGGCCTGCACCAGGGAACCTGGGCCCACCTCTGACTAGCTGTGTGATACCTTTGTGTGTGTTACCTGCTTGTGTAAATACGTGTTCACAAGCACTGCAATGTCAGACACACAGAGCGAGGACTTCTGTCCCTCAGCCTGAGACTCCGCCCCGACCCAGCGCTCTGTGGGCAGCTTGCTGCCCGTCACCACTGAGGGTGTCCACCCCTCTGGCCAAATCCACGGCAGCCCCTGGGAACAGCCATGTGGGTGTGAGTCTCCCTGAACTCAGCTTGATCTCCGTGGCTCCGCTTTCCAGGACTGAGTCCTGGAGGAGCTGCTGGACCGGGAGGGCCCAGCTCACGGGGCAGGGGGGCCAGGGAGCGGTGGCCCCGGAGGGTGAGAGGGGTGTCCAGTGGCACTCGTGAAGTCTCTGCCCTGGTGGGTTCTCGAAAGTGTCCTCCTGTGCAGAGAGGGCCGGAGGCAAGGGAAGAACAGAATGAGGGAGTGGGGCGAGGGCTTTCTGACAGGTGATAAGTGGATTTGGGCAAAGCCGGAGGACAGAGTCAGGAAAACTGCCCAAAGACAGAGCTGCTGGGGCGGGGCTGGGCTGAGCAGGTTTCTAAGCTCCTCCCCGAGGTCTGAGGAGCGAGCACCTTAGAGACTCCAAGGCCCCTGGAAACAGACAAGTTCCTTACACATCCCCCCAGCACAAAGGCCCGGGAGTCGGGAAGACGGGGCGTGGGCAGAGGAGGGACGGAGGAGCGCTAGCTAGAGAAGTTAGGGGGAAAGAACAATTTCTTACTTTGATCAGGTTAAGTCTGTCATACTGGAAAGGAAACCACAAAAATTAGGACTGAACAACAGGGAAAGAGTCAAAGGGGGAAAGGCGTGCCAGAGCCACAGAGCCCGCGACACCGCACACCCAGCGCGGGAAGGCACAATGCGGGGGCCAAGCAAGGACCTGCCTGGGCTCCCGGCACCGCAGCGCCCGGTTCCGGAGCCGGCGGAGCAGGAAATGGCTGCGGGCTCCCCCTGGCGGCCACAAGCCAGCACTACAGAGCGGAAGCTGGGCGGTGGCACAAACTGAGGGGTCCTGGAATAGACGTGGGCCTTGACGTCTAGCCCAGGGCTCTGGGCAGGGCTGCCCCGGGCAGGGCCCGCCTCAGCAGGACAGCTGCAGTCACAGGAGCGGGGCCTCGCCGGCTACCGCGTCCAACCGCAGTGTACTAACACAGGAGGAAATGGGGGCGCAAGAGAAGGGCAGGCGACACTGTGAGCGAGGCCTGGCTTCAGGGAGAAGTGGGGGCACTCTCCAGCTGGCCTGAAAAATATGAGGTCACCTCCTCTAGTGCACAGGACGCAGGCAGCAAGGTGGCCTGGCTGTGAGAATAGTGGCAGTAGCTCTGGCCACCAGACCCCTCGCTGTGGTTGCATTCG
This sequence comes from Eschrichtius robustus, assembly GCF_028021215.1. Classification (NCBI taxonomy): domain Eukaryota; kingdom Metazoa; phylum Chordata; class Mammalia; order Artiodactyla; family Eschrichtiidae; genus Eschrichtius; species Eschrichtius robustus. The sequence goes on from NC_090834.1 coordinate 9,798,090, forward strand.
GTCAACCTGAGAAAACGCTCCACCGGGGGAGGGGTATCCCCACCACAAGACCCCCCTCCTCTCCTCACCTCACCCCTGCAGCTTTCCCTTACTCCCTGCTCCGGGCCCTGACCGCGCAGTGCCTAACTCCTACACTGGTCCTCGTGTGTCTTCTCTGTCCCGCACGCACATTTCCCAGACCAACCACGGCTGCTACCATGTCCGCCTGGGGTGGCAGGCCGCCCTCCCCACCGCAAGTCAGTCCTTGTTAACTGCTGTGGTGTCGGTCGGTGACGACGGTCATGACTGGGGAGAGGATGGGGTGGGGAGGCAGCTCTCCGAAGCAGGGGACCTCAGTCTGTGGCTGACAGGTTCAGGCACCGCCTCACCCAAGCTCTTCACAGGGAGAGAGAACCTGGACCCCATCAGTCACCTCCCTCTTCAGCTCCTTAGGAAAGGGGCTGAGATGCACTCTGGGTTCATGCTCAGCTCTGGGTCTCTTCATGATGCCTCGTTTCGCCCCTCCACAATCCCACTGGGAGTTCCAGCCTGGTTCCGGGCACCCGCTCCCCGCCTCAGACATGAGCTCTCCTGCCTCCGACTTCATGAAGCATCCCAACCACGCATGTGGTTCCGAAGGTCAGGTTAGGTTTGTGGATAATCTGGGCACAAATAATCAGGATAATCTGTGTTTCTCATCTCCCTTCCCAGACTAGACACTGCCTGGGGGTGGGAACCTGGTCTTCATACTCCTTTCTTAAGGAAGACCTACCATTTAGGGGTTTTTAAAAATCCTCGTCATTGGCTACTCCCCTCAACCCATCACCTGACCAAAAGAGGCGCTCCGTTAAGTTCTGACTTAAGTGCTGTCGACCATAAATAAGTATTGCTCTGCTCTCTGAGTGCCTTGCTAGGCACAGGGGTAAGAAGGTAAGGAAGCTTAGAGCTTGACCTTAGGATGGAAAAGTGTGCAAACACTGTGGGCAGAGGCAGAGAAGTGGAATAACTGGATGCCCTGTCCCGCTGCATCTGCCCTCTCCCCAGCCTGAGGCGTGAGGGGCTCAGGAGGGGCTGACGGAGGTCATCTCCAAACCCCGTCCCCAAAACGCCTGCACCTGCTGAGCCCCCCGAACCCACAGGGGACTCCTGGGGGCCTCCTCGGGGCAGGCAGAGTTCCTCCTGCCCTGCCCACAGCCAGCAGCTGTGGTTTGAAATCCTCAGAGCTAAGATGAGTTTTTAGCCTGAAGGTCACAGACTGTAGGATTAGCCCTGTAGCCACTCGTTCATCCCTCAGGAACGAGAACAGCTGTTGAACCCTGCTCCTCCCCAAAACCCTTACAGAGGCTTGAGACTATGATTAAGTCATCCCTCAGCTCTCTCTTCTTCAGGCTGTAGCCACCCACTTCCCCCGTGGGTATCATTTCCTGAGCCCCGCTGTTGTAAAACACCTATTATTCACCCTCCGTTCCCTCCAAGTTCTCCTCAGGCCTCTGAAATCCTGGGGTCCTGGGCAGACTCTGGCACGGGCTCCCTGACCTGGCTGCATCTGTGCAGGGCCTGAGCAGGGACAACTCTCAACGTCCACGACCTCCCGGGGCTGGTGCCACGCCCTCTGAGAGAAGACTTCTCCTCTGATCACCAGCCAGGATCCTAAGAACACCACGAGTCCCAGGCTGGATGGTGGGTGGAAGCATTAAGGGGCGCTCAGGCTGAGCAGCTCTCAGCGGGCAAGCGGAGGGAAGGAGCGGGCCAGGGTGAGCTCCTGGGGTCGCTCTACTGCACCAGGGAACTCCTGTAAGGGAATTCGTCACCCTCAATCAGCTTGCCTGGGGAATCAGGAATCACCCACCAGAGCAGGTACAAGGGGGTATCAGGACCTGCAGCCCCACCAGATCGGGGAGTGGGGGGCCTCCCTTCCCCAAAGGAATGAAACTAAGCCCTGGCAGGACTCTGCTTCTACATGGCACCAGGTAAGTAGGGAACAGACGCCCAGCCGAGGCAGTGTTTGGGGCGCAGGCAGAGACACGGGGGTGGGGGGGGCGGGTCTGGTCTCCGACTCCGGGTGCAGTGGGAATGGTCCGCTCAGTGACCTCAGCCAGCCTGCCAGGGGCAGTGGGGCCGGCCCTTCTGGGAAAGGGGCCAAGCCAGACGCATGGGCCAAGATGGGCGAGGGAAGAGGGAGGGGTGCGGAGCACTACAGACAATTCAACACCGGAGGGGAGACCAAAGACAGAGACAAAAGATGGCTTACTTTTGAGAGGCGCTTGTGAGACTAAGACCATGCATGCAAAGAAGGTATTTGGGAGATGGGGGGGGGGGGGGGGGAAGAAGAGGAAGAACAAGAAATCAAAAGACAAATTCAGGTGGGAAGCCAGCTCCCGAGCCTCCCGGCGTCCCCTCCCCTCCCCAGGGCCTGTGAGTCCAGCAGGTAAGAGAAGCTTTTGAAGGAGCATCTAGGCAAAGACATCTCCTGCTTCCCAAAGGACTAAGGGGGTGGGGGGTTGGGGAGAAGAACGTCTCTGGGGACCATAAGTAGCCCAGGCCCCCCAGGGCTTATTTTATGCCCCTCCTTAGGCAAAGGCCCGGGGCTCAGGTGGCAACTCGGACACACCTGGGAGGGATGGAGAGCCCTGTCACCGTCCTCTTGGCCGGATGAGTACCAAGTAGGTTATTACCAAAGGCCAGGCAGGGTGATGGCCAGGGCGGAGGTTAAAACGGCATTCCGCAACCTTCCCTGAGGACTCCCTTCCTGGCACTACAGTTGTCCCAAATAATGTTCCCTTCTACCCCAAATTTGGAAGAGGTAGCAGGGCTAAACAGATGACCCCTCCTGACCTCCAGAGCACCTCTCCTCCAAGTCTCAAGGCACGTGAGGCTCCCTAGCCCCTAAAGAGAGATAACGGTCATTGCGGAGTCATTTTTCCAGCTGCCGGGGCCCTCTCGGAGTGCTTAGCTGAGATGATAAAATTTAACTAGGGTCTCCCCTGCCGGCCCCGCCTCACCTCACTGAATCAAGGCTATCTCTGGGACACTAGGGGCCGGCCAATCACGCCAGGTCCCTCGATGGCGGGGTTCTCTGCCTCACCGTCCCCCCCACTGCCAGCTTCCCTGCAGCCGGCTACTGAGCGAGGACACAGTCCCCGGCGGGGTCGGGCTCACCTTGGAGTTCTTGCCAGCGCTGCGGCCCGACTGCGAGGAGCAGCTGCGCTGCACGCCCTGCTCCAGCGTGGACGGCGACTTGTCCGAGGAGTGGTCTGAGCCCTTCTCCACCATGGTGTCTCCGTCCGGGCTCTGAGCGGGTGGCGAGCGAGACCGCTTCCGGAGGATGGGGGAGCAGGCCGGCGTGCTGCGGTTGGAGTTACTGGCAGTGCTGCAGGGGGAAGACGGAGAGAGGGGGCGGGGTGGAGAGGGAGGAGGAGGAGAGACGAGCAGTCAGTGACTGAAGGCCAAAGACGGGTCCCAACGAGCCAGCTCGGGGAGCCAGGGTTCGGGGCTGGGGAGAAATAGGGAGCAAAGGGCCCAGCTACGGACTTGCTGCACCACAATACTGCTGCTGGCCAGGAGGGGGCGGTGGTGTCCACGTGAAATGGAAATAGCAACAGGAAGGGGTAAGTAGGGCAATTAGACATGGAGAGATTCGTTCACCCAGCCATCCATCTGACCATCTGTCTGTCCATCCATCCATCAGATATTGTTAGGACACCCCCGCCCCCCCCCCCCCATTATATGCCAAGAACTGTCTAGGGAACACGGAATTTAAGATCTGAAAGGCTCATTAGAGAGCATATCAATACTATCAGCTCATTTTATACATGCTGCAAAATCCAGTTTCTACATTTGGTTTTGGAGATATTTGCCCATAAAAATAACAAAAATAATCCCGCTTTCCAAAGCATTCACAACATATTATTTCACTGGGTCCTTAAATCATTCCACCAAGGTAGTAATGACAAGTGCCATAAGTCCTATTTTTAAAATGAAGACCAGTGCATGGCAAAGAGGATCAAGTGTCCTCTGATCACAGAGGGCTTAGAAACAAAATCTGGGTCTTCTGACTTGTAACTCACCCGCACTATTCTATTTCCTTGTAAGCCAGACTGGTTCCTGTTCCCTTCGCCCAGGGCAAAGATGAATGCAGCGGAAGTTCTCACATGCCATGTCTCCTCCCCCAAATTCACTTGCAAAAGGTACCTTTCACATCCCAGGGTACCAAATCCCCTCACGCCAAGGCTTATAAACTGTGTAAATATTTAGCTTGTGTTCTTAATGGACTAGAGGAGATGAAGAAAGGAAGAGGAGAGGAAAATTAAGTGCAGTTAAGTTCTAACAGGTGCTTGCTTTGCTCTGAGAGAATGGAGGAAGGAAAGAGACGGGGGAAGGAAAGGTTATGGAGGAAAGAGACGGGAAACGGGAAACAAAGCCCACGTTGAGACTGGAAAGCCAAAGAAGCACGAGGGGAGGGGGTGAAAAGCCCAGGGCCTGGCACAGGGCAGTCAGAGCAGGGTCGGGGCTCTGGGCACAGCCGGATGGATGCGAGGCTGTCAGGGCCCCAGGAAGCACCCTGGGAAGCTGCATCCCCGCCTTCCCTCAGCGAGTGGAGTGCAGGGCGGGGAACACGGCCATTTGCATGAAGATCCAGCTGCAACCTCAGATGTCCCATCGGACCCACCTGCAATGAAAACCACGCCCCCTTTCAGCAGAACCTTCCACCTGGGGATCCTTGGCAGAGAGAAAAGGAAGGAAGCCCAAAAGCCCAAACCAGCAAGTGCAGGAGGAGGGCAGCAGTGGGGCGAGGGAAGGGCTCTGACTTTTGGAAGGAAACGGATGGAGAGAAGAAGCAAAAGGAGACCAGAGTAAAGGAAGCCAAACGTGACCAGAGGGCGTATGGGGACACGTAAGGCCGAATGTTTTGCTTTATCCCCAAACAGAATTTGAATTTGGAAACTCAGTTATAATACCACCAACAACTGTGATTTAGAAAGCGGCTTTTCAAGTTCTCACCCCACCGCCAACGTCCTTATCCTCTCCGACTTCTGAACTCATCCACTACCATCTCCAGCCAAACCCTGGACAAAGGAAATTACGTTCTTCTCCCTCGGTTGGAAGAGCTGGGCCTTAGAATAGCAGCAAGTGCCTCCTCGGACCCGCCCTGGGGTGGGGGCTGGGGGCCTCGGGATGGTCCAAGGAGCAGGATCAGGTGCTCCCCTCTCTGGGGGCAGCCCCCCCACCTCGGGCCAACCTCAGTCCATGGCCAAACACTCCAGGGCTGAAACCGTCTCCTGGCACGGCTTCACTGGCAGAACAGCCAGGACCGGACCTCTGCCCCTCACCTCAACTAGTTCGCTCAGAGAAGCGAGAGCAAGAGTGGATGACACCAAGTGCACGCCCGTCTCGGACACGCGGATCCACGGCTGGGCTCCTGTCTTTTCCCGAGATAAGGGACATCCCCACACAGGGTGATTCCAGACCCAGGAATAGAAAGGAGCTCCCTTTATCCTTCCTCAAACTGTGAATCCCTGAGAAAACTGCCTGTTGAGGGAAGATTCGAGCAAGGGGTGGGCAAAAAATTCCAACCGGGAGGAAACTCACCCCAACTATCCAAAACCGCATGAACCTCAGGTGCTCGTGGTCGACGTGCCTAGGAGATGTCCTCCGCCCCTAATGACCCCACATCAGCTGACCCTCCATATGCCACCCGACGAGTACCAAAAACTCTGCTTTCAACACTTCAGTCAACCCTGAGAAAACCATAATTCAAAAAGAGTCATGTACCAAAATGTTCATTGCAGCTCTATTTACAATAGCCGGGACATGGAAGCAACCTAAATGTCCATCATCGGATGAATGGATAAAGAAGATGTGGCACATATATACAATGGAATATTACTCAGCCATAAAAAGAAACGAAATTGAGTTATTTGTAGTGAGGTGGATGGACCTAGAGTCTGTCATACAGAGTGAAGTAAGTCAGAAAGAGATAAACAAATACAGTATGCTAACACATATATATGGAATCTAAGGAAAAAAAGAAAAAAGAAAAAAAAAAGGTCATGAAGAACCTAGTGGCAAGACGGGAATAAAGACACAGACCTACTAGAGAATGGACTTGAGGATATGGGGAGGGGGAAGGGTAAGATGTGACAAAGTGAGAGAGTGGCGTGGACATATATACACTACCGAACGTAAAATAGATAGCTAGTGGGAAGCAGCCGCATAGCACAGGGAGATCAGCTCGGTGCTTTGTGACCACCTAGAGGGGTGGGATGGGGGGGTGGGAGGGAGGGAGACGCAAGAGGGAAGAGATATGGGAACATATGTATATGTATAGCTGATTCACTTTGTTATAAAGCAGAAACTAACACACCATTGTAAAGCAATTATACTCCAATAAAGATGTTAGAAGAAAAAAAAAAAAACACTTCAGTCAACAGACGATGTACACTATCACGCGCCATTTTACTCTCTGTGCTTATAAGGCTGTTGATTTGTGCTGCTGTTGAAAATCTCTCCCCGTCTCCCTGACGACACACGCCTCTCTCTCCCATTCCTCCTCCTGTCTCAGCAGCGGGCTCCCCCCTGGCTCCTCCACCTGAAATTCAGTCCTTCCCCAAAGGTGGGCCCTTCACCACCTGAGCCAGTTCCTGTTTTCCATGACTTCAACTATGCCCGGAAGCAGAGGACTCCTCTACCTGCTTCTGGCCCTGTTAGCTTCAGCCCAGCAACCTGGTGCCACCGTGACATTTCCTCCAAACGGACGTGTCTCACGAGCACCTCAGATTCAAAACTGAGCTTGCCGTCTTTCCTCCCAAGCCGCCTCCCACTGCTGCCCATCCTCGATGCCATCCTCATTTCCTGCTCTCTCAAGCTGCAGGCCCATCTCTTGCATCTCACCCCACAAAAAGTGAGCCACTGAATCCCATCAATCCCATTTCCCTGAAGCTCCCATAACCCATCCCTCCCTTCCACCCCCAGGGCTCTAGTTCAAGCTCTCAATGCCTCCGGCCTAGACTTGTCTGATAACCTTCTAAGTAGTTTTCTCCTCTCCTTTCCTCTTTCGTGCCCATTCACACCTTTGTCCTTGAATCTTTCTAAATAAAAGCCTGATACTATCTTTCTGCCCCCTACTAGCATTCCTATTAAGTCCAAAATCCTCAGCATGGAATTCAAAGCTCTGTACTGAAAATAATTTGACACTTTCCCTAGATCTCAATACTTTCTCCTTGTACTCGCTCAAAGGGTGCCCATCTTCTCGTCCTACTTATCTTCCCCTGGTTTTCTTAATACACATTCTTCTTCTCCTGCCCCCTACCTCCCCAACTCACCACTTGTGCGTGAAGCGCTCTCTCCCTTCATATGCACCCAATGGAGACCTGTTCACCTTTTAAGACCCATTTCAAACCTCACCTTCTCCAAAAAGCTTTTGTAAATCTCCACCACTGAACTGACCAAAGCATTTAACACGTTCTGCCTGGTGTTAAAGTGAAGACCTGCACACTCCTGAGCGCACACCTCTGAGCCTCCCTCCCTGCTCAACGGGACGCTCTGTAAGTAGTATGAGCTCAGCTAACGCCTGAAGCGAGTCTCATTCTAGTGCACACCCACGGCTTTAACAACCCCCAGGATCATGACAGCTCCCAAATCTGCACCTCCAACCTGCTAATATTAATACAAATAGCTAAAAGTTTATCAGTGCTTATGAATTCCTGGCACAGTGGCAAGCATTTATTAAGGCATTCTCTCATTTAATCTTCCCAACGAACCTGTGAAGTATTAATGGATATTACCAGTCCTGTTTTTCAGGTGCTAAATCAAACGACTGACAGATTAAGTAGTTTGCCCAGAGTCACACACATGGGTAAGTGGCTGGAGAGGCCTAATCAATCGTAGGCCTATCTGATTATAGAGCTCGTTCCCAGAACCAAGCATTCAGCAATGTCTGTTTGCTGGGTGACGAGACAGGAGGATAGATCAACAGGATTGATGGGGAGCTGAACGGATGGAAAGAAAGAAGGAATCAACTTTCTGCCTCTAGCCTTCAATCCATTCTCTATTTCACTGTCAAAATGAACTTTCCACAAAAAGTAAATGGGTCATTTTTGGCCCTCCTCTGCCCCTGGTTAAAGCCCTCTGTGCTTTTCTACCTCCCTGGAATAAAATCTGAACTCCAAACTATGGTACAGAAGTTCCCCAACTGTCGACTCCAAGCTGCCTTTGAAAGCTCTGGCTTGGCTCCTCCTCCCAGGACACACTCGGCCTCAGCCATGAAGGCGTATTCACGGGTCCCCTGGCACGCTCCCTCACTCTTCCACGTTGTATCAGTCTTTCCCACCCAACACTTACACTCAAACACTCAAGACTAAGCCCAAGTATCACCCTCACGCCCCACCCCATGCTCCACCTCCACTCTGATCCTTCGCTAAACAGGAAAAAATGTTAGGAGCTACTACAGTCCTAACTAGGCAAAATCACAGCTAGACTCGTTCGATTCCTAAAACTCTTTTACTTTTACTAAGCTTTTTTATTTAGTATTTTTTCCTTTGGCCACGCTGTGCGGCTTGTGGGATCTTAGTTCCCCGACCAGGGATGGAACCCGGGCCCTCGGCAGTAAAAGTGCCGAGTACTAACCACTGGACCGCCAGGGAATTCCCCCTAAAACTCTTTTAAAAGGCACTCCATCATCCTACAGATTCGGGTGTCCTGCTGAGCAAATAAAACCAATTCTTACGAATCTCATAACCTGTAATACTGTTTTTCCAACAAACTCTACGATGTGTGCCATTAATCTGATCCTGCCACCCTTATTAACAATAGTGTTACATTATATTTCAAAATCCTTGGATTTTAAAGCTAAAAATGACCTTCGGTTTGCTGTAGAAAGAAAGGAAGACACGGATTTTGGAGGGGCTATTGGAGTAAGACCCCCCCTTTCAGATTTCAGAATTAACATAGCCAGCTCTTAACTTCACATATAAGAAACCTGAGAGGGCTTCCCTGGTGGCGCGGTGGTTGAGAATCTGCCTGCCAATGCAGGGGACACGGGTTCGAGCCCTGGTCTGGGAAGATCCCACATACCGCGGAGCAACTAGGCCCGTGAGCCTGCGCGTCTGGAGCCCGTGCTCCGCAACAAGAGAGGCCGCGATAGTGAGAGGCCCGCGCACCGCGATGAAGAGTGGCCCCCGCTTGCCGCAACTAGAGAAAGCCCTTGCACAGAAATGAAGACCCAACACAGCCATAAATAAATTAATTAATTAAATTAAATAAAAAAATTTAAAAAAAAAAGAAACCTGAGAAATAGAGGTTAAAGGTTAAGTGCCTGGCCAAGGGGATAGGACTTCACATCTGGATCTTCTGTTCCACAAACATTTACTGAGCACCTGGAATAATACTAGGCGTTCAAGTTCATACTGATGAGTCAAAAGGATCCTTGTGCTTGGGACATTACCATCGGGAAGAGCTAGACACGTATTCCTCTCATTTTAATATAAGCAACAAGTGGTGTGACAGGAGAGAGGAAAGGAACCTTAGAGGTCAAGAAAGGCTTCCTTGAAGATATGGCCCTTGAGACTTAAGCTGGGTCCTGAAAAATGTGTCAGAGTTAATTACATGGGACTGAGTGAACTGATGAGGATGAGTATAATTTTTGTGACTTTCTGTCTGAATTTAAAAAAAAAAAAATCCAACAAGGACTCAGAGGCAAAGAATATACAAATCAATTTTCACTGCAAAGTAAAGGAGCTGTTACAGTGGAGGATTACTGGACTGAATGTCAATATTATGACATAGTATGAGTGTGTTTCATGTTTGGTAATTGCAATCATTGTTGCTTTTGCTGTGGTCATCCATGTACAATGCTTGGTGTCAGTCTATTTATCTCTTGTAAAAATAAAATACAGTGTGTGTGTGTGAAAAAAAAAAAAAAGTGTGTCAGAGTGAGCCAGGTGAAGGGCGTGGTAGTAGGAGGGAAGAGAACGTTCCTGAAAACAAAAAAAAAGACAACCCACAAAAACCAAAACAACAGCATGAACAAAGGTATGAAGGCCTAAAATAGCATGGAGTACACAGAGCAGTACAAGGAACTGTGTGTTTTTGAAGCATAACACACTTGAGCGAATACTTAAGAGATTCTTGTCCTCATCAACTCTCCCCAGTAACAGGTCAGCTGAGACCCCCTGAACCACCTTTAACCCCTGCGGGGCGGGGGGGCCCAGAGGTCATTCATTCACTTCCCATCTCTCCTATTTTATTTTATGACTATTATTTTTTTTGATACAGACCATTTTTAAAGTCTTTATTGAATTTGTTACAATGTTGCTTCTGTTTTATGTTTTTTGTTTTTTTGGCCACGAGGCACGTAGGATCTTAGCTTCCCGACCAGGGATCAAACCCGCATCCCCTGCAGTGGAAGGCGAGGTCTTAACCACTGGACTGCCAGGGAAGTCCCCCATCTCTCCTATTTTAAAACCTCCATTAAAGACTATGTCACTCCTCCCCTGGTTACTTTGCTCACAAACAGTGCTTCCTTAAGTCTGACCACAGTACCTCATGCTACAGTTTGATCCTGCTTCCCATAGTTAGGTCTGGCTGAAGTCCCTGAGAAACAGGGGCACATGGAAAGAGGACCAAGGCTCTTGGGCCTTCTGTGGCGACCCTCCTGGCCGCATCTCCCACCCCCACTCGAGACGTGGGAGCCACGGCCCCGGTAGCCACGGCCCCGGTCTGCTTGGCCTTCTGTTTCCATCCTTCTGCCCGCGTAGTCCTGCAGGCCAGCTCCCTGATCAGCCACCCACACGGTTTCAGACCCCCGAGCAGAGCAGGATAGTCAGCTGGTGCCCCAGTGCTCCCCATTTTTTTAAAAAATATTATTTATTTATTTATTCATTTATTTTTGGCTCTGTGTCGGGTCTCTGTTGCTGCACGCGGGCTTTCTCTAGTTGCGGCCAGCGGGGGCTACTCTTCGTTTCGGTGCGCGGGCATCTCATTGCGGTGGCTTCTCGGGCTGTGGAGCACGGGCTCTAGGCGCACGGGCTTCAGTAGTTGTGGCACGCGGGCTCAGTAGTTGCGGCTTGCGGGCTTAGTTGCTCCGTGGCATGTGGGCTCTTCCCGGACCAGGACTCGAACCCGTGTCCCCTGCATTGTGGCAGGCAGATTCTTAACCACTGCGCCACCAGGAAAGTCCCCCAGTGCTCCTCATTTAAGTTAACTTGTTTGCTTGCAGCAAAGTTAACTGTTTCTGCCCCAGGGATTGCAAGATATGTACCTGTCGCCCCACCCCCAGAGGCTCCTTTCTGGCTCTCAGGTCACTGTGCGTTCCGGCCCTGGCTCATTCCCAATCAGACCCCCTCCTTCCCACCCCTGGACACTGCATGTTCACTCTATGGTTCGCCCTGAGCCCAGCTCTGCCATGACCTGGATGATCAAACGTATGGCTGTCACAACTTCAGTGCCCCATACTGGTAATTTTTTCAAGACTGCCTGATACATTCCAGCGCACCCCACCCTAATAGAAAGAGCATTTAATTAGAAATTTAGAAAGCCAGTTTCAAATGAAACGTTTGTTTGCCGAAGGCCTGCTTGGGCTCTGCAGGGTCAGGATTAATCGCCAGTGTGCAGCGTAAGCAGGCTCAGCGTTGAGTCCCAGCTTTGCCACTTGCTGTGTGACCCCGGCCTCTAAGCCTTATTTTTCTCATCGGACCAATGAGAGATACTAATACCTATCTCAGAGGATTGTTGTGTTAAGTGAAATAACGTAAGTGAAATCTTTAGTGCAGTGCCCGATACATAATGAATGATCAATAACTATTTCTGAGCTGCTGTTATTAAGAAGGTTTTTGTCCCTCTCTGTAAAAAGTGGAATAATTATCCTTGCCCTTTTTCCTCAGAGGGTTATATGGACATGCTTTGAATGCTCCCAAACATTACTTCCCATAGGAGGGACCAAATCCACGTGGGGCGCTTTCTTGAAGTGCAAAATCCCAGCCCCACCCCCACTCAATAAATGACAATTTCCAGGGGATGGTCTTATGAATCCGCATTTTAAACAAGCACCATAGCTCATTCTGATGCACCCCAAAATTTGAGAACCAGTGTTCCCAAGGACTAAACCCTATAAGGATCAAGGGATAAGTGACCGTATCTGCCCCAGATGACAGAAACCTGCTTGTAACTCTCTTGAGTGCATCAGCTGTTCAGTGTCTGCCGGGTGGGTGGGCTGTAACAGAAAATCAGTTGAGCTTGTCAGAGGAAGTGCCAATGGAAGAGACCCCAGGGTTGCTGGGGAGTGGGCATGAAGGTGTGGTTCTCAAGGTAATACTACGACTCAGCACACCTTTTTTTGGTGCAGGAGCCTGACAATTATCATTAGATCCCACGCCCACAGCCATATTACAAACACCGCTCCCCTCCCTGCCTTTAGTAGCATCTAGTTAAAGCTGATTCCGATATCGAGCGCTTCCTAATTCCTAACAGCCGACTATTCTGTTATCTAGCTATGCCCCTCCCATCCCCATGCCAATTCTGAAGTTTCATCAGTAATCCTCCTCAGCTCTTTATAATAGCACTGCAAATATCCATGCAAATTAGCCAGCTCCACTTTGAATTTTCCCATAGCACATGTTCCAGTGTCTGAGATAATATGGCCATAGGTGTATGCGCCTAATAGTTGCATGAAATGTACATGCTTCCTGCAAATGCCTCCATTAGATCTGTCCACCTAAACTGGCTCCAGATTCAGAGTTGACGAGGATTCCCTGAAGATGGTTGTTTTTCAATCCCTCTCTGTATTCCTGCTTGTCACTTAGTGTCTCTGTACCCATAAATCCACAGCACGGTAGATGGGAAGGGCAGACCCAACCAGAACTTTGCAGAGGAGGAAAAATAGCCCAGATCACAAATCCCAGCTGGGCCCCAAATTCCCCTTGGGCCCTCCTCCTTGGAGAGCAAAATACCAAGTCACTTAGAAAAAAAATTTCCCAGGCCTGCCTCAGTTCTTGTTATGACGCGCCGGAGCTCCAGGTCTTGGCCCCCTTTACCCATGAAAATAAAACCACAGTCTCAGGTGCCCGAGGGATGACTGTTGCAGAGAAAGAGTCAGAGTCCTCTTACTGTTACGGATGGAAGCACAGGCCCGGGGAGACGATGTGACTGTCCACCAAGGGGTTAACAGGCAGCTGGAGAGGGTGCTCAGCAGGGTTAAGTCTCAGTAGCTTTTCCGCCCCGTGCTTTTTAGGGTACTGGATGGGGTGGGGTCTTGAAAGGATGGAAAAATGTACTATTGTTCCTCCTAAGAGGAGCTCCTGGTGACCGTGTATAGAACTCACTCTTTGAGAGCCTATCACTTAGAATCTAAACCCGGCAACAACTCTGCCATTGGGTCCAACGCCTTCTCTTAGGGAGAAAAAGCCAAGTGTGCTTTTTGCGTCAAACTGTGATTACCTGCTTGAAGAAAGGGGCCAGACAGCTTCTGGAGAGATGCCTTTTTGTTGTTGCTGGGGTTTTTTGTTGGTTTGTTTGTTTATGGCATAGAGGTTCTCTTCCCAACTTATGCTAAAGCAGGTCTCTCTCAGCCTGGTCCCAGCATGCCACACTTTGGCCTGGATGTAGCATCGTGTTGCATTTCAGCAAAGGGCAGGGAAGGAGAGGAATCCTGGGATGATGCCTTTCTTTCCTAACCCAGCTCATACAGCGCAACTGCAGAGCCTGACACTGAGCAGGCCTCCCTCCCACTGCTGCAAGAGCAAGATTTACACAGAGATGAACATCTTGCTCCAGCTCTTCTGTTCTAGTAACTTGCTGAAATGCCCCGGGGGCTTTCCAAGTTGGGCCTTTGGGTGAAATATACACAGTGTTCAGGGAAAGGTTCTGTCTGAAATTTGGAACCAAGAAGGTGGAACTAGACTGTTGCCAGGTCAGACCATGGGCAGAGACGCCTTACAAATGGAAGCCTGACAATTCTCCAGACTCACTATCTGGCCACTGGTCATCCAAACATTGGTTCACAGGGTCCACGTGGCCCAGGCTCCACCCTCTCTCTGCACTCCGTCCCTCATTGGCCTCCATCTCTGTAGATATTGTGTAGATAATTCAGGGCACTTCTTATGGTCAATAAGTTCCACGGACCCATTCTTCCTTCCCTATCTTGTTCAAGTACCTATGGAAAGTTAATTTTTTTTTATCTTACAAAGGGAATGAAAGGTGGCAGAGCCCATCCAAAACATCTGCAGCCAGCTGGCTAATTTAATACCTTCTAGGTACATACTAGATACATTCTCATTAGGGAGCTACTTAAGCCTGGAAGGACCTACTTGTGGGGAAAGTCTTAGCATTGACTTCAGTTGTTGATGAACTTATTAACTGAGCAATTAATGAAAGGGCAAGGTACATGGAAAGTGTTTGGCCAAGGAGAAAGGCAGAAGAACATCAGTTACCCTACTACTGGTGTTCTTGGTCCAGAGAGGTGATGGGTGAAGACAGGGCTGGAGAGCGGGCAAAGGTTGTCTGACTTTCCAACACAAGCCAAGGAGAGATCGCTCATCACGATGGCTGCAGCCTCCATCCACCCTACTCCCCCACTCCCTGGCTTTCCTACAGCTTCTGTTCAGCCCAGAGTTTGGAATTCAATCCAGGAACAGGCATGACAAACACTATTTTTCATTTCCATGGAGACCAGGGCCCGCAATAGAACCAAGACTCCATGCCTGAAATGCCAAAACAGGCTGACCCACTTTTCCTCCTTCCTACAAAAACAAAATAAGTTGGTTTGGGTCCTGCCAGAGCTGAGGGAGAAGGCAGGGCTCCAGTTATCTCTATGGACATTTCGAAGAGGAACAAATGATGATAACCTTTGAAAACTCTGATGATGCTACCGAACCGGTGTCAGAAGTCAAAGTCAGACATGAATTGTTTTGCGCAAAGGGTTCACAGGCCGCACCAAATCCATCCTGTGTCCTCGTCGTAACCTTCTGGAGGGATGGACTTAATGACTAGCAATCCAACAACTCCTGGGATCTAAACTCAGGGATCTGTTTCCTCAACTTTCTCTTGTACCACTTTCTCCCTCAATCTATTCTGGCCTCCTTGGACCTTTCTGTTCCTCCGACACACCAAGTTCACCCCTGCCACAGAACTCTCACTCTAGAGTTTTGAATTTTGATTCCTTTTCAACTTTTAGATCAAAGTTCAAATGTCACCTCCCCCAAGCAGCCTGTCTTGAAGGACCACTGCACCTAATGCAGCCTCCCTGTCTCCAGGCAATCACTATCACATCGTGCCATTTCCCACCTTCACGGCACTCATCAGGAGCTGAAGTAGTCTTACTCTTTGTTGTTGAGTTGCTTACACTAGATTGAACACTCCATGGGGGCCGGGGCCTTGTCTATTGTGTGGTTCCCCAGTGCCTCTAGCTCAATGACTGGGGATCACAGATATGTATTGCATGAATAAAGGAATGCACTCATTTTAAAGCCACTGTTCAGCCACTCTGTTAGATATTTCTTTCTTAAGCCTGCCCCAAATCAGCCTTCTTATAACAGCCCATTGGTTCTTGTTCTGACTTCTGTATCCATGAAAACTAAAATGTGACATCACTTCCAGACTTTGCTGGCCTGATCACTTTGTCTAGACGTAAGTGTACATGTTTGAGTTTAAATACTGAGCTGTTTTGTGCCCTTGAGAAAAGTCACTTTATCTTTCTGTGTACCTGTGTTCCCTGCCTACTGGATGATCACAATCTAGCTTACTAGGATGACCGGAAGAAGCTAAAAACAAACAAACAAACAAACAAAAAACCCAACTAATTAGCCGGTGCATCCCCAAAGTAAAGGGCTTCCTGTAATTTGATCATGGAGGGAAAAAGGGGGTTAGAAGTAAGAAGTCAGTTTCCAGCTAAGGAACTGCATCCTGTTTCTAAATTCTGTCCTGTCCACGAGGCAAAGACAAGGGATGAGAATACAAATTGCTGGTATTCACCATCTTCAGCTAGTCCCCACTTCCACAGGGCTAGGAGGATAAAGACTTAACATGAAGCTGAAGATGCTGAAATTAAACATAGGAACTTACTGGTGGTGTACAATTTCCTTTCTCTGAGTTTGTTCACAACAGGACAAACACCTAACATTTGGGAAACAGTGCTGCCGGATTCACAGGCAGTGTTGACCGAACTGCTCTCTGACAGTCTGTAGTCTGGAAGGGGTCTCAGTGGTCATGTAATCTCACCTCCCACGGGACACAGGAATTTCCTCTTTGAGGCCCTGTCAATAGGCACCTCCCCCCACCCCCACTTCAGGTTTCCTAGGAGAGAGCACCCAATAGGTGGTTAGGTTCCAACGCACATGTGTTGGAACAGCTCCAAAGGGACTTAATTTTAAGCGCCACGGTCCTTACTGCTCCACGATTCTCGGTGATCATTCTCCATCCAGCTCTCTCTGAGCTACACAGTTAAGCTGACCTTGTGGATTGGATGTCATTAAACAAGCATTTACTGAACACCTAGTATGCGTCTCCTACTGTGTGATACGTATTCATCCTGAGGGCCCCACAGGGCAGCGACTGTGCCGTTGTTCTTTGTAGATACGCAAGGATTACATACACAGTACTAAACATGCTGGGCACACAAGAGGGTCTTTATACTGTTACACTTGACTCACTATCAATCTCAGTCAAATCTAAGTACAATCTACCCAAAGTATTTCAGAAGCCTCAACACTCAGGAGAACGGGACCTTGTGAAAGTGGAAAGGTGCTAAGCTATTCCAGGAAGCCCCTTCCTTGAAGGAGATTTCCAATCCACTGGGGGGCCACAAATCACCAGAACAAGGCAGGGAGGAGTTCAACTGAATAGAACGTCCAGCTTGTTCTAAGTTTGCTCCACAAGGGCCCCCTCCCCCATCCCGCGCAAGAGAAATGTTACTGCTGAAACTGAAAGGAACTTGTGCCGGATCCATCCGTCCGTCCGTCCGTCCGTCCGTCCATCCATCCATCCATCTAACAAACAGCTGAAGAGAATATGCTCCAGATAATGCTTTAGGCATTAGGGAAACAGGCTCTACCTCTAAGGAACCCACCGTCCATGAGAGAGACAGACATGTAACTAACCCTGCGGTTAAGACCCACTTGGATTCAGTCAAACAGTTCCCCTCATCACCTGTCAAGGGAGCTGGGCAGTCCCGACTCGGCCCCTTCGCTGTGTATGATATGGGGGCAAACCCCTCCTCCCTGAGCTTCGGCTTTCGCTATGCAAGAAGAGCGAGTGTGACTATATCTTAGCCCCCCACAGAGACAGAGACGTGAGAGGGGGTGACAAAGAGCGTATAAAGGACACACCGTGAACTCCTGAGAACAGCGGCTTCTCTGAGACACAGGGACCCCGATCCACATCAGGCAAAGGATCCAGAAACAAGATCCAGGCAGTCTGGGCCCCTAGTTAACTCAGCATCAGCAGCTCTCCCTCTCGTCAGGGCCACGCCGTCTCAGGCACCAGAGGCCGCTGCCGTGCTGTCAGGAGAAAGTTCCTAGCCAGGCAGGCAGGCTAAGGGGTGTGCAGGGTGTATATAGGTGGATGGGGTAAGGAGCAGCATTGGGTGCACCCTTCCCTCCCGTCACTCCTCCCCCCAACCTCGCCGTTTGAGCCAAGTGTACGGCTCATCGCCTCCAGAACCTGTGGATTCAAACCCAGTTCTGACTCACTTTCTGCCAGAGATCAAACAGAAGCAGGCTGAAGAATAACCATTATGTAAAAATCATAGAAATTTTAGAACAAAGAGATCTGTAAGAGGGGTCGGCCAATCTGCCCGGTTGCAAGCAGATACCCATGTCACCCAAGAGAGGCTGTACCCTCACTTAAAATATATTCAGAGTACAAAATTCCAGGGCTTCCTCCTCTGAGCCTTCTCATTGTCTTCTGCTACCATCAGCAAGTTCTTTACGATTAAAAAAAAAAAAACAAAACCCTGTTATAATTCCTCTGGGTGGAATGAATCTAATGCCTCAACCCTATTTTTAGAAGTTTAAAATCATTTCTCCTACATCTCCACCTAATCTTTGTTTAGAGTCTACCTCAAGTGACAGAGAGATAATTAAATGATGATGTAACTCATTTCACCTTAGGACAACTCTTCTTATTTTAAGCTCAATCTGTTTCCTGTGGCTTCCCACCAAAGGTCCTATATCTATCTACCCGCTTGGCAGGTGTAGAATAAATCTCACTCCTCTTCCACATGGCGCTTTTGACGTGGCTCTCAGGCTCCCTCAGTCTTTTCTTCTCCAGACTTGCTGGTCCCTCTGGCCATCCCTCACACAGCACAACTATGGATCCCTTAGCCACTGGGTTCGCTCTCCTCTGAACGAATTCCAGTTCATCTCAATCGCCCTTAAACTGTGGAGCCCAGAAACGGTTGTAGGACAGAAAAGAAGTGCTCTGATGACCTCAGAATAGAGCAGAACCATCACTCCATGTGCTCTGGAAATCAGAGTGCAAACATATATTTTTGGAGTCATATTCTGAATCAGAGGAATCTGGAATTAGTCACTCTTCTCTTATGAGTCTCTGGCTACAGCCTCCAGGCTAAGGAGAGCGCGGGCACGTGTAACGTATGTATGCATCCTTACAAGGGACACTCCCCGCCCCCACCATTCCTTCCCCCAACCAGACAAACCCAAGTTCCAGTGGGATGAAGAAGAACCCACTCAGTCCTCAGCCCAACTCAGGTGATACTACAATTCGGAACGTTTATATGCATATTTCCAGGCCAGATACAAAACCACAGCCCTTAAGAGATTCTGGAGATGTCATGTCCTTCGCAAATGCTTTCCCTCCTTCTAGTCCAAACATTTGCTCCTTGGACCCTTACTGCCTGACTTACAGAGAAGGTGAGGTTTCGCCTGGCTGGCCGAGAGCAATGCTGTGAGGTTCTGTCTGAGGCCATTAGGAAAACTGAATCCAGCCCTGTCTCATCTGTCACCGGAATAGAAGGGTGCGTGTGTGCGAACACGTGCACAGTGAAGGCTGCGCACGCCCTTCACACTTTCCTAAGGAGGTCTCAGGTGATTATCAGGCCGTTCAAATCAGGACTACTTCATGGGTCAGCAAACTACGACCCACAGGCCAAATCCGGCCTACCACCCGTTTTTGTGTGACCCGCAAGCTAAAAATGGTTCTTACATTTTTAAACGGTTGGGGGAAAAAAAAAAAAAAAAGAATATCTTGTGACGTGTGAAAATTATATGAAAGGGAAATTTCAGAGTCCATAAATAAAGTTTTATTGGGAAAACAGCCACGTGCGTTCATCCTTATACGTCTGTGGCTGCTTCCGCTGTACAAAGCATTACAAGAGAGATGGCCTGGCCCACAAAGCCCAAAGTATTCACTCTCTGGCTCCTTACAGAAACAGCTAGCAAACCCTAGTCTCACAAAATGTGTGACCTTGAAAGGTCTGTTCTGTGAGTCTGCCTCTCCTCCGTCAAGTTGAAGAGGAGGGTATCTGTGTCCCACCGACAAGGCACCTGTGCTTGACGACTCCACAGTGGAAGGAAGGGGCTGCAGGCTGGCTGCCGCCTGCAGAAGAAATGTGTAGGGCCAGGGAAGAGAGGAGGGGTTTTTTTCCAGGTAGGATGACAGAAGCTCCCACTCCTCCATTCTCTCCCAATGGGGTACTACCGTCCATGGCCTTGACACTGACACTCTCCTGCCAACGGCAGCTCCCTGAAACGTCCCTTTCTCTTCCCTTCTTCCAAAGCCAGCTCTTTCCAGCCCGTCCCGAACTTCGCTAACCTATGGAGTGCTATCCAAGGCAAAGGAGGAAAGCATGCCCACCTTAAGGCTGCCGGGAGAGAAGAGGCGGGAAGCAGAGGAGCCAGGCGGTGTCCACAGAAGCGATCTGCTAACAAGTGTCAGAGAAAGTAAAGAGGCAAAGATCCCTTTCCCCAGCCCTGGCTGGGCGCTTGGCTGAGTCCCCAGGGAGACAGAGCTTCAAGTCCTCCCCTACCCTCCACTTACCTAAGTTAAGCAAATAACTAACAATACAAGGAGGCGTGGGGGAGTAAGGCCCCCGCCACTGGGTACCTATTTTCTGAAAACACATGGCAACTCTCTGAGCCAAATGCTGGCTAAGCCAAAGAATAAACAAATCCCTTTATTTCCCTGAGACGGGAGCTATCGACTTCCCCTCTGGTGCCCTCCCCCTGCTAGCCGGACCTATCCACCCGTCCCATGGCTCTTCCCCGCAGGAGGAGCCGGATCTGTCTACATCTGAGAGGGTGGCCTGCCTTCTAACCCTCCAGCCCGCCTCCCCTCCCTTGCTAACCACTGCTCTGGTCACCTCTCCCCCACCAGGGGCACCCCAGAGCTAAGTCGGTGGGTGGAGAACAGGAGCACATGGCCTGTCCACACCTCCCCCAGAAGCTCCGGCCAGCTCTCCGTGACGCACCGCTAATGCGATCCTCTGCCCTCTTTTCTCCGAGTTCGGGGACCCTGAATAAGTCTTGCTGGCCAAGGGGACCCCACCAGCCTCAACCCAACCCCTCCCTCCACCAGCCCCAGGCCCACCCCTCAGTGCTCCAAAGCTCAGCTAGGGCAGTGCTACTATGACGGAGGTGAGGAAGGGGGAGAGAAAAAAGCCAGGGAGGAAAAAGAATGTGGCATCTCTGCAGCATGATGTCACGCTGGCTGATTTCAGATCCCCCAACACAGAACAGAAGCAAACAACATGGACTCCGGATTTACTGAGCCGGGAAAGGTTTGTGTTCTCGGCAGCTCCAGCCGCCTGCGCCAGCTGGAAAAAGCACGCAGCCAGATAAGACAGGTCCCCCACCCGAGCCCTGCATAGACGCCCCTTCCAAAAAAATGCCTGGAGAAGACAAAAGATGGACTGACATATACACACACACAAGCGTCAGCACGAGTGAGCACTAACCTGGCAGCCATTGGGAAGGTAGTGGAGCGCAGGGCAGAGCTCATTCATTCATGCACTGGGCAGTGGGGGGAGGGGGCGGGGAGCGGGGGGCCCTGAGGATGCCGGAGGGCACGCACCTCCATGACCATCCCACAGCCCTGGGGCTAACGGCGGGGGCAGGGCTCTCACAAGCTGGGGGAGCTTCCTTTCTCTGCTGTTTCGAAACGCTCTGGAATTGTAAGCGTGACTCCCCTTGAATGTCTTCCCCCCACCTCCCTGGCCGCCGGCGCTTGGTGTGGTCGTGCGGCCACGCCGAGCCCCTCTCTCCCGGCCCTCACTCCCTTTCTCTCTCTCCCTCGGACTCCCTCCCAGACAGCTGTTCCCGAGCTCCTGCACGCACGCGCACAGCGCACAGACACACTCAGACACGCACCCTTCTGGCGCGCAGACACACTCGCACACACGCACGCACACACGCGCACGCACACCCCGCCGCCTGCCGCTGCTTTACATAATGCAACTCTTTGGTGCACAGTCGGGCTTGCCAGCTCTCAATTATTCATGCCGTCCTGGAGGACAGGGCCGCTGGGGCGACGAGCGTTATTTCCTCTCCATCCCCAAATCTGACAAAACACAAGATGACGCCCCTGAGAGATTCTGCTCCCTTCGCTGCCACCAGTTATTTCCCAGGTGTCGCCTATTAGGTCAACCTGTATCAGGGAGGTGATACTAAATCAAAACACAGGTGCCTGGCTCAGAAGAGAGCCTTGCATCTTTCAAAGGATGACAGCTGCTCTTACGGCCTGAGCCTCAGGAACAGAGGAAAGGAGGAAGGCGGCACTGGAGACCACAGTCTTTAACAGAAAATGGCAAGGGCCTCTTCAGGGCAGCCTCCCCGACTTCCAAGGCAGCAGACCGTGATACCTGCAGGTCAGACCCTTAACAAGTACAACACTTACATTCATGACAAAGCACAGTCATCTGAGTTTTCAAACTCTAAGCAGCACCTCCAAAAATTGTTTTTTTTTTTTCCTGTCCATTCACTGGAATGCAGCACTAGTACGGAAGCAGCCCCCAGACGAATGTTCTTTCAGATGAGAGGTATTCTATTCAACAACGGTATTAATGAATACTTTGAAAGTCATTCACGGCTTACAAAAGCACTTTCACTCACATTAATTCATTTGATGTCCACAACAATCGTATACATAGGCCTTGTTACGACAACTAACATAAGGATGCTGGGCCCTGGAAAGGTGGAGGGTCCCCACGGCAAGAAAGGTTGAGCTGGGAATCCAGATCACCTGACCTGAAATCCCATGACACCCCAAGTATGACTGTGAGAATTTTGAGTACCACCGTCATCATTTGAGGGGAGGAGCAGAGGAACCCCAAACCTGGGCCCAAAACAACAAAAACAATGGTGACGGTGAGCTCAGTGTTTCTCGAACTTTAATCAGTTGAGGATCTTGTCAAACCACAGATTCTGATGTAGTATCTGTGGGAGGGACAGAGGGCCCAAGAGTCGGCCTTTCTATCAAACTCCCAGGTGATGTCCATGTTGCTATTCCACGGACCACACTTTGAGTAGCAAAGTGTTGGTTTACGCATTCTCACTCTTTGGATGTCCCTAAAGGGCAGAGTTTTGTCTGCCTGCTGCAGCTGCACAGGATAACAATGCTGAAGGTGAATAATAACTATAATTCATCAACGCCACCTGTGTCCTGCTCACCAGACTCAGGCTGGGAGCTAATACTTCTTGGGCATCTGTTGGCAAAAAGTCTCACTCTATGATTGCCAAGCCCTACAGGCTCATCAAGAAAGGTCCTTCTGGGATTGTTTCTACCTGCAACCAGTTGAGAGAATAGCAGCTTCATGGTGTTTAGGAAGCACCAAGGTTTGGTAACTGTCCCACCTCAGTTACCTAGAGGAATTTCAGCGCCACAGAAAGGTGTGCTGGCAACGCCCTGGGACGCAAGCACTGCCCCAGTTCTACCCGCCCCCGCTTGTCTGGTCAAGTCCCACCTCTTCTGAAATGATGATCTCGCTGTGGACCACCCACCCACCTCCCCTTCTGTTACTCCAGGGAAAGATCTAGGACTTTGGGGGTCAGATCTGCATTCAAAGCTATGCTTTGCTGCTTTCTGGCTCTGTGGCTCCAAGTTGCCCTGCCACCCCCTTCTCAGACACAGTTTGTTCATCTGAAAAAGCCAAAAATAGGTATTTCCTCTCTTACAGGGCCAAAAAAAATGAAAGACTAAAATAAACGTATGAAAAAGCACCCAGGAGAAGCTGGCTACGTCCTCCACCTCTGAGCTTCTAACTGTAGTACAGAATTTAGAACTTAATTGTAGATTCTGTTGTTCATTCTGTTGGTTTTATCTCCCTAAGAAGATTGTAGGCAACTTCCTTCATGTCCCTCCAACTCGTAGGAGTACTGGGTACAGCACAGGTATCAGTAAATATCTTTGCACTGACTGTCCCGTCCTCCATTAAGACAGTAAACAAAAGCGTTGGTGGGCCCAAGGCCTTGTCTTGCCTTCTCCATTCACTTACTCTGTGACTTTGGACAAATCATACTGACTTTTTTTTGGAGGCTTTGCTTCTTCCGCTATAAAAGGCACAGATTTCACCTTTCTTCTGAAACAGCTCTACATAGCCCGATAGTATCAGTATCTTCATGATTTAGATTGATAGCAATGGGTTAAAAGGGCAGACACAGAGATCAGACAAACCTGACTTCAAAAGCTGGTTCTCTCAATTACACTAAGTCCCCTACATACAAACCTTCAAGTTGTGAACTTTCAAAGATGCAAAACGTGCCCATGTATGCTAGCTGTTGTACTGTACTATGGTACCTTTCAAGGTACTGTAAGATTAAAAATGTTTTCATTGTTATGTTTGTTTTTTATGTATTATTTGTGTGAAAAGTAGTATAAACGTATTACAGTACAGTACTATATAGCCGATTGTGTTAGTTGGGTACCTAGGCTAACTTTGTTGGACTTACGAACAAATTGGACTTAGGAACACGCTCTCGAAACAGAGCTCGTTTGTATGTAGGGGACTTACTGTACTAATTTTGTGACCCTTGAAGTTAGCCTCTGGCTTCAGACTTTAAATTCTTTAAGTAGTCACAAAAATAACAGAATATTACTGGACTGTGTGAGGATTAAGAGAGGTAAATACAAATAACAAGCTTTTCACTGTATCTGACACAGTGTCTATCCAATAAATGAAAATTATTATCAGCACTGATTCAAAAAATAGCTATTTTTAAAAAACACAACAAAATATATCTTCTAGTGGTGAGACAGGCATTCAGAAGCCTTCAGTTGAGTCTGAATCTAAGAAAGATGTCAGTTCCTAAAGATGCATGTGGTAAGTGCATGATATTTCCTCAGTTTCCAAAATGTTCTTTGCCTGCTCCTCCCAAATTGGACCTCATTAAATAATAAGAAAGTTACAGGGGCTTCCCTGGTGGCGCAGTGGTTAAGAATCCGCCTGCCAGTGCAGGGGACACGGGTTCGAGCCCTGGTCCGGGAAGATCCCACGTGCCTCGGAGCAACTAAGCCTGTGCGTCACAACTACTGAGCCTCCGCTCTAGAACCCATGAGCCACAACCACTGAAGCCCGCGAGCCTAGAGCCCGTGCTCCACAACAAGAGAAGCCACCGCAATGAGAAGCCCACGCACCACAACGAAGAGTAGCCCCCGCTCGCCGCAACTAGAGAAAGCCCGCCCCCAGCAACGAAGGCCCAACGCAGCCAAAAATTAAACACAAAAAAACAAACAAGAAACAGAAATAGAGTACTTTCTACATGCAGTGCAATTCGCTAAGTCTCTGATGTGAATGGTCTCATTTAATTCTACCAGCAACGGTAAGAAACAGGTACTCATCATCCCCACTTTTCTGATGAACGAAACCATGAGAAAGAGGGTTTAATAACCTTCCTATAGTATATGGTCAATAAACAGTCGAGCATGTTTCTGAAACCCAGACCCCCTTAGCCGAGTCCTACTCTTAACCATTAATTGTGTATGAAAAGAAGGCTACTGACTTGTCATGAGGAGGGAAGGGGCCTTTTCAAACTCACAGTGTTTACAGATTGCACTGTTCGCCTCATCCTTCCTGAGAGTCACAGCACAAACTCCGAAGAGGCTGGCTTAGCCTCAGAGCGCTTGCTGTGACCAGAACAGAGCTGACTGGACAGATGGAACTCCTGCTCCCGGACTCAATCTCCACGTTTCAACGGCTGAGCTATTTGCTGCCTAAATTCCCAAACTGCTTTCCTGTAAATGAATTTAGGAAATTGAGGTAAAAGTAGTTATCTTTTTCTGAATTAAACCTTTCCCGTAGAGATATGGAAAACTGACATTAGTTTCTATTTTTGAAAGGAAAAGAGGTTTCTGAGAGTCTTGTGCAGTATCAAAAGCACTTTCCAAAGAGCACCCTGGAGGACTTGGGGAAGAAAAAGAAGTTAATGTATACCTGCAAATCCAATTGAACCAAATGGTCCCATTCAACCCAATCCCATTCAATCACATGCTATAAAAAGAAGGTCGGTGTCTACACAGTATCTTGTTCACCTCAAGTGCTTAAGAACTGTTGTGGACAAGAATGGGAGGTAGGGATGATAAAAGATAAGGTCTTATCTTTGAATCCTACTCCCATCCCGACAAAAACAAAAGAATTTTTACATAGCAAATACTTCAAAGATTTTAACTAGATCTGAATTTGTTGAATTATGGGGAATGACAGGCAAAAGTGAACCTGACTCTATCACGACCATCATCCAAAGCACAAGTGCTTTTCTGAAGCATAAGCATCTAGGAGATTCCTGAAGTGTGTGGGGGTAAGTCAAAGAAGGAAAAGGAACAAAGATCTAACACTTACTGAGACTCGACCATGTGCTAGTCACGTATTTTACTTTATTATATATTTACTAGTAAAACTTTTATTTAATCAAATAAATGAAGAAACTGAGTATAGAAGCCTCTCCTTACCCAAGGTCACACTAGTATTTCTAAAATCCGTGTTTGCACCACACCATGCTATTTCCATAAATAAACACCTACTAAGGAAAAGGCACTTCCCAGGTCACTGGCATTTAATCATAACCAGTTACTATCATAATACTGCATCTAGTCCTCAACACAACCCTGCAAGGTAAGTTCTAGCCCTCCTATTACTTAGGCCAGTTATCCATTTATTGCCCCTCAGCTCCAAATCCACCCTTCTTTGCCTCGCCTTGTGATGCTGGAGCTGCGCCCCGTGAGCGTTTCACCAGCCTCCTGGCGAGCATCACCGGCATCCCATGGTGGTTTTCGGTTTATGTGCCCCACCCTGCAGCGTCTCAGGAACTTTCTGTGCCATATACTGGGCAACAGCCACTGCCCTCCAGAATGAGCTCTGAAATCTCAGCCCTGTGTGGGGACCACCCTTACAAATTTGTTCCTAGAGGCAGTGGCTGCTCCCTACCTCTGTTATTCCTGTGTTCCTTAGAGTCTGCTGCACTCGTTTACACTTGTTAATGATTCTTCATATTAAACTTTCCCTGTTCAACTTATTGGTGTGGTGTCAATCTCCTGACTGATGCTCCCTGATATATTCCTACTCTACAGGGATGAGCAAAAAGCAGCTTAGAGGAGTAAGACACCATCCTTGCCCTTGAGTTATTCAGTACGAAGAAAATGGCTAAAAGCATCTAGAGCACTCTATGAGCCAGACAGATTTTATACATTTAATATGCACTCCCTCATTTAATCCTCACATCAACCCTCCTTTACAGATGAGGAAACGGAGATATCTCAGGGATTAAATAATTTCCCCAGATCATACAGTGGACAGAGAAACCAGAGTTTCTGACCCCACAGTCCATTCTCAGCCATGCCATGCTACAGTGCTGCCACCATCAGCTGGCTGCAGTCAAAGAGGGAAAGGGGTGCAAGGAGGCAGAAGTGGGGCACAGAAACACAACAGTCCTTCACGAAATTTGGAAGAGCAAAAAAGAAGTTAAATTGTTGGCCAGAGGTCCACCTGTCTCCAAAGAATTTAAAATATGAGAAGGGACCATTAAAGGTCTTTTAAGTCAGTCTCTTAGTGTAAGAGACTTGGTGTACCGTGGTCAACAGGTACTCGGGAGACCGTATTAAATATCTCTTTCAGAATTAATGCTTGTCCATGTTTTATGAACCATTAATGTAGGAGAACTGATGGTCCACAGATTTCCACTCTGCCATCTCTGAGGTCCCAAACCCAGACTTTAATCCACGGAACCTGGGTCAGGGGTTCCGAATAGGTATATTGATTGCCTCTGACCCAGCTGTAAACCAAGACATCTCATGAATACTGCATCTCTCACATGAGGAGCAGTGATGTCTACATAATTAAAATTGAAGCAAGAAATGGCCAGAAGGGTGGGGAGAGAGGGATGAGGATTCAGACAGCTCTAACACCAATCCCACCCTATGGTAAACCAACACTGCCACTAAAACAATGCCCACCCGTTAGGTCAAACTTTAGCAGGATAAAACCTTTCCCTAGAGCCAAATGCAGCCCACTAGGATACAAAGACCTATCCCCTAGCCCACTGGGAAGAGAATTTGCTGGGGATGGGGATGCTTCTATATATTAGTCGAAGCCCGTGTCACCATGCCTGCCAACACTCTCTACCAATTTTCTTATAACTCTATCCAAATAGAATAACTGACTCCTAAGTATCTCCTTTTTCAAAAATGTTCCTGCCCATCAGTCCTAGATTTTCAGCCAGGATCAATTATAAATCCAATGAATGATCTATGCCAGTGATTTCCAAACTTTACTACACCTAGTAGTTTTTACATATCCCAATGCCTGGTCACACCCTGTACCCGATTAAATCAGAGTGTCTGGGGGGGTGGGGGGTGGTGAGAGCTAGTCTTCGGTTTTTTTTTTTTTTTAAACATTTATTTATTTATTTTTGGCTGTGTTGGGTCTTCATTGCTGCGTGTGGGCTTTCTCTAGTTGCAGCAAGTGGGGGCTACTCTTCATTGCGGTGCGTGGGCTTCTCATCGTGGTGGCTTCTCTTTGTTGCGGAGCGTGCGCTCGAGGCGCGCGGGTTTCAGTAGTTGTGGCACATGGGCTCAGTAGCTGTGGTGCACAGGCTTAGTTGCTCCGCAGCATGTGGGATCTTAGTTTCCTGACCAGGGATCAAACCCACGCCCCCTGCAGTGGCAGCGCAGAGTCTTAACCACTAAACCGCCAGGGAAGTCCCTCATTTAATCTTATTATTCCAGTTTCACAGAAGAGAAATTGAGTCAAGACACTATAAGCACATCTACAAGTTTATTCAGGACACCTGTGAGACTTCAACAAATTTTAAAAGATCAAGTCATCCCATGTTATCTTTTCCCTGATCTTTGGGTTTTAATTTAACCCAATTACCTTTGATCTATTCTTTTGATTTAGAAAACTGCTCTCTCTACACGAAAATACGTCATGTATGTGTTTGGTGACATTCTGAAACACACTGAAAAACAGAATGAAAATCCCTCCATTTCCTAGATCTTCAGAATGAGAGTGAGTGCTCAGGGGCCATGACAAATATCTACACAAGAAAGCAGGCACTAGAGATTGGTTCAAGATGGCAGAGTAGAAGGACGTGCTCTCACTCCCTCTTGCAAGAACACCAGAATCACAACTAACTGCTGAACAATCATCGACAGGAAGACACTGGAACTCACCAAAAAAGATACCCCACAACCAAGACAAAGGAGAAGCCACAGTTAGACGGTAGGAGGGGTGCAATCACAATAAAATCAAATCCCATAACTGCTGGGTGGGTGACTCACAAACTGGAGAACACTTATACCACAGAAGTCCACCCACTGGAGTGAAGGTTCTGAGCCCCACGTCAGGCTTCCCAATCTGGGGGTCCCGCAACGGGAGGAGGAATTCCTAGAGAATCAGACTTTGAAGGCTAGCGGGATTTGATTGCAGGACTTCAACAGGACTGGGGGAAACAGAGACTCCGCTCTTGGAGGGCACACACAAAGCAGTGTGCACATCGGGACCCAAGGGAAGGAGCAGTGACCACATAGGAGACTGAACCAGACCTACCTGCTAGTGTTGGAGGGTCTCCTGCAGAGGCGGGGGTGGCTGTGTGTCACCGTGAGGACAAGGACACTGGCAGCAGAAGTTCTGGGAAGTACTCCTTGGCGTGAGCCCTCCCAGAGTCTACCATTAGCCCCACCAAAGAGCCCGGGTAGGCTCCAGTGTTGGGTCACCTCAGGCCAAACTACCAACAGGGAGGGAACCCAGCCCCACCCATCAGCAGACAAGTGGATTAAAGTTTTACTGAGCTCTGCCCACCAAAGCAACAACCAGCTCTACCCACCACCAGTCCCTCCAGTCAGGAAACTTGCACAAGCCTCTTAGATAGCCTCATCCACCAGAGGGCAGACAGCAGAAGCAAGAAGAACTACAATCCTGCAGCCTGTGGAACAAAAACCACATTCACAGAAAGACAGACAAGATGAAAAGGCAGAGGGCTATGTACCAGATGAAGGAACAAGATAAAACCCCAGAAAAACAACTAAAGGAAGTGGAGATAGGCAACCTTCCAGAATAAGAATTCAGAATAATGATAGTGAAGATGATCCAGGACCTCGGAAAAAGAATGGAGGCAAAGATCGAGAATATCCAAGAAATGTTTAACAAAGATCTAGAAGAATTAAAGAACAAACAAACAGAGATGAACAACACAATAACTGAAATGAAAAATACACTAGAAGGAATCAATAGCAGAATAACTGAGGCAGAAGAACGGATAAGTGACCTGGAAGACAGAATGGTGGAATTCACTGCTGCGGAACAGAATAAAGAAAAAAGAATGAAAAGAAATGAAGACAGCCTAAGGGACCTCTGGGACAACATTAAACACAACAACATTTGCATTACAGGGGTCCCAGGAGGAGAAGAGAGAGAGAAAGAACCCAAGAAAATATTTGAAGAGATTACAGTTGAAAATTTCCTTAACATGGGAAAGGAAATAGCCACCCAAGTCCAGGAAGAGCAGAGAGTCCCACACAGGATAAAACCAAGGAGAAACACGCTGAGACACACAGTAATCAAACTGGCAGAAATTAAAGACAAGGAAAAATTATTGAAAGCAGCAAGGGAAAAATGACAAATAACATACAAGGGACCTCCCATAAGGTTAACAGCTGATTTCTCAGCAGAAACTCTACAAGCCAGAAGAGAGTGGCATGATATACTTAAAGTGATGAAAGGGAAGAACCTACAACCAAGATTACTCTACCTGGCAAGGATCTCATTCAGATTCGATGGAGAAATCAAACGCTTTGCAGGCAAGCAAAAGCTAAGAGAATTCAGGACCACCAAACCAGCTCTACAACAAATGCTAAAGGAACTTCTCTAAGTGGGAAACACAAGAGAAGAAAAGGACCTACAAAAACAAACCCAAAACAATTAAGAAAATGGTCATAGGAACATACATATCGATAATTACCTAAAACGTGAATGGATTAAATGCTCCAACCAAAAGACACAGGCTTGCTGAATGGATACAAAAACAAGACCCATATATATGCTGTCTACAAGAGACCCACTTCAGACCTAGGGACACATATGGACTGAAAGTGAGGGGATGCAAAAAGATATTCCATGTAAATGGAAATCAAAAGAAAGCTGGAGTAGCAATACTCATATCAGACAAAATAGACTTTAAAATAAAGAATGTTACAAGAGACAAGGAAGGACACTACATAATGATCAAGGGATCAATCCAGGAAGAAGATATAACAATTATAAATATATATGCACTCAACATAGGAGCAC
Source organism: Eschrichtius robustus (assembly GCF_028021215.1). Taxonomy (NCBI): domain Eukaryota; kingdom Metazoa; phylum Chordata; class Mammalia; order Artiodactyla; family Eschrichtiidae; genus Eschrichtius; species Eschrichtius robustus. The sequence continues at coordinate 9,828,790 of NC_090834.1, forward strand.
CTCAATACATAAGGCAACTGCTAACAGCTATAAAAGAGGAAATCGACAGTAATGCAATAATAGTGGGGGACCTTAAAAACCTCACTTACACCAATGGACAGATCATCCAAACAGAAAATTAACAAGGGAACACAAGCTTTAAATGACACAACAGACCAGACAGATTTAATTGATATTTACAGGACATTCCATCCAAAAACAGCAGATTACACTTTCCTCTCAAGTGAGCACAGAACATTCTCCAGGATAGATCACATCTTGGGTCACTAATCAAGCCTCAGTAAATTTAAGAAAACTGAAATCATATCAAGCATCTTTTCTGACCACAATGCTATGAGATTAGAAATCAATTACAGGGAAAAAAACGTAAAAAACGCAAACACATGGAGGCTAAACAATACGTTACTAAATAACCAAGAGATCACTGAAGAAATCAAAGAGGAAATCAAAAAATACCTAGAGACAAATGACAACGAAAACACGACAGTCCAAAACCTATGGATGCAGCAAAAGCAGTTCTAAGAGGGAAGTTTATAGCTATACAAGCCTACCTCAAGAAACAAGAAAAATCTCAAATAAACAATCTAACCTTACACCTAAAGGGACTAGAGAAAGAAGAACAAACAAAAACCCAAAGTTAGTAGAAGGAAAGAAATCATACAGATCAGAGCAGAAATAAATGAAATAGAAACAAAGAAAACAATAGCAAAGATCAATAAAACTAAAAGCTGGTTCTTTGAGAAGATAAACAAAATCGACAAACCATTAGCCAGACTGATCAAGAAAAAGAGGGAGAGGACTCAAATCAATAAAATCAGAAATGAAAAAGGAGAAGTTACAACAGACACAGCAGAAAAACAAAGCATCCTAAGAGACTACTACAAGCAACTCTATGCCAATAAAATGGACAACCTGGAAGAGGTGGACAAATTCTTAGAAAGGTATAACCTTCCAAGACTGAACCAGGAAGAAACAGAAAATATGAACATACCAATCACAAGTAATGAAAGTGAAACTGTGATTAAAAATCTTCCAAGAAACAAAAGTCCAGGACCAGATGGCTTCACAGGTGAATTCTATCAAACATTTAGAGAAGAGCTAACATCCATCTTTCTCAAACTCTTCCAAAAAATTGCAGAGGAAGGAACACTCCCAAACTCATTCTATGAGGCCACAATCACCCTGATACCAAAACCAGACAAAGATACTATAAAAAAAGAAAATTACAGACCAATATCACTGATTAATATAGATGCAAAAATCCTCAACAAAACACTAGCAAACAGAATCCAACAACGCATTAAAAGGATCATACACCACGATCAAGTGGGATTTATCCCAGGGATGCAAGGATTCTTCAGTATACGCAAATCAATCAATGTGATACACCATATTAACAAATTGAAGAAGAAAAACCATATGATCATCTCAATAGATGCAGAAAAAGCTTTTGACAAAATTCAACACCCATTTCTGATAAAAACTCTCCAGAAAGTGGGCATAGAGGGAATCTACCTCAACATAATAAAGGCCATATACGACAAACCCACAGCAAACATCCTTTTCAATGGTGAAAAACTGAAAGCATTTCCTCTAAGATCAGGAACGAGACAAGGATGTCCACTCTCGCCACTATTATTCAACATAGTTCTGGAAGTCCTAGCCACGGCAATCAGAGAAGAAAAAGAAATAAAAGGAATACAAATTGGAAAAGAAGAAGTAAAGCTGTTACTGTTTGCAGATGACATGATACTATACACAGAGAATCCTAAAGATGCCACCAGAAAACTCCTCGAGCTAATCAGTGAATTTGGTAAAGTTGCAGGATACAAAATTAATGCACAGAAATCTCTTGCATTCCTAAAAAATAATGATGAAAAATCTGAAAGAGAAATTAAGGAAACACTCCCATTTACCATTGCAACAAAAAGAATAAAATACCTAGGAATAAACCTACCTAGGGAGACAAAAGCCCTGTATGCAGAAAACTGTAAGACACTGTTGAAAGAAATTAAGGATGATACCAACAGATGGAGAGATATACCATGTTCTTGGATTGGAAGAATCAATATTGTGAAAATGACTCTACTACCCCAAGCAATCTACAGATTCAATGCAATCCCTATCAAATTACCAATGGCATTTTTTTACAGAATTAGAACCAAAAAATCTTAAAATTTGTATGGAGACACAAAAGACCCCGAATAGCCAAAGCAGTCTTGAGGGAAAAAAACAGAGCTGGAGGAATCAGACTCCCTGACTTCAGACTATACAACCAAGCTACAGTAATCAAGACAATATGGTATTGGCACAAAAACAGGAATACAGATCAATGGAACAGGATAGAAAGCCCAGAGATAAACCCACGCACCCGTGGTCAACTCATCTATGACAAAGGAGGCAAGGATATACAATGGAGAAAAGATAGTCTCTTCAATAAGTGGTGCTGGGAAAACTGGACAGCTACATGTAAGAGAATGAAATTAGAACACTCCCTAACACCATACACACACACAAAAAAACTCAAAATGGATTAGAGACCTAAATGTAAGACCTAAATAGACATTTCTCCAAAGAGGACATAGAGATGGCCAAGAAGCACATGAAAAGCTGCTCAACATCACTAATGATTAGAGAAATGCAAATCCAAACTACAATGAGGTATCACCTCACACCAGTTAGAATGGGCATCATCGGAAAAGCTACAAACAACAAATGCTGGAGAGGGTGTGGAGAAGAGGGAACCCTCTTGCACTGTTGGTGGGAATGTAAATTGATACAGCCACTATAGAGAACAGTATGGAGGTTCCTTAAAAAACTAAAAATAGAATTACCATATGACCCAGCAATCCCACTCACTACTGGGCATATACCCAGAGAAAACCATAATTCAAAAAGGCACATGCACCCCAATGTTTACTGTGGCACTATTTACAATAGCCAGGTCATGGAAGCAACCTAAATGCCCACTGACAGACGAATGGATAAAGAAGATGTGGTACATATATATAAAATAGAATATTACTCAGCCATAAAAAGGAACGAAATTGGGTCATTTGTAGAGACCTGGATGGATCTAGAGACTGTCATACAGAGTGAAGTAAGTCAGAAAGAGAAAAACAAATATCGTATGTTAACGCATGTTATGTGGAACCTAGAGAAATGGTACAGATGAACCGGTTTGCAGGGCAGAAATTGAGACACAGATGCAGAGAACAAATGTATGGACACCAAGGGGGGGAAGCGGCAGGGGGTGGGGGTGGTGGTGTGCTGAATTGGGCGATTGGGATTGACCTGTATACACTGATGTGTATAAAATGGATGACTAATAAGAACCTGCTGTATAAAAAAAGAAAGAAGATAAAATTCAAAAAAAAAAAAAAAAAAAAGAAAGCAGGCACTAAAGTGCTCTACCCCAGAGAGAAAGCCCAGACCCCCACATGTACCAGAACATTACACCTCACATGTGGAAAGGATCGGAGGCAAGGATCTGGAGTTGATGCCTGGGAGGAAAAAATGGGATTGAGGAAAATGAAGATAATCTCTGGTCCTGATTCAGTGGGGGAAGCAGGTGGTAAGAGGGGTCTGTGTGGAGCCCAGGGAGCGCTGAGGAGTTAAAGTAGAGAAAGAAAAAGTGAGGAGGCTGACAAATGGGATCCGCAGCTCAAGGAAAGGACTCAGTCTCACTGAAAAGGGACCATCCTCAGGCAAGTCTGTCCTCTCTCCAGGCGATCATAACGGCCCAAGCAGGAAGGCCCTGAATGGAGAAACTGCCAGTAGGGTAGCTACAAGTGGGGCTGGAGACCTTTAAAACCTGGGCACAGAGCTAAGCTAATTACTTCATTATGCAAATGAAAGTAGTTTAACTTGCCCACAACCCCAGCGTTAACACAGAAGAGGATTAAATCATAATACACCTGCTCTATGAGAGGGTGATTTTGAGGAAGAAGAGATGTAAGGCCAAGTGCAACGTCCTTGACTCTGAGACATGTGCAAGGACATTATAGTGAAGCAGTTACCTCAGTGCACTGCTCCCTTCCACAGAGAGGCACTCATCTCCCTGTAGTAAGAGCTGCTGATGGGTCACACCCTAGCTCCTCTTGGGGCCCTGCCCTTGACCAAAGAGAGCAGCCTCACAGAAGAGTATGCCCCCTCCCTGAGGACAGACCACTCCTAATGGCTAGTCCCTCAGGAATGCGAAACCTGCCCCTTTGGGGATAACTTTTTTGGGAACCTTGCCGCAATTTGGGGTAACTCTGCAGGGCCATCCAGAACCAGAGCTGTCCATGGGATTGGCCCAAGTGCATCAAAGTTTAACTTCTCCCTCTGCCCAATCCTGATTCCCTCACTCACTTCCAGGCTTGTTCCCAAGAGCACTTCCCAATAAACCTCCTGCAGGCAAATCCGTCTCCATGTCTTTCCCAGGGTCTCTTTCCAAACTATGACACACACCAATTACAGTGAAGGAGTGTGTGAAGAGGGAGGTGACAGGACACACTGCTGAAGTTTAAGAAAAACGCCAAATTTCAGCCTCAAGAAATCAGTACCAGCCTGGAATTTCTAGAGAGACACTTGGTCCCCTGGGACAGGTGGATGGCCACGCTATGGCTTCTACCTCTGTCCACCTCCGGATATTAGGGGAGACTCAGCCCCCCTCCAAATCACCTCTTTGCAGAGGTAACTGACCTCTCCTTAATCCTGGATTAAGGTCTTAGAGAGGGACGCCTGCTTGCTGGTGCCCCAGTTAAGATGTTGACACACTGTACTTAAGGACAGACTTCAAGTCCTTCCGGCCACTGGCCTGAGGCTTGGGCCACATGACTGCCCCCTCCATCTCCCTCTGCCCCCTGCCCACTCTTCCTTTAACGGAGAGAGAAGCAGCCAGCTGTGACAGCTAATAGAGCTCACGTCATGAAAACACTATGGTTAGGCCCCTGCACCGCACTGGAGCTGGTGAGGGAGAGAGGGGGTCATGATGAGTGAGTTAGGAAGGATCCTCGTCACAGCAATGACCCTGCCCCAGCTGGGGGTCCCCGGTGTGTTCCGGGGAGGCTGCTGTTGCCTCCTGGCCCCACTGCACACACCCCCGCATCTCAGGAGTTTAGTTGGTCAGTGGAGCCGGGACAGAAAACCCAGGTGGAAAGAAAGCACCAGAGCTCACTGGTCACGCACACCCTGACCCAGCTCTTCTTTAATTCATGCCAGACTCTCCGGAGGACAACTGGGAGTGCTCTCACACGGGCACTGAGAGACCTTCCACCATCTCTCTTTCCTTAGGATGGCACAGTGGTCCGGACCCTGTAAGTGCTGCCTCGAGTCTGGCTTCTGCAGACGTGTCCAAGCTGCTCTGTGCGGCTGCCAGACCCTGTCTGGGCTCCCCTATGATGTGAGTTGCTCATATTTATGAACATCTCTTCTCAGTGTCCATTTCTCCATACACGTCCAGCCATGGCAGTTAGTCTGCTCAGCCACCCCTCCCAAGGGCAGCACCTGGGCTGCTTTGGCCACTGTCCCCAAGCCAGGCCTCCTCCTAGTTGGGGACAGAGTATACACGTGACTCTCGATGAGGACGATGCAGGCTATGGAAGGAGTTACTAACAAGCCCCAGTCCCAAACTCACTATATAAGACAGCGTCCACCTTCATGAGGTACAGGCACCCAGGTGACACTGGTGGTGACCTTGGATGTGTCCCACCTTTTCTCCGGGCCTCAGTTTCCCCCTCTTTTATAAGAAGGGGTTGGTCTAGATGACCCCCATGAAGACCTGTGACCATTGTTCACCCTCACACATCTCCAAGTGCTAATAAAAAAAAAAAAAAAAAAAGAGCTCTGTGGCCACAAACTGAGGTAGAACAAAGCAGCAATGCTGACCACAGGAGACAGGGCCAGTGCCCGGCCATGAGGCTGCTCTCTTTACACCTTCTCTCTTCTGAACACATCGTTGCCTTGAACTACCTGCCTCTCCTCTCCCTTCCTCTGTATCTCCTGTCTCTCCAGAGAAGAAGAGCTAAAACGCTGTGAGGGCAGTTGTGCTGGGCATCTGGGAGCCAATGCTCACTAAAGAGTTTGGGCCTGGCCTGACTCTCCATTCCAAACCTGACGGGGGCTGGAAAGGAACAGGTAGGAACAGATGCGACTAAGGAAGTAAGTAGCCATGTGGCAAGCTGGGGACACCAACTCACCACGTGCATATGCTGTGACACCCTGGCGGTACCATGGCCTCCAACCAAAATCAAATCTAAGCAAAACCATCTTCCTTTCTCACAGCCCACACGCTGTTAACCAACCATTCAGCCATGCACCCCCGATGCTGGAGGCTCCCTGATGTCAGGGGTACTGCAGAATAAGCCCTGACTTATGGGAAGGGCCTTTTTTCTACAAAGCCTGAAGGAATATAAAGGTAGAGCGGGCAAAGATCACAATGCTCGGCAAGGGCCAAAACTACAGGGTGACTGTGAGAGTAACCAAAATACACCTGGGCCTCGCCAACAGCAGCCAGTAAAGGGAGGTAATAAACCCCCTGCAAATGATACCTAGAGAGGGCACCGCTCTTTATGAGGTCTATTGCTCAGATAAGATAAATAAGACAGTGTGGGTCTGGACAGCCTGCCCTATGCAAAACTGTAAAGCAACTGGGAATGTTTAGACTAAAGGAGAAATGCCTTAAAGTAAGCAGGATATCAAGTAATTGAAAAGAGGAAGAGAGAGGGAAAGCCAAAAGAGAGAAGAGTCCTTTTTTGTTTCTCTAGAGAGCAGTTATCAGATTACATGATTGGGTTCGAAGTAATATGGAATATTCTAAGAGTTTAGGGTGCGCTTCTAGTCAAGAGGCTGGCTTCACATCCCGATCTCCAGGCTGGTCCAGATGATCCTACAAAACCTCCCGACTCTGAGACATCCCCTGTGCTGAGCAGTGCCCAGTCACAGATGACACCCAGTGAGCCTACAGGGTAGGAATGAGCACAGGGCCTTCTGATTTTCGTATCGGAAACCAGTAGGGAATCTCCACCTGCTCCCATTCTATGGATCCTTCTTCTCTAGATCGAGAGGGAAGGGCTTCCCTCTATTGTTAGGGGCCAGAGATAACATCCACAGACTCCATGAATCTCCAAAGTGGAAAGGCCTTTTGATCTCACTCAGCCTAATTTTTCACCCAAAGCAGTGCTTTCCTCTGCAGCTTCCCTGGAGGAGAAGGAAAAGAAACCAAAGGATCTCTTCCATTAGCTTCCAAAATAATGAATCAATGTTCTTAACTCATGGGGCAGGTTAGCCAAACCCTTCTCCCAGGAGAGGCTGATACGTGTCCCTCAATCCACTGAGGTCCTCCTTCTGCCCATCACTGTGGGTCTCAGAACCACCAGAAGTACCAAAATCTCCCCCAACCAAGAACAGAAATGCACCTGTGAAGCTTCCTGGAAATCTTGTGAAATATGCTCAAGAGGGAGTGAGTGGGTGCTAGGAAAGCTCTGCCCACTGCTGGGTTCCCTGTGTGCTGACATTTGTGATCAAGATGGAAAATATCCACGAGACATGCCCTGGAGACTGGCTTGTTTTCTTCTAAATAATCTTGCATTCGACTCACCAAAAACTCTTGTAACAGGATCTATAAAATACCACCGCCTGGGTGTACGGCATTAGAATGCTCTACTAGACCAATGGCCTTTTGTCCAGCCTTGATTATTTCCCAGAACACCCTGGGGGGAAGGTAGAAAGGAATAGCTCAGTCCTCCCAGGTTGGGTGTCTCTCTCCCACCCTCCTCCAGCCCGCATGCCATGCCCATAAGCAGCCGGATCAATGTGATTCCTGAGTAGCGAATGCAAAGAGAAATTAGAAGGCACAGGAAGAAAAAGAAGCCTTGAGCTGGACACTAAACATGGAAAATTTTAGTCCAACAGAATCGTTTTCAGAAAAGTAGTGGTTGAGCAAAACCAAAAAGTTATAATTAAAAACTTGGATGCGTGCTGAACTATAGCAGTGCCCACTCTGGCTCAGCGGTGCTCCTGAGGGTAGCACCACCCACATACCCCTGGTTACACACCCCCCCGAGCCCCCACGGATGCTTGTGTGCTTGTGTCCCTTCTCCTTCCCTGAGGTCAGGAAGGCTATGCAGAGGGCCCAATTTAACTCAGGGGATGGAGCTGGGTGTGGGTAGTAATTAGGATACCTTGTATTTATGTCTAGCTATTTCTGGCCTGCGGCTTGTTTTCTCCTCCTTCAGTTCCCTCTGAAGAGGTCAGTCAGCCTCACAGATGTGGATTCTGGCCTTCCTGTGCCAGCATTCCAGCGCTCATCAGCGTCACCTCGCCCAGAGGTGTAGGTTAGGCCAGGATTTTTGTCCTCACCCTACTGGCCAAGTGACAGGGAGAGCAGATGGTAGGGCCACCTCAGAGAGAGTCACACAGACGTACCTGAGAATTGCTGCTCATTTACTAAAGCATATAAGGCTTCCCTTCCCAAGGCCAGCTTAGCCAGGGCACACTAAAAGACTATTAAATCAGGGCACACTAAAAGACTATTAAATCAGGGCACACTAAAAGACTATTCAAATCGTGATCTCCTGGATGAAACCTGGATGACTAGTTTACCAAAGAAAAAAAAAGGTTTCACAAAAAAGTCTACAGTACTACTGATGTGTTAGTTCTGTTGTGCTAACTTTATAAATATCAGCTCCTTTCATCCTCATAACCACCCTATACGGTAGGGACTAAATTATCCCTATTTTAACGGGTGAGACAACTGAGGCACACAGAGGTTGAGAAACTTACCCAAGATCACAGAGATAGTAGCTGGTGGGGCCAGGATTCAAGCCCAGCGGACCAGCCCCAGGGTATACGCTTGTAACCACTGAAGAGAAGCCGCCTTGCTTAAATTCGTGGGCCCCGCGCAGATACTCTGATTCAGCACGTCCCCACATGATCCTGAGGACCAACCAGGTTTGGAGATCGCTAATGAAGTCGGTGGCTCTCAAACTACGGTGTGCTTGTGGGTATTCAGATTCCTGGGCCCCAGAAGTTCTAGAATTGGAACCAAGGATCTATAGTTTTAACAGGCGCCCAAGATGAGGCCAGTGCAGGTGGTTCACAGAAGGCCCGTGTAGAGAACTAGTCCCATCGCCTCACCCGGCTCACCTGGGACAAGCAAACAGCTCACTGGGGCACCTCAGGGCTGCCTGCGTTGACTGTCCCTTCTTCACTGGAGCAGCCCTGGGGGAGGGGAGCTGGTGGCTGTGTGAGGGCTGCTCTGTTCTTTGGCCTTGGTGACAGGCTGCGTTCAGATGGCGGAGGAGGGGGAGGGGGGCCTGAAGGGAGCTCACCGTCCCTCCACCCTCGACAGGCTGCACATCAGAGCGGCACACGCAGTGGGGAGCGGGAAAAGGAGAAAAGACGGCGGCCTGGGCCCCCGTCTCCCGTCACCAGAACAATGGCCTCTTCAAATCCCTGGCATCTGAACTGGCAGTCGGCCACCAGGGAAGAAAAGAGCCTGCTGTCCCTTTAAGGACGCCCTCTCTCCGCAAAGGTCAGAAATGCCAGCTCAGCCGGCCCAGCGGCTGCCATTTTGCCGCTTTGGTGCCCTGGGGCCCCGGGCCGTGAGCCCCGTTCAAGCTGGTTCTCCGGGCACCTGCTGTCTTCGGGAGAAGGCAGAGCACCTGCGTGACAGCTGCGGCTCCAGGCGAGGTTCAGGGATCAGGCAGGAAGGGCCGGTGCAGCGGAAACCCAAGACCTCATCTGTTTCTCAAACTCATCCTCCTAGGGAGAGTTAGCTCCAAGGAAGCGGGACTTGGGGGGGCCAGGTCAAAGATGACCGCGGGAGGGGTGGGGGTCAAAAAGAAAACGGACCAAGGAATGGGCGCTCCAAGAGAAACATTTCATCCAAGAGAGCAAAGGCTGACAGATGACAGATCCAGAACTCACAAAGAGAACGGGGCAGGGAGTGGAGGTTGGCAGGAAATACTGGGGAGTGGTCAGGGTTTTCTCCTACAGACTGAGTTCAAATCCTGCCACTTTATGTAATCTGGGGCACCGTTCCTAACTTCGCTGAGCTGCAGTGCCTCTGCAATGTTGGCATATACTGAGCAGTGAATAAACATTAGAAACTAATACTGTCTATTATTAGAGTACTAGCCGCTCAGTGTGTTCCTCAGGAGGCCTGAATCCCAGACCACACCACTGGTCCCACTAAGTCATCCTGCAAATATGTGCCGTGAGGAAAGGGGGGCGCTCATTTAGGAAACTACACGGTGAGGCAAATCATGATTCTCATGAGAAAACAACTGAAAATTAGTCATCTATTCATAATACAATGCAAGGGTGGGTGAACTCTTTCTGTAAAGAGCCAGGTAGTAAGATCACACAGTCTGACCATCCTACTGAACTCTGCTGCTGCAGGGTTAAAGCAGCCATAGACAACGTGCAAGTGAAAGAACATGGCTGTGTCCCAATAAAACTTTATTTACAGAACAGGCAGCAGGCTGAAGCTGGCTGACCCCTGAAATAAAGGATGGCATTAATAGAGGAAATGATGAGTCCTTATGGTGGCAGAGGCCCATTTCTTGCTCTTCTCATGGGACTGAGAGTATTTTACCCAATTACTTGACGTCCAGGAAGAGATTTTAGCCGACACCAGCTACCTGCAATGATTCCTGTATGCTGGTTTCCTCAGCATCTATGTCTGGAGTTTGCCCAGTACCTCTCTGCACTTCAGAGGGTTCTTTTCCTTGCTCTTCTGCACGTCCTCTAATGCTTGAGATTGGGAGCTCACAGGGCAGGGTCTCCTCCTCCTCCAGCAAGCACGGTGAGAAACTGGCTGAACTGGCCACCCCTCAAGATGTCTTCCTTGAAATCCCTCATTGCAAAAATGCCCGCCCCTCACCCACTTTCCCAGGCCACAGTGGGTTGGATCCTACAACTCTGTCCTTCAGCAGCTTCCTAAACAGCTGCGCATCTCAGGGAACCCAGGCAGATTTTCACTCATTCACTGATTTATTTAAATAGGGGAGTGCCCACTGTGTGCTAGGTAAATCTTAGAAAACACAAATTTCCCTTCCGCTTTGAGTGGAGTTGGAGAGAGGCTGCTATGGCTGGAATCTTCTCAAAAGGCTGCTCTGAAGCGTATTTATTTCCTGCTCCCTGGTGTCTTTCTACCCGAGAGCTCAAACACTTCGAAAACAACTTTCTCAACAGTACTAACAACTTTTAACATGATGATTTCTAAATGGCACTAAAAGCAGAAAGGGGCTTCCCTGGTGGCACAGTGGTTAAGAATCCACCTGCCAATGCAGGAGACACGGGTTCCAGCCCTGGTCCAGGAAGATCCCACATGCCGCGGAGCAACTAAGCCCGAATGCACAACTACTGAGCCTGCGCTCTAGAGCCTGCGAGCCACAACTACTGAACCTGCATGCCACAACTGCTGAAGCCCACGCACCTAGAGCCCGTGCTCCACAACAAGAGAAGCCACCACAATGAGAAGCCTGCACACCTCAACAAAAGAGTACCCGCTCGCCGCAACTAGAGAAAGCCCGCGCACAGCAATGAAGACCCAACCCAGCCAAAAATAAATAAATAAATAAAAATAAAAGCAGGAAGGATAAGAAAAGCTGAGAATGAGGAAACAGTGAGATCCAAAGCAACGAAGGTAGAAAGGAAAGGAAAAAAAAAAAAAAAAAGATCACTATTTCAGATTAAAAAAAAAAAAAAAATACTGCTTACTTACATCATTCTCTCTGCATCAAATGACCTCATTCCACAAGTCCAACCTGTATGGTCCCAGCCTTCCTTCAAAGCTCTGCTCCCAATGTATCTTCCCCGGGGACACTTCCCTGATAAACTCCCCCCAAATCTCAAACTCTCCAGCATCCCTTAGAATTCTCCAGCACGCCTCCCACTTGTTCATGTACCTTAAGTGTGGTGTATGAGAGCCTATGGGCTATGTCTTAACCCTTGGACTATCACCTTCTCAAAACCCCTATCAGGATTTTTCCTTCTTCCACATTCCCCATGGCACACTGTAATTGGCAAATGCTCTCCCTACACTGTTGCTCGGCCAAGGCCCTGCTTCAACGGAAGAGCTGCTGCTATCTTACAGTATCCTCAGCGACCTGCCATCACTTCTCATACCACCATTTACTCATTCATTCATTCATTCAGTTATTCACTCAACAAAACTGATGCAGACTGTTTGCGTGCCAAGCAGTGTGCTGAAGGTTGCCTTATATCTCATTTGCAAATTTATTTAATCCTCAAACCAGCCTACTTAGATAGATATTATTAATATGTAACTGGCACACAATAACACAGGTGATTTCAGAAAGGATGATGGAAAGTGTGGGCGACTGATGGGAAGGGGTAGACTATCATACTCTGGAAAAGAGGTACCTATCTACCTGGGCTGCTGCTCTGATGCTAGGAAAATGAACATGACTTATGATAGTCCCTTCTCATCCCATGACTGAAAATGTAGTCACCTGAGTTTTATAAAAGTATCAACTGATACAATTTTATATCAAATGGACCAATGCATTAAATTTAAAAACAAACCACAGAAAAACTCAAAGCTTAAGTGAATATGTATACTGTTAAGGTTGGGAGGAACTTTCTATGAATAATACCCAACAGGGGAAGGGAGACTGACCTGATCACATTCAAACAAACAAGCTTCAATGTGCTGAAAATCAGCCTGACATTAAAAGACAAAAAATCCAGGGAAAGTACTTAAAACATGTATGACTAAGGGTTACTAGCCTTATTATGTTGAAGAGTTGTGAGCAAGGAGAAAGACAAACACCTCAACAGGAAGGTGGGCAAAGAACAAAAAAGGCAATTCGCAGAAGAAATATACATGAGTAATAAGGAAATTAAAAGCATGTAGTCAATGATCAAAGAAATGCAAATTAATGCAACTCTGAGACACCGCTTGTGGAGTATCAGATTGGCAAAGACTAAAAAGAATGGTAATGCCAGGCAGGCAAAGACAAGGGGAACAAACACTCTCATAACCTGGGGGTGGGCGGGTAAACTGGAACAACCTTTCCAAGGACAACTTGGCACGTGTGTTAAAAGCTGTTGACCTAGAAATCTGGCTTCTAAATTTTTATCTGAAGAACGTTAGTATGACGTTATTTTTCATCTTGAAGAATTAGAAATAAGCTAAATGTCAAATAAGAGGAGACTGGACAAATACTTGCATATTTGCACTGCTACCCTTAATACTAATTAGGTAAATCAATGTTAGTTGATTACAGAGAGATCAGATATTAAAGAACTTAAGAACAGCATATAGAATGAATTATCAATTTCAGCTATTTCTTCCTATGAAAAAATAGCTCAAAGGATATAAAGTAAAATGTTAATAGTGATTATCTCTGAAGGGTGGTATTATGATTGATTTTTTTTAAAATATTTTCTAATTTTTCTACAATGCTCACAATTTTTGTTGCCAAAAGAATCAAACAAGTTAAAAGTACTGATAATTTTTTTCTTCAAAAATTTCTTTAGGGCTTCCCTGGTGGCGCAGTGGCTGAGAATCGGCCTGCTAATGCAGGGGACACGGGTTCGAGCCCTGGTCTGGGAAGATCCCACATGCCGCGGAGCAACTAGGCCCGTGAGCCACAACTACTGAGCCTGCGCGTCTGGAGCCTGTGCTCCGCAACAAGAGAGGCCGCGACAGTGAGAGGCCCGCGCACCGCGATGAAGAGTGGCCCCCACTTGCCGCAACTAGAGAAAGCCCTCGCACAGAAACGAAGACCCAACACAGCCAAAAATAAATAAATAAATAAATAAATAAATAAATAAATAAATAAAAATTTCTTTAATTTTGATTTTCAAAAGACAAGAAATCTATAAAAGAACTTTGAAAAGCAAAATATAAATTCAAGAATACAATCAATTATCCAGCAAATATTTCTTTGAGCACCAACTGTGTGTAAAGCCCTGAAGAAAGTACAGTGAAGGGACTTCCCTGGTGGTGCAGTGGTTAAGACTCCGTGCTCCCAGTTAAGCGGACCCGGGTTCGATCCCTGGTCAGGGAACTAGATCCCACATGCATGCCGCAACTAAAGAGCCCACAAGCCACAACTAAGACCCAGCACAACCAAATAAATAAATATTAAAAATAAATAAAGTCTTAAAAAAAAAAACCAAAAACAAAGTACAGTGAGAATCAACAAGGACCTACTGTATAACACAGGGAACTCTACTCAGTATTCTGTAATAACCTATATGGGAAAAGAATCTGAAAAAGAATGGATATGTGTATATGTGTAAGTGAATCACTTTGCTGTACACCTGAAACTAATACAACATTGTAAATCAACTATACTTCAATATAAAATAAAAATTAAATTAAGGGACTTCCCTGGTGGTCCACTGGGTAGGACTCTGAGCCCCCACTGCAGGGGGCCCGGGTTCGATCCCCGGTCGGTAAACTAGATCCCACATGTATGCTGCAACTAAGAAGTCCGCATGCCACAACTAAAGATCCTGTGTGCCGCAACTAAGACCTGGCACAGCCTAAATAAATAAATAAATAGTAAATAGTAAAAAAAATTAAATTATAAAAAGAAAGTACAATGAGAAAATAAAACAAAAATCAGAATAACTCTCTACTCTCAGAGAAGGCTTAATGTTATAAAGACAGAATGATACCTAATCCAACACAATGTAATTATGGGAATCCAAGCAAAGTGCTCCTATTTGGGGATAAGATAAATCTGGGAAGACTTTTTCAAGGCGGTGACCGTAAAGCTAAATTTTGAAGGATAAATAGGATTTCCATAGGCAGAGAAGAGAGAAGCATGAACAAAAGAGCAGTGTTTAACTATGACTGTAGTTCTAGGAAAAGGTACGTGAGATGCTCTGCAAAGGATAGGTCTGTTAGGGTGGCGGGGACAGCAGAGGTCATGGAAGGATGGAGTGGATGACGAGGCTGGACAGTCAGGATGGAGCCAGACTGGAGAAGGCCCTGAGTGACACGCCAGGCTGTCAACTGCGTTTTGTAGGCGACACGAAGCCAAATTCAGGTTTTGAAGAAGGGTTGGAAATCTGACCTACATGACAGCTGAATGAAAAATGGACCCAAGAGTTACAGAAGAGATTAGATTATTCAGCCACGAAAAAGGAATGAAGTACTGATACATGCTACAACTTGGATGAACCTTAAAAACATAGTACTAAGTGGAAGAAGCCAGTCACCAAAGTATATGCATGTGTGTGTGTATATATATATATACATACATATATTTCATAAATGGAAAATATGTATGTATATATGTATATGCATGTGTGTATGTATATATACACACGCATCTATTACATGAAGTCCAGATTAGGGCAATCTACAGAGACAGAAAGTAGATTAGTAGCTGCCCAGGGCTGGGCTGGGAGGGTTGGGATGTGCCAGCTAAAAGGTATAGGGTCTCTTTTTGAGGTGAAGAAAATGCTCTAAAATTGGCTGTCATGATGATTGTGAATATACTAAGAACTGAATGGTATACTTTATTTACTTATTTATTTTCATTTATCTATTTTTGGCCGCATCGGGTCTTAGTTGCGGCATGTGGGATCTTTTGTTGCAGCGCACGGGCTCAGTCGTTGCAGTGCTCGGGCTTAGTTGCCCCACGGTATATGGGATCTTAGTTCCCCAACCAGGGCTCGAACCCGTGTCCCCTGCACTGGAAGGCGGATTCTCAACCACTGGACCACCAGGGAAGTCCCTGAATGGTACACTTTAAATGAGTCAATTGTATGGTATGAGAATTATGTCTCAA
Organism: Eschrichtius robustus; assembly: GCF_028021215.1. Lineage (NCBI taxonomy): Eukaryota > Metazoa > Chordata > Mammalia > Artiodactyla > Eschrichtiidae > Eschrichtius > Eschrichtius robustus. The sequence goes on from NC_090834.1 coordinate 9,844,554, forward strand.
TAAAGCTGTTCCAAAAAAAAAAAAAAAGAGGGAGGAGATCAGCCAGGTGGCTATTGCAACAGGCCAAGTAAGACATTCAAAGGTTATGAATTAAATCAGTGGCAGTAGTCATGGGAAAGAGTGGAGGATGATCAGAGACACTGCAACGACGGAAGTAACCATGTGGGGAGTGAGGGAGAACAAGTAAAAAAAAACAGCTCAGAAGTTTCCAATGTGAATGACTAAGAGAGGATGTGAGGGGAAGGCTGGATGGGAGACTATTATAAATCTGCTTTTTACATGAAAAAGCAAAAGTGAGTTTGAGGAGCTTAAGCCCATTCCCGGAAGTAAGGGAACAGAGAGAGAGGTGCAGATCTGGAGTTGACAGCCCTTCTCCTGGCAGTGGAGACTAAGGGTCTTTTGTGACTGGTGATGACAATTATTAATTATATTTAGCACTAATGACCAGTTTAAAGTGGTCCTAACTTATGCCTAGAAATATGCTTAGGAGAATTTAGCCAGAGACAGAAGTTAAGATTGCAGCAAGCAAGGAAAACCAATTCTATAGCTGCATACACAATATTCCAAGCACTGAAAAGAGCTGAGTATTTACTGCTCCAAGTAGGGACTTTTGTAAAAAGGAGTATTATCATTGTAGCTACAAATGTAATGGTTTATACAAAGACTGCTCAATAGCTGAACGGCAGTAGTTAGCTCCTATTACTAGAGGGCCTCACAAGAGCACAAATTTTGCTTGTTTATATCAAAGAAGGAAAGAACATGGAGTAGAAACCTCGGTTCATAAAATCAGAGAGTTTAAAAAAAATCATTTAGACCAAAAAGATGACTAGGGAAAATAAGGTGCAATGAGCAAAGCAGATCACCTTCAAAAGCCCAATGGTCACAGTTCCCAGAATTTTTATCCTGAGGCTTGTCAAGTTAAGCCTCTGGAAAACAAAGGGGTTTTGCATGTCATGTCATAATGCCACCGGATACACACCATGACCATTCATTCAGTCAGGATAAAAAGTTGAGGTCGCTGCAGGGAAGCTATTATGAAACAATGAAGCTCCCAGTCTCAGGAGAAAGGGTCCAAAAAAGGATCTTAACTGAAAGATAAATCTATTTGCACCGGAGAGGCATCTGAGTCCCTCTGGAATTTTCCTATACTATGCACCATCGGTGAGACCCTACAGGGAAGGGAGTCCACGTCCGGCTCCCCCTCTACTGAAGCCTCACTCCAGGGCAAGGACCAGTTCTTCTCATCTTTGTGTTCCTACCACCTAGCCCAGTGGGCGCTCAAGAAACGTTCGTCCAGTAAACAGATGAATAAATGAATTAAAGGGAAGATAGGAAGAATCCAGTAGGAACTTGGGAAGAATATTAAAGGGTCTTGTACTCCAGAGATCCTAGTCCAAAGTCCATGGGGATCCAAAAGAGATAAAAATCTGCTGCTCTAATCTCACCTATCATCTTAGAGACGAGGGCGCTGGTGCCTTGCCGAAGGTCACACACCCAGTGAGTGGGAGGACAAGTTCTAGCTCCCAGTTAAGTAACCACGTGACCATATCCATGTGGGACAGGAGACAGAAGAGCTCCAGCAGTGAGACTCAAACATATGATATTGGAGGTTGTTAACTTGAAAGGAGGGGTGAAACTGACTGAGAGTGGCCTAAGTCTACTGTCCCTGGCTATCAGGGAAGAGAAGGATCAGAGTTCTCGGTATCCAGCTAGGGCATGAGAAACAATCTTGGATTTTAGGTGTGGAGAGCAAGGACCATGACCATGCTCTCTCTGAATGATGCCAAACATAAAACAATAAAGATTTTAATAGCAGCTTAACATTTATAAGGTGGTTACAATGCGCCAGGTCTCCTCCTAAACGCATTAACAGGAATGATCTCATTTAATCCTCCCACTCTTTACAACAGCCCTCCAAGGTAGGTGTGATGAGCCCCATTTTATAGACGAGAAAATCAAGGCTTGGGGAGAGTAAGTACCTTGCCTAGGGTCATACAACTAGAAAGCAGCAGAACCATCTGCATCCGTCCCTTGGGGTCCACATATACGGAGCAGCCATTTATGCTAGCGTTAGAACAAAGAGGCGCCTGCTGAGAAGCAGAGCCTGCTTCCTCTAGGAAGGAAAGTCCCAAACCCAGATTCAGGAAAGCAGTCAGTGCTCAGTTCCCAAGATTTGCATTTCCTGAGGCTTGACCTCCCAGCCATTGAATACTTCCATAAATCTTACAAAAGAAACACATAAAACATGAATGACTTTCAAAGGTTTAGGTAATGTTCTAAGCTTAACTGGATGGTGACAATGTTTAGGTATTCTTCTTTAAGCTGTACAGATACATTAGACACTTTCTTTTGTATGCATGATATACTTCATAAATTAAAAAAAAATTTTTTTTTAAATAAACCCTGACGCAGCCCTGAAGTGACAGCCACCAGAACATTGATGACTAGGGTCATGGCTCACCATGGTGGTGGGGTGAGTGCACTGGAAAAACTATTCTACTGCATGACTGAAGGACAAAGGGAGCACCACCGCCCAGAAAGGTCGCCCCACCTCCTCAGCAAACCTCTGCTGAAATGCAAAGTTTAAAGCATTTCTACCAAATAAACACTCTTCACACTGTACGCAAGAACTAGAGTATACGGGTTAAGGGCACAGGGCTAAACATCTTCGGTTTTATCCCAGTCCTGCCACTTACCACACGGTCTCGAGCCTGTTACTTAAACCTCTTTGAGACTCAGTTTCCTTACCTGTAAAATGGGATGAATACCACCTTTCCTGTAGGGTTGCATGAGGGTTATATGAGATTTTTTTTTTCATGGAAAGCTCAGAGAAGCATAGTTATTATAATTTCTAACGCTATTCTTCACACATGCTCCCAAACTTATTCCAGTTCTCGGCCCCAGAGCAGCCTGCCCTCCAAGTTGGGAAATGCATCCCCACGCTCTTTGGTCATCCTGAGCCTGAGGGCTTCTCACGGCTGAGCAGAGCAAGCCCACAGCCTCTGCCTCACTCGGGGGACTTGCCTCTCAACTTTCTGCTCTGTTCTGATCTCTTCATCCACCAGGCCCTCATCTGGTTTCTGTGGCTCAGTTCTTGCTTCTTCCCTGCCTGAGAGACCCACTAAACCCTCCTGACATCTCAATGGCCTCCACGCTTCAAGGACCAGCCCGCAGCCCACCTCCTCCATTCAGCCCTTCTCCACTGATTTTTGCCCATTACTGCTCTTCCCCTGTCTCTGTTCTTGCACATCGTTGGTGCTTATAATTCATATCATTAAACGTCTTCATAAATTACCTTAGAATATTTCTCTAACTTTTCTCAGGTATCAGTCTTCTCTCTTTTCATGGGCAAAGACCTGTCTTCCAACTGCTTTGTAGCTGTAGTGGTTAAGAGCACGGGCTCTGGAGTCAGACTGCCAGCTTGAACAATTCTGGGCTGCGTGATCTTGGGCCAATCACTTAACCTCTCGGTGCCTTAGTTACTAATTTGTAAAACCTACATAATAATAGTACAGAGCCCAAATAACTGCTATGAGTTAATATATAGAAAACATTTATAATATGTCATATAGTCAATTGTTATGTAAGTACTAGCTATAATTATTACTATCTTTATCGTCATCACTATTACTATTAAGGTGCCTAGAACAAGACTGCCAGCTAGGAGGTAGCCAGTAAAAACATATCACTTTGTTGCACTTGAGAGGCATCTCTATTTGCCTAAACTAGGGGGCAGCAAACTTTGTGTAAAGGGCCAGACAACAATTATTTTATCTTTGGGGGCCAAAGCTCTCTGTCACAACTACTCACCTCTGATGCCGTGGCATGAAAGCAGCCACAGACAGTGCGTAAACAAAACTTTATTCATGGATACTGAAATCTGAATTTCATACAATTTTTACATGTCATGAAATATGACTCGGTTTTTTTTCAACCATTTAAAAATGTAAAAAATAAACATTCTTAGCTTGCCTTAGCTTGCATAAAAACAGGCGGCAAGCTGAGCACAGCCCTCGGCTGGGCGTGCTGACACCTGGATTAAGGTCACACAAGGTCCCCCCGATATCACAAATTAAGGCCCTTGTTCTCCAGGCGGTAAGAACACATTGCGGGATTTTAAGTAGGGGAGTGCGCCCAAGCCCACACCTCCATAAAAGCAGCTGTGGTGGGCATTACTGGTGCTCAACAATACTTCTCTTCCTGCCATCAGAAGTCTACATCTCCCAGCTTTCTGGCTGTCAGGCAGGGCCACGTGACTAGTCCTGGCCAATGTGCTAAAAGGGCAATGACAGTGTATTTGCTTCCAAGGAGAAGCATTTAAGAGGCATGCTCTCCTCCCCCTGTAATGATTGTGGAGGAGATGCCAGGAGATTCTACAGCCTGGATCACTGAGCTACCACACGGAGGATGGCACCCCTGGAGAGTTTTCCAGAGTCTCAGAGGGACCTGAAGTGGTCAGAAACTAACTTCCAATGAGTTAAGCTGTTGAGTTTGCGGGCGGGGGTCGTCATCACAGCATAACCCAGCCTATCCAGTTTAATTCAACATCTTTCTGCAAATACAAACCAAAGAACAGCGTGAAGGATAAGTAAACACAAAAACGTCTAGCCAATACCTACTTTATCATATGCTTTCACCGTTAACAACTCATTTAGGAGACCAATGCCCGGCCTTCTGGACAATTTAGCAAGAGATCAGAGGCATTCTTCTCTTCCTCAAGTTCTGTCATGAGAAACCCTAAATCATCTCTTCCAGCAGTAAACTGCAATGACAAGAAGTCTCATAATAGCCAAGAAGAAGCGTTTCTAGCCAGCAGCAAAGAACCTGGAGCGCTCACCATCTCATTTGTTTGACACCATCTCTGCCATCCAGAAGCTTACATTTTAATAAGAGTAAATCTCTTTCTTCTTAAGTAATAGTAATGATGACAACAACAACAAAGCAAGGCAAATAATGTTTAGCGTTGCTTATTTCAAGCCAGATGCAGTTTCCCAAAGGAGAAGAAAACCTGGGTAAGAGGTAGGAAAGGCCTATCCTTTTAAGAAATCTGCAGAGTCAGAAGATCTGGTCATTGCCCTAAGCTGTCCTGATACTCAAGGGATTTAAATGCTTAGATGACCAGTACTCAGTGCCCCGGATTTACCAAACCATGGGAAATCGCCAATTCCCATCCCACCAAGTCATAAAGTAAATCTCACACTGTTAGCAAGAGGTGTGCCTGCTGGGGGATGATGGTAAATGAATATTGACTATTTTCAAATGAAGGTTTATTTTTAGTGTCTCCTGCTGGCTAAAGAAGTGCACCAATGGCCCACATCACAAGGGACCCGCTCTGTCGGGACTGCGGCCTTTGTTTAAACCACTGGTGAAAGGAAAGCTGAGAGACCCACTCATCTGCCCAGCACTGTTATTTAACCCCACTTTCAAGACGGCTACCACCCAAGGCAAACGGAAGTTACTTAACATGGCCACACGACAGGTCAAAAGGCGACGACAAGATTCAGACTCACGAGCTGGCTTTCCAGAATCTCGAGACTTCACCGTAGCTCACCTTCTGGTAAACGTGTGAAGAGCTAGGAAGCCTGGGGCTAAAGGGGGTGTGCAGAGGCCATGCCCAAGGTTTCCTCCTCCTCCACTGGAAACCTCACAGAAAGGGCCTCGAAAGATGGATACACGTCCTGAGCTTAATGCTCCAGAAAGTCCAAACTCTTTCCTTACGTCTAGTTTAAATCCTCCCTGCTGCAACCCAACCGTTTCTTCTTTCTTGGGTCTAAACCAGAGCTGAAGAAGGAACATTGCTCCATTTGTTAACAGATTTAAAGAGAAGAAGTACACTGGACCAGTGACCTTGTATGAGATAAAATATGGCTGGCCATCCATCTTCATGAAAGATGGAGGTGTGCAAAACGGACTCTTGTCCCAGTTACCCAGTAAGAACGTTAAGTGACTGGGTTGTCTCACACGGCGTTCACCTTCCTAAATAAACAGTGTGAAGTCGCACGACTGCTCTCTCACCCGCTCAAACACAGAGACAGACTCGAAATTCCCCTCGTCTGTGGACCAAGACCTGGCCACAGAAATGCTTCCCCCGCTATGTGTCTTTACTCTGTTTTTTCTTCACCAAGTGAAATTCTTCCAGCACGCTGACTTTCCTGAAGGTCTGTCACAGCTCCCAACAGACGTGAGGACCAGGAACGTGAGGACAGAGAACCGAGACAGATGTCACGACAGGCTGCCAAGTCCTGTGGGGTCAAAACAGTCTGTACAGGGAGCAGCCCCACGGGACTGGAGGCTTCCTAGTGGCTGGGTTTCTGAAGCTCTATGGGAATTAGGAACAGCTTTACATCACACACACATACAAAAAAAATTAACCATGTAGAAGCTACGGAGGCCTAGCCAAGTGTCCTTTAAAAAACTTACTTGGCTTCTAAACTACGCGTGCCACGCTTCTGCTTGGACACAGCCCTGTCTGCATACGGACCTCCTTCCACGACCTCCTCCCCGCCGCCTTCACCTTGCTCACCAAGTTACCAGGAGATGGAAGCACAGAAGCATCTTTTGAGAGAGCCTAAAGCCCCTGACCCAGTGAGGGGGAGGTTGGATTGGGGGGGGAGGACTTCTCGCTCACAATCCAGCCACTTGTCAATCACAGACACGTATCTTGATCAGCTTCATCCAAAAGCATCCCCTGTGATAACCTCGTAACTCCGAGAGGTGGGGTATCAATGTTGTTCACAGTACAGCCTCCACTCGCCAGACGCTGTCCAGGCTTCACACCCCCCCCCCTCAAGTGCCAATTACTTCAAGAAGCTTCTCTGCCACCCAAGCGGAAATAAATTCCAACCTCCTCTGGATTTCTACAGTGCTTGTTGTTCATTGCCCTAGCATTTACTGACTTGTTGGGTGTGTGTGTTGTGTGTGTGTGTGTGTGTTGTGTGTGTGTGTGTGTGTGTGTGTGTGTGTGTCTGTGGTCGGGTCTCATTCTGCCCGGGGGGCTACCAGTCCCTAGAAGTGGGAGGCGATGTCCTTTACATTTTTTCACCCCCCACAATGCCTAAGCACAGGGCTGTGAAAACAATAATTACCTGGTCAACATCTGTAGAATGAAGGGATGGATGAATAATGAATTTATAGACCTTGACCCTGCTCTCTGGAGAAGTATAGGTCTAACCTTGTTGTTGCTGTGATAGTTGCGAAACTGAAATAATGGTCAAGTAATAAGAGTGTGCATCCTGGCCTTCCACTAACTAGTTGCAAGAATTTAGTGAAAACCCTTTATCACTCTGTAGGTCAGTCTCCCTCGCTCTAAAATGGAGATACCACTTGATGGAATATAGTGAGGACTGGGATGACACATTTCCATACACTTTTAGAAGCCTTATTGGACTTCCCTGGTGGCGCAGTGGTTAAGAATCTGCCAGCCAATGCAGGGACACGGGTTCGAGCCCTGGTCCGGCAAGATCCCACATTGCCACAGAGCAGCTAAGCCTGTGAGCCACAATTACTGAGCCCTCGTGCCACAACTACTGAAGCCCTCGTGCCTAGGGCCTGTGCTCCGCAACAAGAGAAGCCACTGCAACGAGAAGCCTGTGCACGGCAACGAAGAGTAGCCCCCGCTCGCCACAACGAAACAAAGCCTGCGCGCAGTGACGAAGACCCAACGCAGCCAAAGATAAAATATAAATAAATAAATTTAAAAATAAATAAATAAAATAAAAAATAAAAGCCTAATCAACTAACAACAAAAAAAGTAAGGCAAAGAGACAGCAAAAAACAAAACAGCCAATATGTACTAGACGTATATATTCACATGTATATACATATAATACAGATGAAAGTGAACAAGTGAATCACTGGGAAAAGTTCCCTGGAAACCCAAAGCCAGATTCCTATCTGTACACCTTCAAGCAGGTTACTTAACCTCTCTGTTTCCTCGCTCTGTAAAGTGGGGACCTTAATCGTAACACTGTGGGCACTACGTGACTTAATACATGTAAACGGTGCTCGACGCATGGTAAGCACTCAAATGTTAGTTGCCATTATTATTATTATTATCATCATCATTATTATTGTCAGCATTTTTTATATCAGTAACGCATAGTAGGCATTCTGGAAATGTTTCTAGAAATGATTCAAAGGTTAGAAAGTTAATTCATTCCATCCACTTCCATACACAGACAGTTTTATCCAGAACAAAACAGCCAGTGTATTTGTCACCTTGTTTCTAGCAAGTCTCCCTGTTGGGAGAGTAGTGGGTGCCCTGACATGGGATCCCACCGAAGGGAGCCGCGTTTCCAGCCCAAACATCCACATCACAACTACAAGGTCTGGCCCCTGGGCCAAAATGGACTGATAAATCTGTACCTAGTGACATGGTGAATCACGGGATCTGATAGTACCCAGGCAGACCACATACACAATTTCCCCATCCTGGTAGCATCTGACTTGGCTGAAAAGGACAAGGTTACCCCAATTACAGTTCCCAGCCTAACACTGCTCTCCCGTGGAAATGCATCAAGAGGTGCTCAAGGCAGATTTTTAAAGGCGAACATCTCGGCACGTCCCTGAGGGATCAGCCCGGGCTGTGCAGGGAAGCACTCTGGGTTAAAGGGATGCCTCATCCTGCACGACAGCCAAGCGCCCCTCAGCTCCAACCCGGGTGCGCTGACAGCAGGGGCGCAGGGGAAGGCCGAGTGGTTTCTGATGATGAGGCAGTTTCCCCACTCTCCCAGCAGCACCTGGGCTCTCCTTGGAGGCCTCATCCAAGTCACAGACCCAGCTCGGCTCTGCTGAGGAATAAAGGGGCAGCTTTGGACGCTGACCGGGCCTGCTAACGGCTTCCAACCCAGGAGGAACAGGGAAGCTGGCCCCAAGAAAGCAAGGGCAGGCATGGCACCACAGGACCTCTGCCGCCCTTTCTCAAACTCAGAGGGGGCTTCAGCACAAGAGTCGATACAAGAGGCAGTGATACCACATCCTGAGGAGCAGAAGCTAGAGGCTGGGCGGTCACTGACGTGCACCACCGCTCGGGACCTGGCAGTTATGAAGAGCTAAGCTCGCAGGAGCTAAGCTCCTCCCCTTCCCTTCCACAAAGTATCTTTTCTAAAGTGCCTTTTCACTGAAGGACCCTCTTGCCTAAGGGAGGAGGGCTGGTGTAGACTGATTCTGTCAGGGTTTACCCTGGCGTACCGGGGTTCTGCGAAGCCAGAGGCGGCCGAGAGCCAGGCTAGGACTCCCTGCATTAAACTGCTCAATACCCACCCGGCCTCTGACCAGCACCCTCCAATCCAGGGAGGTGACCCAACTACCACCCCACCCACGACTGCCGGCCGCAGGGAAGGCGGGACGCAGCCCTGCAGGGAGCGCTCTCACGCTTTTGCCGCCTCCCACCCTCCACTGCCTTCAAGGAGAGGAAGCTCCCTCTCCAGCCCAAGGAGCCTTTCTCCTCCGAGCTGCACACGCCACCCTGCAGACAGTGGCAAAGTTTTCCAAGCAAAATCTCCAGTTGCTCAACCAGATAAAAAGCCAATTCACCCACCCATCTGATTCAAAGGAGAAGAGGGAGAGGTAAGGGTTTTACTTTTAAAATGGAAGGTAAAAATGTTCTGACGACTTCTGCGGCTACAATACAGATACCCCACATCCCAAGCAAGAGGAAGAGGGGCTTGCAAAGCCCCAAGGTGCGCCCATGTGGTGGGCAGGGGGACGGTCCACTCTCCTCTGGACACCAGGCATGCTGGAGGTTGGAGCCTGGCCCCCCCGGGACTCTCTCCTCAGAGAGAAGCCTCTAAGAGGTCAGGGACTGCCCACCGGGGGGGGGGGGGAGGGTGCCCTAAGCAGCAGGGTGACGAGGGCCCCTCTGGATGTCTGTCGGGTCAAGAAAGTTCGCACCGCCAGCTTAATGCGGACACGCAGGACCTTGTGAAAGGTTTCTTTCTGTATCCAGTGCCCTCAGTGTTTGGCACCCCTCAGCCCCCTCAGAGTCGGAGCCTCTTTTCAGCTGCAGTTTGATTCTCTCCACGGCCACCCAACTTCCACAAAACCCCTCCCCCAGGAAGATGCTGGCAGAAAAAATACTGCAGCGGTGCAGAAGCTGGGGGGAGCCAGAGAGGGCAACCCAACTTTGTAGAGTGTGTGGACCCCGCCTTAACCCCCTGATACCCAGCTAGGGAGAGGGGCCTATCTGAGGGAGACCTCTCTTGAGGACGCTGAGGTGCTGGGGGGCACACAGGGGTGAAGGAAGACAGCGGCAGGGGAAGGTGCCTTATCCCTTCTCTACTCACCAGGACAGCTTGAATCCTTTCATTAGTACAGTCACGATAATCCACTGACCGTGTCCTTAGCATCCCGGGCACAGCTCCGGAGGACCCAGGACATATTTGAAAAGATGATGAAGTCCCAAAAGAACAGAATCCCATGTAATGTGACTTGAACCCAGAGAGAGAAAGAAAAGAGAGAGAGAGACAGAGAGAGAGAGGGAGAGAGGGGCAACCCCAGCCAGAAGAAGTGCTCCGCCGCTTTCCCTCCTTCGCCGTTCCCAGCTGAAAGCTGGGCGAAGAGGCGAAGGACAGCTTCTGCAGACCCAGCCCGGGGCTGGAGCTGCCTGCCTGAGCGGCTGCTGCCACTGCCAGTTTCTGATGAGGATGGGTAATGCTGGCAAGGCTGCAAAACAAGCCCTGGAGTTGCCGTCAACAGGCGGGCTGGCCGGCCACCCACCTACCCTCACCTCACGCCGGCTCAGCGCAGCCTTGGTAAAGGAACCCAGGGAGAGCCCGGCAGGAGGGCAAAAACCTGGCGGAACCTGCACCTCTCTTCCCCCAGGCGGCAGCTCCCGCAGCTCCATATAATCTCCTAATCAATGCAGTACCCAGGCAAAGCACTGCCAGCCACTTCCGCCCATTTAAAGACACAGCACATGTTTTGTCCCAGGATGGGACAGACAGTCGGGGAGAGGGTGGGTGAGCAACGTGGGCACTGGAGAGGGAAGAGGAGAGGGGCAGAAATATCTGAAGACGAGCACCTCCCTGGGCATCGCCAAAGGGTTAAAAATGCCCCACCCCTAGAGGCGGAGGGGAGCCTTGCCCCCAGGCCCTCTGCCAGCCCCGAATCTGAAGCTGAGCCGACCTGAGAGGTCGGATGCCTAGGTGTCCGGAGGCAGGCGAGCTGCGCGGGACCACCTTAAACAGAGTCCTGGCCCTTTCCCCAGCGAGGCGGGGCGAGCTCGGGGCTGCGGCTGCTGCGAGCTCCCCGGCTGCGAGCTCCCCGGCAGTTCACAGCCCACGGAACACACAGCTCTCCTCCCTGCTGGGGAAGTCGCCTGCCTGACTTCTGGGGCTCGTGGTGAGGCAGCAGCTTACGGTGGCCCAGCAGTGCCCCCAGTCACCCGGAGCCAGGGAACTCTTAAGGTGGCCACAAAGGCCTGGTGTAGGATTTAAACAACATTTTATCACCAATGCAGGGCGCCGCGAAGATTCAGACCAGGCAGAGCATCGAGATTTTCAACATCAGCTCAGAACACGCAGTTCCCAGGAAAAGGGGAAAAGGCTCTTCTTACAATCCTCCAAGCTGGGGCCCGGGAGTTCCAGCACCAGCAACTTCCCTGGCTAGGTCATTCCTTTTTGTCCTCCCCTAGATTACTGACTATCTGGGTCAGTAATGCGGATGGGTGAGAATGAACAAAGAGGAGATTAATTATGACATGGCAACCTTCAACTGAACCATAATAAGCCTTTACCCTGTAACTTGCCCCAAAGCAATCTAGATATTCATTTGTGTTGTATGCACACCATCTACACTTGACCCTCTAAGGCGATGCTCTTAAGAAAAACTGGAGTGCAGATCCCCGTTGGTAGCACTCATTGTACTTGTAATACTTGTTTATTATCTGCCTTCCTCCTTTTACATGGTCAGCTCATGAAGGCAGAGGCTGTGTATGGGTTCAGCTCTATCTCCCTGGTGAGTAGGAGGGCTTGCACAGTAGGGGTCTGATGAGCAAGTGTTTAATTGAAGTGACCTCATTCAAACCTAAATGAAACACTGTAGTCTCTCTCTCTAGTGTCCAGATGGTTCTGCAGAAATACTCTTAAACATATCCTTGGGTGATGGAATTTCCCTCCACCCATAGCCCCCATGCCAAACAACAATGAAATGCTTTCAAGACTTCTGAACACATCTGGAATTATGTTTTTAAAGCTCCTTGAGCCTGTACCCAGGCCATAGTGTCAGCCTAGGTATTGCAGGGATGCAACAGATTCCAGAAGTGCATAGAGTTCTCCTTTACAACCTAGATAAGTCACTCGAAGGGCTTCCCCAGGACACGTGACCCAGCCCCTAGACTAACGTCACTTAGAGTACTCCAGGTGGATGAGAATATTCTCATTCTGCTCCATCAACTGCTCTGATCACAAGTGACACATAAAACCTGGACCAAAGCTTTCCAAGTATTACATTAGAGACACATTATTGTAATCTTAAAATTCTTTAGCTTTTACCATTTATGTGTTTTTTTTGTTTTTTTTTTTAAACTCTCCTTTGCTTCACAACTATTAGTATGAATTTATTGAGGGCAAGCATTATCTCATTTAATCCTCACACACATGATGAAGCAGTTAACTATCGTTACTTTCCAGGTAATGCAGCAGAAAACTAGAGTGCAGTATCTTGATTTGTCTAATGCCAGCCAACAAGCTGCAAGCTTGGGATTTGAATGCAGGCACATCCAACTCCAAAATCCACTCTCAGTCATAATGTATGTTTATTAAAAAAAACTTCTCTATCAGACAAGCTGATTATAAGTGCTAAGATGCTCCCAGAACAAAAAGAATCCAGGTAACAGGTAAAAAAAGGAGACTAAATCAAGGCAGCTTCCTCTTTCTCTTACTGATGAGTTAGCTGGCTTGCGTGTCACTGTACATATGTGATGTGAGAAGCACCCTGAGCTTCCTCATTTAATATATTTTCCCTGTTTTATCTTCTCATAGAGGACAGTCTGTTTTGTATGGTTTGAAAAGTTCCCTGATCAGTAAATTGTCAGCACTGACATAATTCTACATTACTCTGTATATGATCAGGCAGGTGCATTAGACTCTCCTGCTTCTGCCTGACTCTGCAGTCTGGCTGGCTGCTCCCTGACATCCGTATTTCAGGAAGGGCAATAATTTAAAAAAAAAAACTAAATTCGGAAGACTTCCATTTCTGGCAATACGGCAGACTAGATATCATGGTAATCCTTCCTGTTAACAACAACTAAAAATGCTACATAAAATAAAATATTAACAAAGTGGGGGGGGGGGTGAAAGAAATTCTTTTAAAAAGCTTGATGAACTATCAAAACAGTATGGAATATTTAGAGGCACAAATGTAGTGAGGGCAGAACCCCAGAAAATCAAGGACCGCCTTGAGGATGCATTTTCTAGAAGGCATTTGCAGAAGCCGTGAAACTGGGCTTTGGTTTTTATGGCCTCACAAAGCACAGTGGAGAAGAGACGACTTCTCCAAAAGCCCACTAATGTGAAAGGTGTAAGGGGAGATCTGGTAAAGCAGGCCCTGCTGGCCACACCCTCACGCTAAGGGTGAACTTGAAAGACACAGTACAGCTGAGGATATAAAAGGAAAACTGTCTGTCTTCAACCTTGACAGTGAGTGAATGAAGAAGGAAGGAAAAACCATCTCCCCTGATAAGTCATGATTACAAACGGACCCTCACACAGATTGTTGCCTGAGGATTTCCTAAGCAAGTCACCAAAAACCATGTCCAGAAAGAAGACTGTAACCACAGTAAAATTAAGAACATCTGATCGTCAACATTGGTCACAGAAAAGACAAGATTTTTCTGGGAGAAGATATGTGTGACATATGTAACTGGAAAAGGAGTTGTTCACAGAGTTTATCTTTAAAATTTTACAAATCAATAAGAAAAAGTAACACAATTAGAAAAATAGACATGATTTGAACAAGCACTTTCAGAAGAGGAAATGATCAATAAATATATGAAAAGGTGCTCAACTTCATTAGTACTTAGGAAAATGCAAATTTAAACTTCAGTGAGATACCATCTCATACCCATCTAATTGGCAAAAATTAAAAAGTCTAACAATATCAAGGTTGGAAGGGAGCTAGTGCAGGTGTATATTGGTTTGATTCCCTAAGGAAACTATTTGGTACTATGTAGTCAGGTTGAAAAATGCGTCCCCTCACACCTAACGGTTCTACTCCACTGACTGAAGAAACTCACATCAGAAACTTCACACGGGGGACTTCCCTGGTGGCGCAGTGGTTAAGAATCTGCCTGCAAAGGCAGGGGACACGGGTTCGAGCCCTGGTCCGGGCATGTCACGGAGCAACTAAGCCCGTGAGCCACAAATACTGAGCCCGCGTGCCACAACTACTGAAGCCCGCGTGCCTAGAACCCGTGCTCCACAACAAGAGAAGCCACCGCAATGAGAAGCCCGCGCACCGCAACGAAGAGTGGCCCCCGCTCGCCGCAACTAGAGAAAGCCCGCACGCAGCAACGAAGACCTAATGCACCCAAAAATAAATAAATAAATAAATAAATAAATAAATAAATAAATAAATAAATAAATAAATAAATGTATTAAAAAAGAAACTTCACATGGTACTGGATGTAATAACATGGTTTGCAGAAACCAACCAAAACACTGGGGGGAAAAAATTTCTATCAATAACAGAAAGGAAAAATACCTGTTGTATTTTCTTAATGTGGGATGGTATGTAACAAGAGCATACAGAAAATGTATAAATTACTGTCACATGCAACAAGGTGGATGCATCTCAGAAATAATGTGAACGGAGGAAGCAAATCAATGAAGAATGCCTACAGTATGATTTTATATGTATTTTATGTATGTATATAGCTAAAGAACACATAAAATAGATAGATAGATAGATATTTTATATCCATATAGATACAGAATCTGTATAGATATTCTGTATCCTTAAAATGAAAAGTCAAGGGAATGACACACTCAGCATTCAGGGAGGTGGTCACACCTGGCGGGGGGGGCGGGGGGGGGGGGGAAGACAATGTGGTCAGCAGGACAGGTAAAAGGTACAGCTGTGTTCACCTGACACTAACCTTCTCCTATGGGTTTTTGTGAGCAGACCTGATGAAAGGGCAGGATGGTGGTGAGGGAAGGATTGACAATGACAATGTTTTGTGTTATCTGCATTTTCAAAAATCTAAGTTCAAAAAATTGATCTTCCCAGCCTCACAAACATTCACAAGTTGGTTGTGTTTACAAGGTGTGGTTCACAGAAGGTTGGTTTGTAACACTCTAAGCTTCTTGCTACAACGGTTCCTTCCAAACGGGTTTGGAATGAAGGCTGGAAAAAGTTCCTTTCTGATTTTAGCTGCTTTGACTTCCTCCTGGCCCCCAGGAGCCTGAAGGTCTCACTCACCCTGGTGCTGTTCCTTTCTTAGTCCAACAAAACCACGACTGGCCTTTCTTGCCTCACCCATGAGTAGGGGCCAGAATGGTGAGAGAGGTCTTTCAGCCAGAGCACACTGCTGGTGATGTGTAAGCAGACACCCAAGGCCCCCAGCCAAGGGACACCTAGCAGCTGTGAGCCCCCGGGAGGACTCAGCCCCTGTGACTCCCACCTCCCCACCAGCGGCTCTTTCCAGCACCAGACACCAGAAGCGCACGCTTCCTCATGACCTTGGGAAGTCACGGGGAGCGTATCTGGAGCAGAAAATAGATGGACAACGTGGTCCCTGAGGCTCGCCTTCTCTCTCGTTCTCGGATGTGTGCTGCCCTCCCTCTGCCCCTGCTCCTAAGGAGAGGAGGGCCGCAGTACCAGGGCAGAGCCGCATGCCTCCAGGAGCTGGCAAAACTGGGGCAGAGCAGTACTGCAGTCACACGTTGGGGAATCAAAGCTCCAAGCTCAGGCAGGGGAGTCGACAGGCGCCGAGAGTGTTATATTTAAGGAGCATTTTGGAGGTCAGGAAGCTAGCGAGATCAGCAGCGGGGGAGGGAGCAGCCTCCTGAACATTTCAACAACAAGCCTCCTCCTCGGGCTCCAGCCAGAATCTTCTTCCACGTTCCAACTGCAGCCAATAGAGGCTGTGGAGGGGAAGGCAGATGGCCAGAGCTGCGCCCATCAGGTGCTCCCCGCTACTTCCCTGTCCCCTCCTCCCCCGCCCCCACCCTCTGCCACTATTAGTCACTGGCTCTGGGGTGACGGCCCGGGCCGCAGGCACTGGCCTGGCCTTCTGGTCTGTTCACCTGTGCCAGCACCCAGCCCGGAGCCTCCTGAGCCTGCCCCACCCCTCCTGTCGCGGGACCTGCGCACAGCCCGCCCTCCAGCCCCACCGGGCCACCGCAGGGAGAGGCCAGGAGGGGCGGCACAGGCCACAGAGCCGCTGAGGTGGAGAGGCTTGTGGGGAAAGCAAGGCAGGCTCTGTTCACTTGAAGAATGCTTCCTTCTGCCTCTGTGACCCCACGGATTTGCTTAGGATACTGGACAGACTTACTTCCTCCATTCTTCTTTGCCTCTCCTTCACAATCTGCTAATCCAGAAGGTTCCTTTGGGCAACCAACAGGACGGACAAGGTCAAAGCCAAGCTCCAGTAGGCTTCATCCTGCCCCCAGGTGCTTCACCGACACGGTTGACTGGAGAGGGAGGCAGCCAGGAGGGAGGCAGCCAGGAGAGAGGCAGCCAGGGCTTCCACCGGGGGTCTGTCCGCTCGAGAGTTTAAGCTGGCCTCCCACACGCTGTGTCTGGGGTTCTCACAATAACCCAGTGAGGTGTTACTAAAGCACACTGTTTGGAAGAAGAAACTGATGCCCTGGGAGGCCTAGTTCTCATGCTACTCCCAGCCGTGAGATAAGGTGGGAGTTGGTGAGAAGAGCGAGAAAGCTACAAAGCAAAGCCCTACGCCCAGGAACAACAAAGCGCCCGCTCTCTCTAGCCCAGGCACCTCCCCCCTCAGCCAGGCCAGGAGGACTGCCTCCCCTGCCCACCTGGGTACAGATGCCCGCTGAGCTCTCCCTCCCTGCCTGCTGAAGCACTGCTGGACATCCCTTCTCCACGGAGACCCCCTGGCTTGATGCAAGGAGACAGGAGTGTCCCGGGCCCCACTCTCTGCGACAGTGGAAATCCCAAAGAGGACCCTCTCTCTCTACCCTACCATTCCCCCCTTCCCTTCCAAAATCACTGCCCGCTTCCCGAACGCCTCTGCCGGACTCAGGTCTCCTTCATTAGTGTGCCCTGGATCACGACCCCTCCTGCCAATAGACAGAAGGGCGGCCTCCGGACGTGAAGCCCTCCTGTCAGGAAAGACAGCACGCCTCGGAGAAACACCCCGCAGGAGAAGGGAATGCGGCCTGCTTTCACTCCTCACTCTAATTACGTTCGTCATAAAAGAAAACATGTCTCGTGCCAGATGGAAGAAACAAGGCAGATTTCTAATTACGCCCCCTGCTCCTCCTGGTTTATTCTCTAGAGGAATTCGGGGTGACTGATGGTGTCAGGGACCCCGGAGGGTGTTTATAAACTCAGCTTTTCTCAGGAAGGGAGCACCCATCTATCCACAGCCAGCTGCTTCCTGCTCCCCTCCCACCAAATGGAGATTTCTCTTTTCTCAACTAAGCTACATATGACAGTTACCATTAACAGACAGCTGAATCGAGTGTTAACTCATGTTCACAGTGGAAGTCTCCAGGCCAGGGACAAGACCAGAGTCTGTTGTTGGCAGAGAAGCTGTTTGCCGATAGGACAAGCCTAGAAAAGCCGCATTCTTAGCTGACAGGGGACTGACACCAGTCCCAGAGCTGCGCTCTGTGGTCTAGCACAAGGATTCTGAAACTAGACTTGAGTTCAAATCCGTACTGAACAAGCTGTGTGACCCTGAGCGACTTACTTCATTTCTCTACGCCTCGGCGCTATCTATAAAAAGGTGATGACAGCGGTCCATGAAGCTGTTAAGAGTCAATGACACAACACGTGACGTAGTATTGAGTAAGGGCTCAACACCTTTTCACCCTTGTTATGATTACTCCCAACCAGTGTCCACAGACCACCACTACCCACTGCAAGAACCAGAGGGCTCCATTTCTATGCTTCCTGGTCTACTTTTTCTCCTTTACCTAAACAAAGTTTCTCATTTTTCCTATTGTGTTGGCGATATGTTTGTATTTTTATTTTGTGATACTTCTGTCAGGTCAGTCAGCTACTTATTTATTTATTCAACAATAACTATACTTATCGAGTGCCTAATGTGTTCATGACCTAGGCAAACCAAGATGCTATTTCAATGATCCATCCAATATCGTCCTTGATCTCTAGAAGCTTATAATCTAAAAAGGAACACAAGGCATGGGCATTAAGTAGTTATATTAAATAATTCTCACATAAAGTTTAAAGCAATAAGTCCCATAAGAGAGACACAGCTAATCAGAAGGGCAGAGTACTTCTGTTTTCCAAAATGAAGATGGGTTTGTAATCATTATGCCAGTTTTTCAATCAACTGATGAGTAATGGTGAATGTTCTCAGCTACCCTATATTAAATCTGTGATAATCATTTCTCGATTAGTATGGTCTTAACTCAAAAGAGTTAGCCAGAAAAAGGATCCAATATTTGTCATCATCCTTTAAGGAGACCAGAACTTCCTATTTTCATGACAGGTGTCCAGAAATAGTGCCTTTGGAACATATTGCTACAATCGCTGCCAATAAACACAGGTTTATTTGGATGGAGTAGGCTGTATCTAATGGGGTGGATTTTGAAGTTTCATTTCCTCCATCAGGATATTTTCTCATCAGCACCATAAAGCTGCAAACGAAACGCTCAAAGATGTTTCAGGCCCCCATAGCCACGATATTCTCTTAATATCACAACAGACGTGAGACTGGCATAATCATGAGTAAATGTAAGAGCCCAGGTTCCAGAGCTACTCCGTAAATGCACCTGTGTCCTTCCATACTCAGCCACTGGCTACCGCTGCTGCTTCAGGGGCACCCAAGCGCTGGCGTGTACCATGATGAAGTTTTTACGTGGATCCACAGACAAGTGAGAAAAATAAGGGCAACGCGGTAAGTTTCTAAAAACTAAAGATACTGAATCTTTAATTTTTGATAATTCATCCTTTTAAATTTTGTGTTTAAATATTCTCTAAATACAGACAATGGGGGTGGTAGTTTTATATTTTAGTTCAGTTTAGTTCTGTTGTTACCTTTTATAGGTGAAATAAATATCTGGCAATTCTGTGTCAGTCCACCAACATTTTTCAATTTCTCTACAAAATCCACAAGTTCAGACTCTCCTATGAAGAAGCCCTTCTCAGTTCCAAGATCTCACATCCTACTATAAGGAGAGCCTCCGCCTCTTAACTGCTGTGATGGGAGATCTGAAAAGTTTCTCCTGTCAACTCGCTAGTCCTTGGGTGGCCATCTAGGTCACAGAGGTTCCTAATCTAGTCTTTCTTTTTTTTTTTTTTTTTTTTTTACTTGAGATATAATTGACATATAACATTATAGTAATTTTGGGAGTACAGCATAATGATGCCATATATGTACATACTGCAAAATGATCACCAAAATAAGTCTAGTTAACACCCATCCCCACATGATTACAATTTTTTTCTTATAATGACCTAATCTAGTCTTGACTGTTTGAACAATGCCTTGGAGATAAGACTGTGCCTCCCAAATATATATATGTGTACAACTATGACCACTCCCCTGACTTCAGATACAGATTCGCGATTGTTCCTGAACACCTTCACCTCGATGTCTCATGGGCACCTCAGAGCCAGCACGAGTAGATGAAACTCTGCATTGTCCCTCTACCTCTCCTCTGACCCTGACCTCCCGTGCCTATCCCAATAGATGGCACCACCCACTATGAAGCCACCCAGTCAGACACCTGGAATTCATCCTACATGCCTCCTCTCCCACCTCCCGCTTAATTAGGCACAAAGGCATGTCAATCCTAGCTCCCTACTTATGACTAGCGTTTGTCTCCTGCTCTCAGTTATTACCTGCCCTTCAATCCTCATCTTTAGGTTTGCAGTTGTACTTACCCTCTCCTACTTGTTTGTTCATTCACCAAATATTTATTGAGCATCTATCATACACCAAGTAATATGCCAGGTGCTAGGGGCTTTGTGGCTTAAAAAGCAAAACTGCACAATCCCTGCCCTTAGAAAGCTTATAGTCTAGTGGGGGGAAGACAAACATGTGAAAAATAAAGTGTCAGAGATGGCGCAAAATGAGGAAAATCTTAACAATCTGTCTACCTTGCAGTCTTGTAGTCAAAAGCAGACCTGAGGATATCTTAAAGTCCTTCGATTGTTCCCAGTATCTACATGGAACAGGCTGTCACAGGGTGTCAACTCCCGCTTCCTTCTCCAGTTTCACCAACTGCCTCCCATCTTCCACATGCGTCCCACGCTCCAATCAGGCCCAAGTACTTGCAGTGACCTGGGCTTTGCCACATGCATGCTGCCTCCCTCGTGTCCAGTGAACACCTACGATGTGCAGGCATTTTACCTAAGTTATCTCACTTAACCCTCACAACAATCCTGTAGGGTGGATGGTATCACCCTCATTTACAAAGGAAGAAACTGAGACTAGGAAAAGCCAGGATAACTCGCTCAGGTTCACTGAGCCAGAAAGCGGCAGTGCCAGCGTTTGAACCCAGACATGCCCAGCTCCAAATCATAACTAGATCACCTCTCTTGCCTCGTCCGCCCGATAAACTCCTACCCATGCTTCAAATCAAATGTCACTTCCTTAGAAAGCCCTTATGCCTGCCCAGGCAACATCAAATAGTTCTTCTGTGCTTCCCTGGTGACTCGAACTTCTATTACAACCCTTATTACCTTTGTGCCATCATAATTTGTTTACTCATCTGTCTTCCCCAAGAGCCCATGAGCAGCTAACTGCTCACAGGGATCGTGTGTTATTCATCAAAAACCTCCACATTGAATCTCTGCTGGCGTATAAGCGGCACTTAATAAACATTTGTTGAGTGAATGGATTAATGAATGCTTACCGACCTCTTTTCTCAAGGCTGAAATAGAAACTCTCAGGACACAATTTATCATCTACTTATCTTAACACAGTCATGTCAGGACATCAGATGGCCCCAGTCTGAAACTGCAACCTTAAAAAAAAAAAAAGAGAAGCGCCACAGCAATGCAATAATCCAGACTCCAGGAGATGAAGTCACACCTCCAAAAGCCCTCCTCCAGGAACTGAACACAGTCTAAATAGGCAGGGCTGTCATCAAGAGTGGCCACACCTCCAACCAAAACTATTTCATTTGGGGGTAACTGAACCCAATACACTGGGGGCTAAAGGGATCCAGGGAATAGGACCTCAGGTATTACAGGGGAAAGATAAGGTAAGGGGGATGCATTTACATGTATTTAGACTTTTAAAAATGATACCCACATCATCTTAAATCAGTTACCAGTGAGTCACGTTATGAATTTTTACTCCACGGTTCCTGCTCGCGCACGGCATTCTTCAATGTCAGTGTGTGAACCACAATGTATAGGTTTTCTTTGTACCTGGGTTGCAAAATGCAAACAGGCTCTTTATGGGAGCATCTTGATCAGTTAAAGAGTCTTGAACTTTTTTGAGTCATAAGCCCTCTGGAGATCTGATGAGAGCCATGGATACTCTTCCCAGAAAAATACAGAGATACAAAATTCTGCCTACAAGTGGTACAGGCTCATGGACCCTCTCCTCAAGTCCATCCAAGGACCTTAATGGTTCACGGGCCCAGACTGAAAACACTTGAACTAAACTCCCTCCAAAAGGTTTAGGTTAGAGAAGGTTAAAGAAAACGAATCCCAGGGCCAGTGTTAAATGTCGCCTGTTTCTATGACCAATCAGATTCACTCCTGTGGCCAAGGTCCTGATCGCAAATGCTAGCCTCAGGAATGGTCCAGCTCCAAGGTCTGATTCTTTGCCTGATTAGATAACCTGCAATCTGGGCGAAGGGATGGCAAGAGCCTGAGAAAAATGAAGCTGACTCTGTTTCTACCTCCATATGCAAACGGAAACATAAATGCACATCTCCAAACTAACTGCAGAATAACTCCCCGATGCCCCCAAAGCGCACCTTTCCCAGAGCAATCACCACCACCACCCCTGGAGGGCCAGCTGATTGATCCCAAACCACTTACAACTTTAAGAGCTAGAGGACTAGCAGGCTGGTAAGCCTGGCAAGAGATGACACTTGACATCACAGAGAGAAGAAGCATTACAGCCAGACAGCAAACTGCTTGCAGCAAACCGTTTTGGATCCAAACACAGCTGCAGATGCCTTGCTCCCATGGCTGCCACTGCATACGGCCAAGACGGGTACAGCACCTTGACCAGCCATGCTCAACGTGGCTACTCAAATGTTTGTGGAAGGAGGTGAAGAGAGAGGAAGGGTGGGGGGACTGAAGAGTGATGTGGTCCAGGAAACCAGGGAGGCCTGTTCTCATTTAGTTTTGCTCTCCCTAGCTCCTTTCTGCAAGGAAAAGGAAGTATTCGACAGACCTAAGCTGGTTAAAACAACATATGCATGTAATTCTTACCACTATACAGACTAGGCAATGAAAGCCCAGAGAGGTTAAGTAACTTGGATCAGATCACACAGCATGTGGGAGTGGGAGAAAGGGGCTGAGAATCCAGTTCTGCGATTCCCAGAGACGTGTCCTAACCACTTTAACACATTACTGCCCGCAGCACGGTTGCTGCTTGGACCTCCTACCTCATTCTCTCTTCCATACACACATGGGGTACTCAACCTGCTCCGGAAGTCTGAGCCTCGTCCAGTCTTCCATCTTTGAGAGAAAGGAGACCCTGCCATCTGGCCAGAGAGGAAGGCCCCCAAACCAAGCACTGAGATATTGTGGAAGGACCACAGGTCTCTCTCTCAGTACACAGGGGCTGCAGCTTACAAACTCAGCCTCCTTGGCTCCCCCATCCACCCTCAATGGCTCTAGCTCCTTGTTTGGAAAAATGCACAGGAAAACAAATTTCAAATTGCAAGCAGGAGTCAGGAGACATCAGAAACCTATCTCAGGGACGCCCTCTAGCGTGCCTACAGGGTGCGTGCGACACAGCACCCGGGCACCGTTCCCTAGAGGTGCCCAGACCCGCACTTCCATTGGGACATCAGATGAGCGGTGGGAGGGGACAGCAGCCGCATCTGCCACTCAGAGCCAAATCCCAAGGCCACCTCACCAATCCCAAGGCCAACATCTGCTGCAGGATGAGAGGCAGTCTCTGCTCTCAAGGCTGTCCAGCCCACACCGACCCCACCCATTCCTTATACAGCAGGCAGAGGGAAAAGAGAAGCAAACAGAGGGTGAAAGTGTGGAGATGGCAGAGATGGGTTAAGAGAGCACTGCAGTGTGGGGAGGAGGCAGAGGAAGAAGACAGAGAGGATAAGGGAGGGGGCGGCTGAAAAGAGACAGGATAAAGAGAAAGGAAAACCAAGGCAAAGCTAACGAGAAAGACAGACACACGGGTCAGCCCAGACAAAGCTACAGGTCACCGCCCCGCCTACCAGGCTTCCAGGCACACAGAGCTGAGGAGTGTGCCCAGGAGGGCCCGGCCTTCCTCCCCTCCCCTGAGGCCCTCATTCTCGCACCGCTTCCCTCCACTCTGACACAGCCCCGGGACGCTCCGGAGTGGTGGGCTGAGGGAGAGGAGGGGAGAGAAAAGTGAACCAAAGGCAGAACTTGCCAAGCGAAGCCACTTACGCACAGTGCGGCCGGCAGCATTTCCATCCTACCTTTGCTGTCGCCATATCAGCCGGCTCCATGATCGCGGCTTGGCCTAAGGAGCAGCGGTGCCATCCAGAGAGAAAAGGCAGAGTCACAAAGGTCCACCCGGAAAGAACCAACCACCCCTCTGGAAGACTGGGGAAAATGAGACACCTATTTCTAAGCTTTGGCCCCAGGACCTCCTCTGCTGTGGGGGAGAGAGCAAAGGGCCTCGGAGTCCCCAGCGAGTCAGGGGCCTGCCTGTGTTCCCACAGATGCCCACATCAGGCTGAGTCAGGGGGCGTCTCCCCTTGCCTGGTACTTCTTCCCAGGAGGCAAGTGCGGGTCTCGCCAGGGCTCCCCCTGCTGGGGGAGAGCGCACAGAGGTGGAGGCCCTGCCCTCCCATCACCGGGCCAACTGGTACCCACCGGTCAGAGAGAGGGGAGCTTGTGGGAAGGGGCCGGCTGGCGGGTGCTGAGCAAGTGCTGGGGGGAGCAGGAGGGGAGAAGGCTAGGGGTCGGTGCGGAGGCGGGTGTGAGAACCTCAAGAAGAAGGTACAGGCGCTCAGACGGAAGCAGAAGGTGCTGGGCAAGGAGGTGCCGGAGCCACAAAGCCAGAGCCCGCCAGGCAAGGCCGAGAACGCAGAGAGAGAGGAATGCGCCCGGTGAAGCCACTCACCTTGCAATAACATTCAGACTGACTGAGGCCTACACAGGAGCCAGAGCGGGCGGTTCACACCCCCCCACTCCACTCCCAGAGACTCACAGCCTCTGTCTAAAGGTACATGAGAGCAGCCGGCAGCCCGGCTGGATCTGCAGAGGCCCCTGGCTCTCTCGGAGCAGCCTGATTGGAGGAGCAGGATGACTTCATCCGGCCCCATTCATCACTCTAGGTTTCCTGCCCAGCAGGGACAGGCCGCTCTGTTGCAGTGACTGCCGCTTCCTCTGTGGCCCATTCTACTCGTCGGCCTGCGAGAGGCTGTGGCGGTCGGGGGCGGCCCGGGACAGGGGTCAGAGCACGTCGGGCCCTAGCAGAAGGCGGGAACAGCCTGCTCACATTTCTAGGGAAGTGCAGAACCTCTACTTAAAGCACAGCGCACACATCCATTCCTCCGTGCGTCTGCCAGTACCAGCGCCAGCAAGAACGCGAAAGAGCAACTCCCCTCCTTGAAACCAGCAAGGAAACAGGGTTGTGTGCTCTGGTGGACCACCAGTCTTCCTGTCAAAGAGTTCAATCAAACACATTCGAATCTTTAGATATTTCTCCCAATCACTGAGAACAACCTATGGACAGGCAGGTCGATATCCTCGGGCATCCCTAAGTACCTCCTTCCATCAGTTCTCCCTGTCAGCTCTCCTAACGTGCTAACCTGGGCTTGCTGTTAAGGATATGCATTCCTTCAAGCCCATGATTTCAGACCCACAAAAAGTTGCAGGTGGATGAGACCTTAAAGCTTCGGCTCCTTTTTACAGAGAAGGAAACCAAGGCCCAGCAAAAAGCAAAAGGGTCAAAGGAAGGTCTCCCAGCACTTGTTCCCCAATTCCACATAGATTTTCCCTCAGAGATGGTGAGCTCCTGAGAGAACTGATGCCCTCATTTCCCCCCTACCTTCTGATCCCCACCCGTCTCCAATCCAGCTCCCAGAGCACAGAAAACCCAGCAAAGCAAGGGTTAAAGGGAGAGATTAAAATATAAGGGAATAAAAAAAGACGGCAGTGACCGTGAAGTCTCATCCACTACCGCCTGCACTGGCCCTCATTCTTCCTACTACCTGCTTCTGTTCAAGCCTGACTTCACACTGAATCCATGCAGTCAGGTAACCAGCACACCAAGGAAAGAGTTTTCCAAAAGAATGACGACATCAACAATTCTACCAGTTTATTTTGCCAGCGTCCTAGGGTCTGGCAGGAACAATAATAGTAGCAACTCCCATTGGTACAGGGCTCCATAATTTACATGTTTTCAAATCCATTACCTCATTTGATACTCACAGGCATCCACTGAGGTAAGTATTGTTTCCCCCATTTCACAGATAATGAAACTGAGATTCAGAGACGTGAAGGGACTTGCCCAAAGGTCACACAGACAGCACAGCAGAGCTGGGACTCAAACCCATGTTCACTGACTCCAAATCCCCTTCAACTAAATGTCATGCTATCAAATTTCCCACCCCTCAATCTGCCCCCAACTCCGGCTCCCCATGACTATAGACTAAAAGAACATAAAACCTCAATGAATTTACAATTTCCCTCTGGCACCCCCTTTTTGTGGAAGATGGCAAATTAGAAAATACACCATCAAACACTAGGAGAAAAAAAACCTTAGGCCTGCCTAGAGGTTACTGTATACATTTAGCAAATCTCCCGTGTCCGATGGAAACTGCTCTTAAAAAGAATCACCAAAGATTCATTCATGATCGCTTTATTTAAGCAGAAAAGTGGACCAAGACACCTGACCAAATTGGTCAACTATCAAGATTGAAATTAAGGAGGAAAAAAAAGATGCGTAACCTGGTTCCTGGAGGTACGTTATTTTCCAGCCATCATAAACACCGAATGTACCACTTCCCCCTTCCCTTTCCCATCTTAACTCTATCAGCCAAGGGCCGCCAAGTTCCATAAACCTAGATGAAAAAGGACGAGGATGAGAGTAACAGAAAATCATTTAGGCCCATGGATCGTTTTTCATTAACTCATTGCCTGGTTTCTATAAGCCCTAGACTGTGGTCACAGATACAGTCAACCTGAAGTGGGTAAGAGGCTTTGCTAGTACCGCAGTGGCAATATTCCATCCTACGCCCACAAAAATAACAAAGGTGTAGGGCCGTGCCAGACCCGCACGTGTCAGCTCTGCTCAGAGGCCCGGCATGTGCCTTCTGGCTATCGCTGTGGCCTTCAGTCCTCTCTGTGCCTGGGCTGACAGTCAAATGTACAAACAGATGGAGGGCAGAAGGCTAGCACCCACGAACGGGGACGTTCTGCTTCATCAGATCCACACAGAGATCGGACCCACGTTAATGGGACTCCACCCAGTCTCCCAAATGACCAAACACATTCACCTACTCAGTTCTTCAAGGCATGCAGCTGTCACACAGCCCTGATGGGGACGCGGAGGACGGCATTTAGAAGACCTGCTCCGCCAGAAGCGTCCATGTCTATTTTACAAAGCAGTGTGTACGTCCTGAACTCAAAGCAGCACAGAGAGCGCTATTAGCTAGAGAACAGACAGCCTAGAAGATGGGGCGGGGCGGGAGGTGGGGGACGGTGCTAAGCTTTAATGAGAAGGAAGAGGAGGACTACGTCCCAACTCCAGGAAGAAAGACGGGAAAGAGAATGACACTGAAGGAGAAAAGGAAAGGAAAGCTAATGCAGGGTATCTAAGTAGCCATCGAATCTGCACCTCTGCTACTTCCCAGCAAGAAACTGATCTAGATGATTCCTCACAGGATAGATCACTCCTCTATTCCATGCATTTGCCTTCTGAACTAGAGACCAGAAGCTCTCTCTTCTACAACTGCTATAATCTCCTTCCATTTTGCCTAACATTTAGTGAAAAGACAGACAGACAGACAGGCAGGCAGGCAGGCAGGCAGGCAGAGAAAGGGTGGGGGGGTGGGGCGGGGGGAGCCCCTTTATAACATCATCATACCATTTTCTCTCCAGGGCAATTATTTGTACTAATTACTTTACCCTACGTATTATATTCTAACTCCTTAATCACTGTACTTAGGTATAAAGTTAAGAAAGTGGGGGGGGGGGGGGAAACCCCAGATGCTTGAAAAGAGGCTAGAGTGACTATGGGCTGGGGCCAGTCAAGCTGTGGTGGGGAGTCCGGGCACCCAGTGCCCGGAGGACAGCGCAGAGGCTGACGCTGCACCTTTAGGAAGCCCTTCCTCTGGCAGCTACGGGTGGGAAGCGCTGCCAGGAAAGCAGGCAAGGCTGTTTCAAAGCCTGGTCGGATCAGCCTTGCCTGCTGCACTGTGGCGTGTGCGTCTCTCTGAGTGAGGGGCAGTGGGATGGCCTCACCTGCACTGCTTATAAAATGTGCAGCCCGGTCACCCTGCCCGTCCTGAGACCACAAACACAGATCGGGTGCCTTTTTGCCAAAAAAGGTGAAATCCCTTCTCTCTAGAGTCTGACTGATGCCTGTAAACTGAAAAGGCAGTGATGAAGCAGGGAGAGTCTCCCAGCACGACAGACCTTGAGAGGTCACTTGATGTCTTCTCTCCCCGAACACAGAAAACGGCAGTTTCTTTTGAGAGGAGAGACAGAAAAAGAAAGAGGGAGGCAGGGTGAAAGTGAACAGGGGCAGAGTGTGTGAGTTCCCACGATCCTGACCGTGTGACTGTGCGTGTCTGAGGGGTTGGAAGGTGCCGTCTCCTCTCTTGTGCTTGTTGACCATCAACTCTTCAGAGGCAGTCGATCCTGGTGGAGAGCCTGCCTCTCAAGTCATCCTGCTTAGGTCTGAATTCTGACTCAACTACGCACCGCCTGTGTAACCTTGGGCATGTTACTTGGCCTCTCTGTGCCCCCATTTCCTCATCTGTACGACAGGGGATGCTATTCCTCAACTCATCGGCGTCTATGAGGATTAAATGTGATAAAATACGGAAAGGGCTTAGAATTGTGTCTGGCACACAGTAAATACTACTTAAACATTGAGCTTTTTTTTTTTTTTAATTCAGTGGTTCACCTCCTGTCTTTCCTCATCCATGTGACCTCTCCCCCCAGAGCATGAAATTTTAAGACCCCGTTGATGACGGTAGAGGTAGACTGGACAGAAAACAAACCCACCTGCTTTTTTCAGGTGAATAAAGGCGTTAGAACAGTGGGGTGAGAGCGTCCTTATAACAATGCAAAGGCAGAAAAGGAATCAGGGAAAGACCAAGGGGAGACACTTGCAGGTAATGCTGAAGGGTAGTGGACACTGTGGGGGCATGTAGGGGAGTTTTGGGGGAAAAAGCCATCAGAGAACGATGAAAGAGTCCAAATGAAAATAAGAAGGGAAAGAAAGATGCACAAAGAAAATCAGGGAACTGATCAAGTTGGAAGTGGGAGGAGAAAGGAGACCAGGCAATTACAAACTCAAAGTGGAAATTTCCATGACAGCGTTTGACCGAAGCATCTGAGAGGAGCTGTGGCTGGAGAGAAACAGCCAAGCACAAGGGAAACTAGGGAGACGGCAGCTAACCCTGCAGGTTCAAGTCCGACTTGGTCTCACACAGCTGAACTGCCCTCTGGTGATGTCAGGTCGGGGAGGGCTGGGGTGCAGGAGCTTCTGACGAGTCAGGGCAAGGAGAGAAGGAGATTCAGGTTCTAGGTGGAAAGGAAAAAGCCAGGGGCCAGTCACCTCCAGGAATGCACCCTCTGCTGGCCGGAAGGGACAGTGTCAGGCCGCCCGCCTCCCCCCATTGGCGCCCCTAGGGAAGCCCACAGCTCAGGCCAGACTCGGAGGTCTCTGCCTCGGTTCACACTGTAGCTCCTCAGGGGAAACCCACCTCCCCCAGCCGCCAGCGCTTCCTGGGACCTCACAAGCAACAGGAATATCAGTGATAGCGCCTGGACATCAGCCTCTAGAACTGGACAGGGCAGTGCTGCATAGTGCTTAAAACCTAGAGTCAGATTACCTGGGTTCCAATTCCAGCCCATCATTTAGCAGCTGTGTGCTCTTATGCAAGTTACGACACCTCTCTAAGCCTCAGTTTTCTTGCCTATAAAATGGAGGCAATAGTTATACTACTGGATAGGAAAATGGGGAAATTTAAACAAGAGCACAGTGACTGACACATAATAGGCACATTCAACAAATGTTAACTAAAATAATGTCGCCTTTATGATTACTATCTTAAGGGTACTCAGGGGGCTGGGAACAATGGGAACTCTCTGAGTTCCCCCAAACCTCCGAGCCATCTGCACTTGGCGCCAATGCAAAGCTGGCACTGGTCTGGTTACACAACTCCTGCCCTCCCCCCGCCCCAGTCACACCACCTCCAGCCAGCAGCTGGTCCCTGAACTAGACTTCCACATGACAGATTTGTGCAAGTGCTTCAAAAATGGAAAGGCTCATAAATGCCTAAGGTGGATAATCCTCCCACGCCCTGCCCTGGAGGTTTACTCCCATGCCTGTACCAATTTTCACAAAAGACCTACAGCCGGGGCGGCAGAGGATGTCAGAGACTTTCGCATCGGGGTCAGGGTGAGAACAGATGAGAAGCCACAGGATTAACTGAGCAGGGGGTCAGCAGGGAGGGGAGCGCGGAGAAAGCCAATCACACTGCCTGACCTTTTTACGGTACATGGTAAACGGGAGCCACACACGTTTCCATTGTACAACCAAAGACTCTACTGCAGACGGAGGCGGGCACTGGTGGAAGAGCCGGTGCGGGAGAGGTGGGGACCGTCTGAATGCCACTGGGACATCAATGGACGCTGGACTCGGGACCCGCTAGTGACTACTGTTGAAACTGAGAGAAAAACAAGATAAGGTGACAGACAGAGGTCACAGACCCCTGGGCAGTCCAGTGAGCGGCAGCAGCCTTGGGGGGCGGGGCTGGGAGCTGTAGGGGCGCTGTTGAGAAGTGTTTCACTCCCCCGTTGTTCTTCTCTGCAGCTGCCAGACCAGGCGCGTGGGAGAGGTAAGGGGGAAGCTGGGGGGAAATCTCCAAGTGTCCTCCTCTGGGTCCCAGGTTTCTCCCAGAGGACTGGGAACGAAGTTGAAAGATGCAGATATAGATCTGCACCAATTCCTGGGCCAGGGGCTGGGGAGGAGATGCGAGCCGGCAGCACACGAGGGCAAACATGGAGGGGAATGCTTCCAGAGCCTACCACCCTCTCCAGACTGTCCTCAGCTTGTCTTCTGAAGGTCACTGGCTCCAATGTATCCTTGGAGCTGCCACTGCAGCGCTTACATCCAGAAAACAAACAGACCATGAAGCTATGGAAGCTCGTGGGGTGGGAAAGAAAAGAATGACCAAGGAACATGCTACTTAAATGTCCAAGGAAGAACTCATGGGTCCCAGAGGAATCTGAGCAGAGGGTCTGAGAAGAACATACAAACCCGTTTGCACAGCAACGCCAACCAGCAATTCTTCCTCTGTACTGGCAGTTCCCTTCCCCCCCAGTGTCCTCTCTTCCTATGAGGTGGGAGCTGTCCTGCCAGGCAGACACCCCTGCCCTCCACAACTGAAGAAGTGGAGTCCAGGCCACTCCCTTAGCCTTCTCTGCCTGCTGACTCACGGCTGATCTCATTACTGAGGGATCAGATGACCACTCCCTCCTCTCCCGGCAAAGCCACCACCAGCAGGGGGTGCTGGCGAGCCCAGAGGGAAGGGGAATTTTTGCAGGTCCTGCAGATGCCTGCAGGGGCTTCACCTGGTACCTGCAGACAGGTAAGAGTAACAATGGCTCTGTTCTGCAGTTTAGGCATAACAGTGAAACCGAAAGAAAGTTTCAGAAAGAGATACTGTCAAACAAAGAGGTGCACTGGAACTTTTGTACATATAAAATCCTAAGGCACTTCTCAAAATGAACAAGGCATAGGAAACATACGCAAAAAAGATTAAAAAAGAAAAAACCTATTTGGCCTTCAGGCACATTTAACTGCATCATTCAGAATCACTGGGGTCTATCCTCTCCCTGTTTGTTTCCTGTTCTGTCTGGTTTTGAAGCTTTCTGAGAGATAATCTTCATTAATAGACTGGCTCATACACCTCCACATCTGGAGCTTCAATTCTAGCAAGCTGGTAAAGATAGACCCATCAGATATAAGGAAAAGCAGAAGGTCCCGCACTGGATCCCCACATGTATCCTTTCTCAACGGGAAGTCCTAAAGCACTGCAAATAAAAACTTGAGCTCTGGAGTCAAATCTCAGCTCTGCCACATTACAAGGAAAGGCAATGGACTCTGCCTTATCTAGAAAATGGGTAGAGTAGTAACTTCCCTTCCTGGGTCGCTAATATGATAAAATAAGAACAGCACATGAAAAGCACAGCATCGAGCACAGAATAAGCTCTCAAAATAGAAGCTATTCTTAGTAATAACAAATAATACCTCAGAACTGATATTGTGCCCACAAACTAAGTACACAGACATTCTGTGTTGTCTTGCGTTTGCTCTTCTCATTTGTAGATTTGCAGTAGTTTCTTATAATTATAGATTTCTTTACTGAAAAAGACCCCAATTAATTTCCTTAGTCAATTTCCCATTATGGAAGTTATTCATAGAGAGGCAGAAAACCACCTGACATAGATAGTGAAGAAGAAATTCATCAATTAGGAAGGAGTAGAGAGTGTTTGGCCCCTTAAGTTCCTTCTTAAGGGCTCCTTCTGTAGATCTCTGTTCTGTACCCTTATTTACAAGGACAACTGATGTAAACTCTCAGCCAGAAGCGAACCCACCCGTTCTTTAAGATGCCAGGAAAAGGAAACACGGATAATAGTTGTTTCACTTCCAGAGGGAAAGGAGTTGAGCAGGTGAAATTGTCCACTTTGTGGAGCCCAAAGCAAGTCTAAGGCATGGAGCCAAACTAATAAACTAAGAGTTTCTAAAGTCCAACCCCGAATTCTACTTACGAACTCACCCACCACGCTCACACAAAGAATGACCAGGGGAACTTCTGTGTTTATGTATGGGCGGGCGGGGGATACTCGGACTGCCTCCACTCCCTCAGCCCCTTTCCTGCAGCCCGGAGGAGGAGGACCGTTTTGAACCAGGGTTGCAATGGGTTTCTCTGCATCTCAGTGGAAGAGTTGCCCCTTCGGATTAAGGAGGACTGGCAAAGAGAGGGAGGGAGCCCAGCAGTTAACTGCTTGTGGCTCCTCTGCCTGAGGATAAGAAGAAAAGAGGTACTGAGCAACCTGAAAAGTGATGACAGATAAGATGAAACAATTAACTACACAGCCCAACCCACCCACCTTTCTCCTTACTGCACAATGGTGATTCTTGGGCTGTGCAGAAGCTAAGGGAAAAACAGAAGCCACGCACTGACACCAGCAGCCCAGGCTGGGTAAAAAGGCACCGAGGGTCTGCCAGAGGTTCCCTAGAACTGATGTCACAAGCCAGGATTGGGACAGCTAGGCTCTCCCTGGCCCAGGCCTATTAAATTGGGCGCTTGATACCAGCTAGAAGGTTTCAGCCTACAAAGTGTGTTTCCCAAACACCACCGACATGGAAATCACTTGGGGTATGTGTTATCTGTGCAAATTCCTAGAGGCTCAGAATCAGAGAGAGGGGCCCAGAAATGTGCATGCTGAACTAGTTCTGCAAGTGATTCTGACACCCGTTAAAAGGTTGAGGACCACTGCCTTAGAACCTTGGTCTCCCAAGCTGGCTGCCCATTATCAAGGGGGTATGAACACTTACTCATGCAGTGCAGGAAGAAAATATTAGAACTTTTATTTATACTTCTTTTTAGCTCATCCTTTAAAAATGTCTACTTAATTATATAATATACAAAATACTTCATACAGTAGTGCACGCATACAACTTACGTAATTACATTTACACGTGACATTGGTGGTACCGCTCAAAAAATGTTTACTGATGGGGATATGCAACCAAGCTGGAGTATCAACTTCTGGTACAACGATTGCTTCAAAGCAAGGAGTGGCCTCTGTAAATACCTGCTCTGAGCTTACATTATTCCTCAGTGACCAGTTAAGAAGAGAACCCAGGGTTTTGGGCCTCCGACTGCATCTCAGCCCTGGTGTAAGAGGGAGGAAAGAATGCAGTGCAGAGCAGAGCAAGCCTGCGGGCGGAGTCCGGGCCTGAGCCCCGAGCTGTCACCCACTCAAATTCCTTCTTCACCCTGGCTGGTAGGAGGATACTATTTCTCCCAGTAGGAAGTGGAGACGCTGGGGAACGAAATTTACCATCCATCCTGCCAGTTGCCCCAGTCTAAATCCCAACTATGGCATCCGCAGAGAGAGAGTGGTTTGCTGAGCTATAATTAATAACCCCGCTTTCTCAGGCAGAAAGGGAGAAATGCTGGAGTAGGAGAAACGCAGAGCAGGTGATGGTTACACCTGCAGACAGTTCTGCTGCAGCAACAGAAGCAGCCGGAGCCAAGCTACAAACTGAGAACTCGGGCAGAAGGGGAAGGCAGAAGCGCCCTGCCCCCCAAAGTCAGAGCTTGGCCCAGACCTAAAATAAGTTCTCCTCTACTATCCAAACGCCTATGTGCTGTCTGCCACAAGACCGCACCATCCTCTAAGCACACGTGTATGTGAATCGGAAAAAGGGGCACACAGATCAAACCATTTCCAGGACCATGAAACTGTCACAACGGTTAATAGATGCGTTAGGGCTACAGCGGCCCTCCTTCTGGGCCATAGTCACAGAATCCCATGATCATAGGACATTAGAGCTAGCAAAGCCTTAGACACATATTCATGGAACAGATATTTACTGAGCACCTACCATGCGTCAGGCTCCGTGCTGAGTGCTGGGTACACACTAGCAAATAAAACAAAGGCGGTCCCTGCTCTCAAGGAGTTGAGGACGAGCGGGGGAGACAGACAACAACCAAGTCAACAAATAAATACAATTATGACACCATTCGTGCTAAGACGGAAAGGAAGCTGGGGGGGCAGTGAGGACCGGAGTTGATGTGACTGGCCTTCCCGGGCGACTGAGGAGTCATCAAACGTCACCTCTCCTGGACTCACTCAAACCAAATCTCCAACTACGGTTCTCTGAGAACTTACCTTCCACTCACCTGCCAGGCGTGGCCCGAGCCAACAGTTTGCCGACAGTAACTCTAACAGAAGCTACCATTTACTGTGCGTCAGACACAGTGCCAAGTGTTTTTCCCCTTTTTCCTCATTTTGATCCCCCCAACCTCCACAAAGTAGGTACAATTATCTCCATTTTCAAAGAAGGAAGCAGGCTCGGAGAGAATAAAACGCTGTGAAAGCACCACAGCCCACAGCCAGTAAGTGGTAGAGCCAGGATTTAACCTGAGGTCATTCCTTCACCTTCAAAGCAGGGTCCTGAGCCCCACGTGACCACTGCACAGAGATTCCTGTCCCTGACGCCAGCACCGCAGGATCAGAGCCTCTCCGGTGCTGCCATGCCCTGCTGGGGGCCGGCTGCAGGGCCACAGCGCGGGGTAGTCGGTGGGGCCCGAGGAGCCACCTCCTAAGGGTGCGGACTGGGCTTGTGTTCCCCACCCTCACCCTCCGCCTGAGAGCGCCCTGGGGAGAGAACCCTCGTCAACGACGGCTGCATGCTCGTGGGCGTGTGCGCGTGTGAGAGAATCGCGATCGTCACCGACCACCTCGAGCCCCTACCTACCTTCGCGATCCACTGAGCCTCTCACTGCCTTTCTTCCTCCTGTCCTCCCCTCACCCCAGCTGTCCCATCTGTCCTTTTCCTCACTGCTGCTTCTCTTCAAAACAAAACAAAACTGCCCGTAAGTTTATGTGCACCTCTCTCTCCAATGCCTGCCAGCCCCTGAATTTAACTCTGATCCTAGAGGTTGCAACCTCCTTCTCCTCCAGAAAACCCCCTCCCCTCTGCCTGTCACAAAGGCCAAGGCACAGCGTGTCTGGCAAGGAAACACCACCCCACGATTCTGCCAGGTTCCGGGCCCACATTAGGGAAAAGAGCCCCACACCTGGTTTATGCCCAGATGTCCCTGGCAGCTGCTCAAGCAAAGTCCCAAATGAATGGATATGAGATGTGAACACACAAAGGCAACATCCCCAAAGGTCCCTATCCATAGGTCCCTATCACTGGAAGGGAATTAACACCCACAAAGATACCAGAGAACCCTAAACCAGGCAGAGCACACCATTCTCTTCAGCACCTTTCTCTTGGGACCTCCAAGTTCTTTACCAACTGAAGTAACCTACCATCAGAGAGGAAAAGAGTGCCCCCTGGTATGAAGAATCCAGAGAGCCAAGGAAGCTCCTTGGAGACGACTCGGCGAGGCCCAGTCAAGCACGCCATCCACTGAGGAGCAAGCAGCCTCATTCACTGCCCTCCCCACCCCCGCTTCCCCTTTACCTTCAGCCTCTGGCAACAAGCACTCTCTCTCTTGGGGGCCTGTCACTAGCAAGGAACTGCAATATCCCCAAACGTGGGAGACACCCCAAAGCACTCCCACCTCCGTGAACAGCCCCGGCTCATCCCAAACCAGCCAAGGGCCAAGTCCTCGTGCCCTGATCTCCAGGGCCCCCTGCCACCTACTTGGCTCGTAGAAAGGACAGCTTCTTCCTCAGGGAGGAGACATGGTGATGGCAGGCCTGCTTCACAGCTGTGCTGCAAGAGACCGTCGGGGAGCGCAGGTTGTGGACCATGCTGGGCTCACGGGGGGGCCTGCCACATGGCCGCAGGGACCTGGGGGGCCGGAGGCACCCTCTGGGGCTGCTGGCCGGGCAGCTCCTTCAGCTGTCGACCTGGCCCCTGCACCTGAGCTCTCCCTGCCCTAGTGTTCCCACAGAACACAGGCGGGTGGAGGGCCCGGCCTCAGGCTCCGTGCTCCGGGGATGCCCCCTGCCTGCGACCCGGGCTCCGCACAGAGCCCTCCCCCATCCTCCCGCATCTGGCCACGGGCTCTGGGCATTCAGTCTCCTCTCCTCCTTTGTCCTCAGACAGGGAGGATGGAGCTGTACCTGCATGTGATGTCAGCTGCTGGAAGGAGGGGAGGGCCACGGGCACTGCTCCCAGAGGGTTTGCTACTCCTGGCTCCTTCCTCCTGGTGAGGGAGCTGACCCGAGCCATCACCTCAGTGTCCACGGGGCCACGGGGAATTTGGCGGCCAGTCAGGTAGACGGGACTAGAGTGCCCTGGAAATATGCGACTTGGGGACAATTTCTGGGACAGAATTGAAAACATCTTTCCTTCTAGTAGGAAGCTATCTATTCCAGTGGCCAGACCTGAGTTGGAAGGAGTGGGTCTGCTTTCTGGCCTTGCTCCAACTCCGGGGGTTCAGATTCCATTGCCTTGGTTTCTGCGTTTGTTCGTTCATAAATTCCACACACATCTGCTGCTGAGCACTTATTCTGTGCCTGATATAAGAGATACAGTTTCTGTTCTCCAGGGTTTCATGGGCTAGTGGGGAGATGGATAAGTAAACCAAAGAGTGCACAGCACGGGGCAAGTGTCCGGCAGAATTAACCACAGCCCGCTACTACACCTAGAAAATAGACGCGATGAAACTTAAACTTGCCTTCCCTACCTTATCTGGGAGAAATGAGGGTGCGTTCCAGTAAGACATGTAAGACGTGAACGTCTTTTGAGCTAGTCAGAGAAGAGGTGATAACAAGAAATCCCCCAATTAATGACGCCCCAGCCTCATACTGCTCCCGTTCACCTTCCTTGATCTTCGGAGATGATCCTTTTTCCTATTACACAGAGAAAACAGGTGCTGCTGCGATTAACCTCCTCACTGTCCTACCACATCACCTGTGAACGCACCTGCACTCACATCCACTATTCTCTCCTATTCAAGGCTAATCCGTTCACCTGTGATCTAGGTCCAGCTTTTCTTGCCTCCTCCAAACCCGTTTCCTTATCTTTCAGCAGAGGCACTCCCCAGCAGGGCAGGAGGGAATCCCAGGACCAACTCTGGAGACCTCCCTTTTCTCTTACACCCTTCGTCTGGTGCATCACCACGTTGTGGGCATTGTATCCCCAACATGTGTCTGGAATTCATCTACTTTTTTTTTTTTTTTTAAGTCCAAGCTACCAATACTCAGTCCTTTGCCTGGACTATTTGTAACAGCCTCCCAACTGCCCCAGCTGATCCTCTGCATCCTTTCTCCGAGTTGCAATCTTTACAGAATGCAAATCTGACCCTGTCCGCTCCCTTCTGAAGACTTCCAATGAAAACTAAAAATTAAAAAAAAATAAAAAATAAAGACTTCCAGTGACTTCCTAGTGCTCTGAGCATAAAGACTCAAGTCCTGGGCTTCCCTGGTGGCGCAGTGGTTGAGAGTCTGCCTGCCAATGCAGGGGATACGGGTTCGCGCCCTGGTCTGGGAGGATCCCATATGCCGTGGAGCAACTGGGTCCGTGAGCCACAACTACTGAGCCTACGCCCTGCAACAAGAGAGGCTGCGATGGTGAAAGGCCCGCGCACCGCGATGAAGAGTGGCCCCGCTTGCCGCAACTAGAGAAAGCCCTCGCACAGAAACGAAGACCCAACACAGCCAAAAATAAGTAAATAAATAAAATGCTGGCTTAACTCCTAGAGAGTTTCATTAAAAAAAAAAAAAAAAAAGACTCAAGTCCTTGTTGTGGCCAACCAAGCTCCTCTCATCTTACCTCATCTCATCTGTCTCGTCTCACTGCTTCCCTCCCATCTCAGGCTCATCCTTCTGGCCTTAGATCAACCACCATGCTCTCATCCGACCCCCACTTCAGTCCAGGCCCAATTTATTTGATACACTCCCTCATGGCACCATGTTCCCATCCTTCAGTACACACATCCGAGTTTGTATTTTCTTTGTTATACACTCAGTTATGTTAACACTGTCTCCTCAACAAGACTGGGAACTTGATGAGTAGAGCACATAGTACATAACTGATAAGTGTTCATTGAGTGAATGAATGAATGATGTCCTCTTTAAAATTCTCATCCCTGACCTACCGGTTTCTACTTGAGATTAAAAATGTGCTGTGTCTCCCTATATTAAAATAAACATTCTCCCCAAACACCCTTACGTACCATCTCTATTTCTCTTCTTCCCAAGCAAATGTCTAGAATGAATTCCCCATGTTCAGACTCTCCTTCCTCCCCTCATATATTCTCTTCTAAAACTGCTCTATGGTTATCAATGACCTCCTAATTACCACTGCAGAAGATCCTTTTTAGTTCTTACCTATCTCTACCCTCTTTGTCTCTTCTTCCTTGCTTCTACGATATTTCTGTCCCCTAGTTCTCTTAGCTTCAGTGGGCAATCTTTTGCAAATTCCTCCTTCCCTTATCTTCTGCTTAAACTCTGCTCATTCTAAGACTCTTGGCCTCAACTATATTCTCATTTCCAAACAAGAAGTTTTAGTCCTGTCTCCTGAGCTTCAAACAGGTGTGGCCAACGACACAGTGTATCTCTCCACCTGCACACTCCATGCTCAAACTCCACACATCTAAATGAAACTCACTACCACCCCTGCTCCTCAAATCTTCCCGCTTTACCCAGTATTTTAGTAACAATAGCATTATTATTAATAACAATAATAGCAAGCACATATATAATGCTAGCCATGTGCCAGGCACCATTCCTGTTCTAATCATCACACATATACACATTCAATCTTCTCAACAACCCTATGAGGTAGGAGCTGTTATTATACCCATTTTATAGATGAGGAGAGTGAGGTACAGAGAAGTCCTCTTTTCTATTCTTTTACCATAATTCAGAAATGTGCCCATCTGGTCTCACCTTAAATGTCACCACATCAGTAAGCCGTCCCTCCCACCTAACTCACAGTAGTCCCAAAAAGCCTTGGTCCACCACCTCACCTTTCCTCATCTTCTCTATAGCACTTATTACTACTTGACGTTTTCTTGTTTATTATTTATCTTCCCTCACTAGAAAGTAAGCACCGTGAAAGGAGAAACAATGGTTATCTTGTTTATAGCTGTAGCCACCAACACCCAGAAGAGTAGCTAGCGTACAGTATATGCTCAATAAATCCCTTATTCAATGAGGGAACGAATGGGTGGACAATTGCCACAGTATCCTTCCTTGTCTATCTGCTTCCAGTGTTTGTTCCTTGAATCCATCTCTCACACTAGGATGAAAAGGATTTTTCTCACAAGAATATCTGGGAGAGACTTGGGTGCCCCTTCCTCCAAATCCCTCACTCACTTCCCCCATCTATAAATACGTGCCACTCAATCATGGCAGGATGTGACATGATCAGGCACCTGCTTACCTGTACAAAGATGATTTCCAGCCGCTCGCTAGCTACCCCTGCTCCTGGGACAGCCTCGGCAGCAGTACTGAAGTATTTGCCGTTCCTGAACATGCCTTGCTTTCTCACGCCTCCATACTTATGTACATCTTGTTCCCTCGCCTGGGAATGCTGTCCATGTGACGGACTCCTATTCACCTTGCAGCTCTCAGCTGACATACAGCCCTCTCCCCCTCTCCGTGGAGTCTTTCTGGATACCACTGCCCTCTCCCTCCCTCCTCCCCAATCCTCGCCCCAAGCAGAGTACCTGCATTACTTGGGCAAATTTCTTAACTCCACTGAGCCTCAGTTTCCTAAACTCTAATATGAGGATAATAATAGCATCTATTTGATAGGGCTGTTGAGAGGTTTTATTTAAAAGTATATGCAAGATTCACTGCACAGATTAGGTGCATTAGTAAACAAATTCTTTAGTTCTACTACGACGAAATTCTATTAGACAAAATTCCATCTGTCAATTATTACACTACGCTATACTTGCTTACTTATAGGTATGTCTCACCATAAGACAAGAAGGCTCTTGAGGGCAAATACCATGCCTTAATCTGTTTATCCTCAGGGTCAATATCTGGTATTTTGCAGATGATCAATATTCTACACATTCTTTCTGTCTCTGCTTCTTCAAGGACAGAACACAGATCTGCTAAGACAGTGAGAGTAAAACCTCACGATAGCCAAAACCATCAGAGTCCTAGCAGCCACCATACTAAGCACCTACTAAGTACCAGGCATTCTACACACGTTATCTCATGTACTCTTTACAAGAAAAGACTTTTACAAATGAGGAAACTAAGGTTCAGTAAAGCTGAGGAAAACGCTTTTAAAAATGCACAGTCAATATGGAAGAAGGAAGACAAAACCAGGTCTGCTGACTGAGACTCTCACTCTTTCCTGCACACCGCAGGGCCCCGTGGCAGAGGGCAAGCCTCTTATTCATGCTGCAGCCTGGACTCAGGCAGGCTCCAGCATGTTGAAGACATTTAATAAAGGTTTGTGGCACACATGCCCGCATGCAGGAATGAGTACGTGAATGCATGGAGCCCTGCCTTGTTCCTCAGTTACACTCCAGCCCTCTCCACGTCTCATTTTCCTACCACGAAAAGGCTTCCTGTTCAACTGAGACCACGTTCTGTTGAAACTAACATCCTGTACATAAACGGTCCTTAGTAAAAACAGCTCCTTTTTCTACACTACTGGCTTTGTATGAAAGGTCCTGCCACTGGGTGAATGTACTAAATAAATAAAGACCTGGGGACCTCAGAAACCTTACCAGCAGTTCCAGTTTGGGCTGAACCTGGGAACTAGTGCTTTGTAAGTGTACCCGTGACTTCACCTCGAAGCATGAAAATGGATTAGTGTCCCAAATTCCATCGCACACACATACACACTTTGGGGAAGTTAGATCTATTTTGCTTTCAACCAGAAACCTGAGGGAATTATTCCTATCTCTGAGACAATCCCTGCTTCCCAATAAACTGATTCTTTTCCCAAAATTGCCCCTTCTCCCTGATGCACACCTGCCCAGGAAATGACCGCCTCTTGCACTCACCTACCCAAAGACTTTTTTTCCTTCAGGACAGAAATTGATGTGAATGAGGAAAAATACAATTCTTAGAAGCCCTTAAGTTTGGATATCTTATTGAGGCATTTCCCTCTTTGCTGTAATGTGGACTCTTCTTCCTTTTTTTGGTCACATTGGGTCTTTGTTGCTGCGCCTGGGCTTTCTCTAGTTGTGGTGAGCGGGGGCTACTCTTTCTTGCGGTGCACGGGCTTCTCATTGCGGTGGCTTCTCTTGTTGCAGAGCACTGGCTCTAGGCTCACGGGCTTCAGTAGTTGCAGCTCGTGGGGTCTAGGGCGTGCGGGCTTCAGTAGTTGTGGTGCATGGGCTTAGTTGCTCCAGTGCATGTGGGATATTCCCGGACCAGGGCTCGAACCCGTGTACCCTGCATTGGCAGGCAGATTCTTAACCACTGAGCCACCAGGGAAGTCCTGTGGACTGTTTTTAGACTACAGTAGAGTAGCTATTTGTCTCTAAATATTACATCCATTCTGAACCTTGTACAAGAAAAAAGAAAAATCAATGTTTTATTTAACCAGTTGAAAGTTATCTCGTACTAAAGGGTTATAATTTTGATCTTTAAAACAGAAGAAATCGGGACTTCCCTGGTGGCGCAGTGGTTAAGAATCTGCCTGCCGATGCAGGGGACACAGGTTTGATCCCTGGTCCAGGAAGATCCCACATGCCGTGGAGCAACTAAGCCCGTGTGCCACAACTACTGAGCCTGTGCTCTAGAGCCCGCGAGCCACAACTACTGAGCCCACGTGCCACAACTACCGAAGCCCGCATGCCTAGAGCCCGAGCTCCGCAATGAGAGAAACCACCGCAATGAGAAGCCGGCGCGCCGCAACTAGAGAAAGCCCCCCTCACAGCAATGAAGACCCAATGCAGCCAAAAATAAAATAAATACAATAAATAAATTTTTTAGAAAAACAA
Organism: Eschrichtius robustus; assembly: GCF_028021215.1. Taxonomy (NCBI): domain Eukaryota; kingdom Metazoa; phylum Chordata; class Mammalia; order Artiodactyla; family Eschrichtiidae; genus Eschrichtius; species Eschrichtius robustus. The sequence continues at coordinate 9,886,703 of NC_090834.1, forward strand.
AACCAAAAACAAACCAGAAGAAATCAAACTTTTTTTTTTTTTTTGCCTGCTCTATGAAACGATCCTTCATTCTGTAATTGACCACATGATTTGGAGAATTAGGAGGAGCCACAGAAAAGGGTCCATATTACCCATTTCACACTTGACCATTTTCAACCCTGCTCTACCTGCTTCCCAGGGGAGGGGCAAAGAGTAAATGAGATGATCCGTTTGCCCAGGAAGGCCTGGCCAGTGCGGGGAATGCCGCTGTAACCAGCAGGGTGTGCTGCCCATCAAACTGGGCCAAGAGCAAAGGGCACAAACCAGATTCCCCCACTCCCGCAGAAAATCTCCCCAGGGTTCAGATCTCACACTTGCTCTAGGTCAGGATATCACAGAGTAATATCCAAAATGCCCCAGAGAGTCTCTTAATTGGATGGAAACATGTTAGAGGAAGGATTAGGTGCAGGGTGTAAAGGTTTGCGCTGAGCTGGGGCTGAGTGATTAATTAGCACTCTGAGGACTTGCTCTCTCCAGCAGAACCCACTGGCTGAGAAGGGAAAAAAGAATTCATTCAGAAAGGCCATGGTGAACACACATCAGTCCTGAGCTTCGAGGGGAGGGGTCCACAGGGACCGCCACAAGAAGCATCCTTCTGAGCCCAGCCCTCTCTGTTTCCCATACTGCCCAAGGTGAGCTAGTGCAAAACTGTATCCAACATCCACCATGAAGAGTTCAGGGGGCTGTCGGTGGGCCAGGGAGAAGAAAGGACCAGGGAAGACATTTAGAGGATTTTTCTGGGCAGAGGTTTGGAAGGGAGACCCTCCATAACATTTCACTTGGTTGGGGGAGTGGGCAGAGAAGGAGCTAGAATATAATTTTTATCAGCATACAATCCCAAATACTGAACAAAAAGGCAGGGCTCTCTCCAGTTAGCAAGCAGCCTTGGGAAAAACGCATTGCAGAATATGTACAATTTGGCACTTATTCATCTCTCCCAGGAATGCCCTAAGCAGCAGGGATAAAACAGAGGGAGCTGAGGAGCTGCCAATCATAGAGCAGATAGACGAGGGGCAGCTGAAGGTATGATGATCAGAAATGGACGGAACGCTTCCAGAGATGTTTGGCGCACAAGCACAGGGAAGGGAGTTCTGCTGGGGAACTCTACGGACCCTTCCAATTTTGAGAGTATGGTTGTCGAAATCCAGACAGCACCGAAAAGAGAGCCAAGGCCACTCTAGAGACTGAGGGCACTGCCAACAGATCATAACTGATGAAAGCATCTTTACAAGAGTGATTAATCTTTGCCCCTTGGAGGCCCCGTGCCTCCGCCTAAATTGATGAGCTGAACTGTTAATTTTGGTTAGTAACAAGCACAAAACTGAGAACTAAGGCAGAACTCATAAAACTTTATAAAGGGAAGGTCCCACCCTCCTGCCCAGGATGAAATCCTTTTCATGACATACCATCTAGCTTTTGCCTGAACACTTGTATGGAGGAGATAGTTCATTACTTTACAAGGCCTGTTCCATTGCAGTGCAGCTCTCATCATGGAAAAGTTCTTTCTTTCTCATCCTGAGCTGAAATCCTTCTCACTGTAACTTCTACCCCTCTAGTTCTATTTCTTAGGCTTGCAGATATTTAAAGAGTGCTGCTGTAGTCATTTTAAACCTTCTCTTTTCCAGGCTAAACCCCTTTCCTTCAACCAATCCTTATAATGACATAGTTATCATGTTGATCATTCTTTTCTGAACTCTAATTTATCAATATCATTTCCAAAGAATGGAGAGTAGTACATCAGATATGGTCAAACTAGTACAGACTACAGTGAAACCTTTTTTTTTTTTTAAATCCATGCTCCATCCTTCCAGTAATGAATTCAGACTTTTAAAGATCATTTGGTACTTGCTTCATATTACTGGCTCATATTTGGCTGGTTAAAAAGTAACCCTTAAGTTCTTTTCCACATGAAATCCTGTCAAGTTAGGCTCCCTGTGGTAACCCTACACTTAAGAAACTATTCTAATATAAATGTATAAATATATAATAGCACATTTCCTTTTTTAAAATACTCCGTGTTGTTTCCACCTACTGTTCTATTTGAAATAATATTAAGTCTCGGTTCTGTCATCCTTGGTGTTCTCTCTACTCCCTCTCAGCTGAGCAGTCACCATAAGTTTGATAAATGAGGTAAAAGTACCTTCTGCATTTTCATCTGGTTTGTTGATAAAAATGATAAACAGAGCTAGACCAAAAGCAGAGCCCTGTGGCATGCCTGCTGAGACCCCCTTTCCATTAAGGTCAGTGCGGTCCACCTTCGCTGGGCACAGAAGCTTAACTTGCTGCAACAGACCGCTCCCTCTGTCTACCATTCAGAGGCGCTACCTGCAGCAGATGCCACCTGGGGCCCACAGCCTGTGTTTAGCCAGTCCCACCTCAGAGCCTCAAACGAGCATCCAGGGGCCTCCGTATCCTCAGGGTCCCCTGTACACCCCACCTCATTCCCCGTTAACCTCTGACACCTACCATCCACTCCAATCCTGGTGTTTTGCTGTCATCTTGCAAACAGACAGTGATACTGAGCAGGACCCTGTGGGGCTCCTGGGCACAAAAGCCTTTCTGTGACCCCCACTTCTTGATTACAGGAAATAGGCTTCATTCAGCCCCCAGGACCTTCCCTGAGTTCCAGCAGGCAGGTTCAAACAGTTGCTAATCAGGGAAGGGAGGGGATACGGAGGAGACGGGGAGGGGATAGGAGGAGACAGGAGAGGAACAGTCCAGAAACAATAGTGCAGCCTTGGGGCAGGGTCCTGGATCCCCCCTGCAGGGATACACACAGCAGTATCCTTGAGCTGTTTTGCAGATACAGAAACCCCAAACAGGTGGGAGAAGTTAACAGGTTGATGATGCTGACTTGCTCGTGCCCCCACCCAGGTGGAGGGCGGAAGGATGATGGTGACCCTCCTCAGGTCAATCAACTAACGCTTGAACTCTGCCGACCTCTGTCCCAATTCCATGCTGAATTCTCCTCGGCTCAAGCCCCTTCACGAATACGCATGAATACCCTTAGCTTAAAACTTCCCCAGTTTTGCTGTTGGGGAAACACTGCCTTGGGATAACTCCTTCCTTCTTCCCATCTTTGGCTTGGTTGTATCTTCTGGTTGACACCCACCAAGAGGCGAACCCACCTTTCAGGTACCACTCTGATGCCACACATGCATGCCCGGCCACGCCGTTTTCCTCGGACACAAAATACCCTTTCCCCTCCCGCTCCACACCGTACCCAACCTTCAGAGTGTGCCTCAGGTCCCAAGTCCACTCTGACATCTTCCCAACGGACTTGGTTTCCACGCACTGACTTCTCCCCCTGCTGAACACCAAAAGCCTTTAGAATCGGTCCCCTCTCAGGTCGAGGGGAAGCATCCTCTTCCCAATCCGTGTTTGAGCACAGAGGTCTGGCGGGCCCCTATTTCTCTGCAGTTTCCCACAGTTCTCGCTCGCCGCAGAAGCACCATCTTCCTCAAACATTTTCCGCACCCCCTGTCATCGCTGCTCCCATCCTCTCCCTCCTCATGTGATCTTACCTTTCTTCCCGCACCCGAGGACTCAGGAACCTGCTAGAGTCATCGTCATGGCTGCTCTGCTGGCTGCTGAGAAAAGACAGGATGTGAACCGTTAACGTTCGGCTTCTTTCTCAACCCTGGGGGAGAGCATCTAGACTTCAGCTCAATGGAGAAACGGGGTTACAACATCTTAAAGGTAGACGTTCCCCGGGTAGGTTTACACAGAGGGTATACTGCCAGACAGTGGAACTGAGACACACATTTGGTGAAAACCCCACCCATCACGCCTAAAGCACAAGAGGAAGATCCTGACCTATCACCTTTTTCTTCCTAGGCCACACAGTCTCTGTGAGTGAATGCCTCTGGCATTCTCTGTACCTGGGCCTCTAGATCTGTAGGACAGGATAATAATCCCATTCTTCCACCTCCCCTGAGACACCCAAGGTGCTGGCTTGCAGTCTTGCGGGCAGGAAGGGGAGGGGTGCGGGCAGGAGGGAATTCCAGCAGGAGAAAGACTTGAAACTTGATGGAGTCTGGGGCCACCTGGCCTGCTTCCCCGCCTCCAGGGCAGGCTGAAGAGGGTGAGGGACAAAAGAGGGATTAGAAGGTGGAGACCCTCCACTCCTTAAAGCCCTGTAGGCACGAAGATTATAGAGCTTCAGCTCACAAGAGTTCTTGAAGTGCTTACTTTAAATGACTGTGGAATTCAACAGTCATTCATCCTACTCAAGAGAAAGAAAAGCTGTTCAGACACCTTATGACACTAACTGAACATAAAGCTGGTGAACAAATAATTTTTATTAATTGCTAATTATTAAGTACTCCAGGTTTCTAATCAAGAGTCGTAAAGCCACAGCCCCGTGGCCAAATCTGGAGCCCCCGTGGGCTAAGAATGGTGTTTGCTTTTTTAAATGGCTGGGAATAAACATTTTTTAAATGATAATAATATTTCATGACATGTGAAAATTATACAAAATTCAAAATTATGTCATAAATAAAGTTTTATTGAAACACAGCCACACCCATTCATTTACATACTAACCAGGGCTGCCTTTATTGCTACAATGGCAGAGCTGTGCAGTTAAGGCAGAACTGAATAAGTGCAGTAGTGAGGCCATTAGACCCACAAAGCCTAAATATTTACTGTGTGGCCCCTTACAGAAAAAGTTAGCAAACCCCTGTTTGGCATAGATTCCATTAATAATAAATTTCTATTACCATATATGTCACTATAACCCAGGCCCAGTACAACCAAACTTGTTCCCTTGTTCTGGTGGATTGTCCACAGCCATAAAAAGCACTGATCTCTACAGAGTACACTCCTTAGACTAGATCCCCAGAAGATGGCAAACTGTGAACCATCTTGTAGAGTAAGTGCCCGCCCCAGTGACTGTACACTCGCCACCAAAGAAGCATGTGACTTTACAACCATGATCTCATGTTCTGATTTATCAGCAAGAAGTAAATGAACTTAGAAGCAATTTACGTCAAATTTTCAAATACACAAACATGCACCTACACACACACACACACACGCCGGAAATCAGAACAGCACCACACACAAAGCTTCCAGTTGCTTGGCAGAACCAAGTGTGCACACAGTCCTGTGTTCTTTCTTTTACTCTACACAAAGCACTTTTTTTTTGCCGCTCATTCCCTGTGGAGAACATGTGGCTACTCATCATTCCCTCTTTGCAAGGTCTCATAGACTTGTCTTTTAAAAACTCCTTATAACAAAATTATACTGCTGTGTTGCTAACCCATGGGATTTCTTACATTGGGACTGACCTGTCATATGTATCAAGCACCCTCTTCTATACAACTTGGAATAGGTGTTAAGACTACAGTAGGCAAACCACAGATGACTGGGACTCAAATTCCACAGCAGACTCAGCTCCAGAGGCAAGCATCAAGAGAGGAAAACCAAAATAACAACAATAATAATAATTTAAAAAGAAAAAAAACGAGAGAGAGGAATACCAGTCTACACCACTGGCAGTACATGTGAGGAGAAGTAGGAGGGAGGGCTGTCTGGAACCCAGTGTTTTACACTATCTAACACCCAAAGGGGCTCAACCAACCCAATGACCACAATCAGCATTACAGCCTCTTCACGGAAGAGATCAAACTGGACTCCATTTAAGCTATCTATATAGGGCTGTGCTTCCTTCTCACCCTACCCTCCCTCTGGCAATCAAAGCTTAACGTAAAGCTAATAGAGGGGCTCCCAGAACTAAATGAGAAGTACCAGAGTTTCAGAAAAATAATTCTGAGCTGATTTTAGCAAGTTATCTCACTAGATGGCACTGCTGACTTCCAAACCAGAACCTGAACGAGGCCAAGCCATCCAGCTTCTGAAACCAAAACTAGAACCAACTTTCTGGCGCCCCCTTCTGGCCTTCCCATTGCTTAGAAAACCGTTCAGAGGGTGGAGATGAAAGTTAACAATGGATCACCTTTAAACGATTTATTGGTTCTAAATAACTAAGAAATATCAACATGCATGCATTCAACAAGTATTTCTACAATGCCCTCTATGTGCACATATGTCAAAAGGCAGCATCCAAGTTAAGTCAAGACTTCGGAATATGCTGCCTCAGGTTATATCCAAGCTCTTCCACTTCCTACTTAACACAACCCTGAGCAAATTATTAGTCATTTTCCTTACCTACAAAATGGAGATAGATGTTATGATAGTTCTTACTGTTGTAAGGATTAAAGAATGTAAAGCTGTTGTAAGAATCAAAGAATGAACATATGTAAAGTATGGAGAATACTGCTTGGCACATACTAACTGTTGTACAAATGCTATTATTACGTGCAAGTCATCGTTTTGTGGGTCATGGAAAATAAAGCCATGAATCAGACAGGGATCCTGCTCTCAAGGTGTTTACAATCTGGAAAGTAAGAGTCAATATAAACTATAATTTTAAACTACATTTAAAAGTAGAAAATGATAACTCTTAGAAGTAAATATTAAAAGCTACAGAAACATAGACCAGAGAAAGATCGCTTCCTTCTGGGGCTGGTAAGAGAAGACCATCTCAACAGCAAGGGTTTTTTTGCTGACACTTGAAATTTGAACAGATTCAGGATGAGCAGAACTGAGAAGAGAGGGCTTTTTTTTTTTTTAATTTATTTGGCCACTCCGTGTGGTTTGTGGGATTTTAGTTTCCCAACCAGGGACTGAACCCGGGCCCCCGGCAGTGAGAGCACAGAGTCCTAACCACCGGACCGGCAGGGAATCCTGAGAGGGCATTCTGGTTCAGCTCGGCTCACCAAACATTTACCACATACCAGGCACTGTGCTAGAAGGCTGGGACGTAAGGAGCCCTGGCCTAGGAGGCACAAGTGTTCCCTGAGCACTGCGATGCAGCAACACTGGAAGGATGAAGGGGCGCAGGTCGCAGACACTTCTGCTGGGGGATTTCAGGCAACATATTGGAGAGGCGAACGTGTAACAGGAGGAACTGCGGGTAACTCCACAGCAGCAACAGCTGCAGCACGCATGGGCTCCTTCCTCCTCTAGACAGCCCCCTGCCTCCCCACCCCCCAAAGGAGCCTGGTCCTCTCTCCTCCCATTTTCAGGACTTTTTTTCCCACCTTCTTTAAAGGTGAGATAGACGCCAACCACTCCCGCTCCACCCAACCCCATGAAATGATCGTTGTTGAGCAGAATTCCCAGAGATTCAGACATGGCCTTGCTCTCTCGCAAAAACTCTCAGTTCCTCTCTTATATGAGCCTTTTCAAACGATACAGACCACCTGGACACTGGGCAGGTCACCCTGTTCACTAAATGAATCTGCCGGTCTTCTGAGGTCACGCAGAAAAGCCATCACCACGGTAGGGTGCTTGTAGAGGACTGTGGAAGGCCAGAAGGTCAGGGGCCACGTCCACAACCACTCCATTTCAGTCAAGGCCTTGGAGGAACAGGTGGCCAGTGCCGGCTCTACGGCTTAAGGAAGTTGAGAAGAACTTGAAGGAAGTCCGGCAGAGGGCGCTCACGGATGAAAACGTCTCTTAGAAAGTCTGAAAAGAAACTCCAAACACCGATTTGGAATGACTTAGCCTGGGCACTAGATGACTGAAAGTCACTTAACACTGCAAGGAAGGGAAGTTGTATAAGCAACCGTCTGCCTTTCCCCCAAAAGAGCTAGAAAACGCATGAGGATGACTAAAATCCCTCCTGCTGCAAATTCAAGCTGCTGATAAAAACCACTGTAGCAATTAAATTTTGAAAAAGCACACTGTGTTACTAAATAAGGTGGGGAAGCGCTTCTGTGCACCCCGGAATGTTCCGGAGGGAAACCAGCTGAAGCGAACCGAATCTGGAGTCCTGGTTTTGTTCTCTGCCAGCAAGCTAGTGCTGGGAGCTTATCCTAGAAGGTCACACTGAACCAGTAACCCTGGCTGGGAAAAATCCATTGTAATCTGAGGCAGAGCACACTCCAGAGGCAGAAATTCACAGGCTACCGAGCTAGCAGGAAGCTCCGCAAGGCAGGCTGGGTAAATTCCCATGATTCCACTGGTCTCCCTTCCTCCCTCCCCCACCCCCGGGCACTGGCAGGAAGTTCAGCCTAAACCCACAAGCCAGCCGGAAGGTGTGCTTCTGCCCTATGCAAAGTACAGCTTCACTCCTAGGGAAACTAAATTTGGCACTTTTTCTGAGCTGGTGCTTCCTAAGTAGAAACAGTTCTTTCTCGACCAGACAACACTAATGGGGTCTCCTAAGCCCGGAAGGGGTTTTGAGAGATTCAGGGGATTCCAAGTAATTATGGGGCTATGCGAGATGTCATTTAGTATTTCCAGAGCCTAATGGAACCTGTACATTTACCCACACTAAGGCTGTGCACTCATTTTTCACATTTCTTTGTTTTTGGCTCTAATCAGAGCAATCTAGTGTGTTAATACCAATTATCTTACGCTAATTAGAAGCTCTGAAAAGCTTAGAGTGGCTTTTTTTTTTTTTAATGGGAATTAAAGGCATGGAAGAATCTTTTTTTTTTTTTTAATTATTTAATTATTTATGGCTGTGTTGGGTCTTCATTTCTGTGCAAGGGCTTTCTCTAGTTGCGGTAAGTGGGGGCCACTCTTCATCGCGGTGCGCGGGCCTCTCACTATCGCGGCCTCTCTTATTGCGGAGCACAGGCTCAGTAATTGTGGCTCACGGGCCTAGTTGCTCCGCGGCATGTGGGATCTTCCCAGACCAGGGCTCGAACCCGTGTCCCCTGCATTGGCGGGCAGATTCTCAACCACTGCGCCACCAGGGAAGCCCCTAGAGTGGCTTTGATTGATAAATATCTGATTAATAAAAGTGGGGGATATGTATACGCATGACTGATTCACTTTGCTGTACAGCAAGAAACTAATAACACGACGTTGTAGAGCAACTATACTCCAATAAAAATTAATAAAAAAATTTTTTTAAAGTGGGGGAAGAAATAAATTTAAGTAGTGGATGTAGTAGAATAGCATGGAGACAGACAAACCGAGGTTCGCCCTGGCTTTGTTTCTTATTGGCCCTATAAACTTTGACCAGGTCCCTTACCCTCTCTCAGCCTATTTCCCAATATCTGAGTTCAAGAATTGGGGTCAGGAAGACACAAGTTCTGCCACTTAGCACAGTGATACTGGGCAAATTATTTAACTTTTCTAAGTGTCAGACATGGGTATACACCACATGCCTTTAAGGACTGCAGTGGGGATTAGAAATGGTAGAAATCATCTATAGAAAGTGTCTAGGGCCACGTTTGGGCCTTGGTAGGTATACCAGAAATGTTGGACATCAATTTTACTTAATATTCACAGTTAGTTTGGCAGATAAATACTTTGAAACATCCAATACATGGGAGGAAATTAACAGAGAAGAACCTTATGATAAAAAATGTTGAGAGCCACTGACTTGAAAAGTAGAGTCGCTACTAAATGTAAAATAGATAGCTAGTGGGAAGCAGTCGCATAGCACAGGGAGATCAGCTCGGTGCTTTGTGACCACCTAGAGGGGTGGGAGGGAGGGAGACGCAAGAGGGAAGAGATATGGGAACATATGTATAACTGATTCACTTTGTTATAAAGCAGAAACTAACACACCATTGTAAAGCAATTATAAAAAAAAAAAAAGAAAAGTAGAGTCGCACTGTCACTGATAAAAGGCTGGGTTTTCATGTTGAATTATATCCGCCTGAGAAATGACTCTAGCATCTACCATTTCAGTTTAAAGAGGAAGGGCATCTGGGGGAAGAAAGGCAGGTAGCCTGTAAGTAGAGAATAAAAGAGAATAGTTTCTGTTTGTCATCTGGCAAGCGGGTATAGGAAAGTCTAATAATAGACGATAAGTAAACAGATGTGATTTGGGACACTGCCAATGACTGCCAGCTTCTTACACAACATACCTGAATATTCTCAAATACTACTTAGAAAATAACATGCTCTGCGTGAAGATTAATGATCTGTCTACAAAGGTAGCAGGACTGCTTCTGCTTAATGCCTCCCCTGGGAACAAGTAGCAAGGTGGGTAGCTGGTCAAAGACTGAGGGATTCAGAATCCAGCTAAATATCTTTTAACTCATTACAACTCACTAATGTTTCTCTATTTAATAGTTCTTCTGCCTCTAAACATACCCATGTCTCTGTCTTTAAAAAAAAAAAAATCTCTCCCTCAACTCCTTTATGTTTCCTTCCGTCCCTTCAGGGCCATATTTTATTGAAAGAATGCACTATTTGGTGACTGCCAAACTTCCATCAAAACTCTATCAGAGATTTGCATATAATGTGTTGTGATAATTAAGCAGTTATTAATAAACAAAGAAGAAATCCTTATCTCCCTATTTCAGGCATGTCTCATTTATTGGTTTTTCTACGTAATTTAAAATCGTTCATCTTTAAAACATTTTAATGCTCCTAAGGCAATCAATAAACTAAATTACTTTAAAAAAAAAAAAACTGTATCAGAATAAGCTAGGAGCTTTTCTATGCAGATTCCTTGGCCCCCTCCCCAAATTTACCAAGTCAGAGTCTGAGCCTGTCCAGGAATGCGTATTTTTTAAAAAGCTTCCCAGTGATCCTGGGGGGCAACCAGGACTGAGACCCACTAGACATCATACTCACTGCCTCTGCTTCCTCACCACTGATTTCGTGAATTAGTCACTGTAACCTGGACCACACCCCTACCCCTCCTTGGTTTGGTCAACCAGGACCTCTGTTACTGCCAAAGCCAATGACAATAGTTACATCCTAACCTCATTTGACCACCCAGGCAGGTCTGGCATTGATGATTATTCCCATTCTTTAAACTTCACCCTTCTTACCTTCTATGACAAAACCCTCTGCTCTTTCTTGGATTTTATCCTACTTTTGTTTTTCTCTTCTTTTTTAGGGAACTTCATGGACTCTTCTTCTGGTTGGTCCTAAAATGTTTCCCAGGACTCATTCAGCCACTCATTTAATAAATTATCTGATACCAACTATAGGCCAGGCATTGTTCGAGAATCTAGATACCAAATACAAAGTAGTAAATGAAACAGATGAAAAATCCACGCTCAAGGAGTTCACATTTTATTGGGTTTCTTGCTCTTCCAGCTTTATACCTGGGGAGCCTAGGTTTTGTGGATCTCTGAAATTGTTATATTACACATGCAGGGGAGAGGATTTATAGCTCTCATCCGATTCTCAAATAGAGAATGTAACCCACAGAAGATTAAAATCCACTGCAATATATCTCTGGGGAATCATGTCCACACGCAAGGCTTCAATTATGATGGATAAGTTAATGACCCCCAAAGACAGCACAGCACTGAGCTGTCACTAGGCACATGTGGCTACTTAAATTCATTAAAAATTCAGTTCCTTAGTCGTACTAGCTACATTTCAAGAACCTGATAACCACATGTGGCTATTAACTTCCATATTAGTGCAGCTAGAGAACGTCTCCATCACCGGAGAAAGCTTTATTGAACAGCATAGAGGTTTCCAGATCAAACCCAGGATTTGAGTTCCAGCTCTGCCACTTGTTATCTGAGTAACTCAGAGCAGCTTGTTAACCTCTCTCTACATTCCTGCCCCCTTGTCTTTTAAAATGTAAGTCACTTCACAGACCTGTTTGGAGGATTGAGCAAGTTAACTGATATAAAGCACTTAACAGAAGTCTTGGCAAGTAATAAGTACCCCCAAAATGTTAATAATACTTATTTTTATTATCATACATTTGCCATGGTGAATGGGTCCAACAGGAATCTCAAACTGAGCATGCCCAATACTGATTTCACCATCTTTTTGTCCTCTCCTTGGACTCCACAACTAAGGATGCATGCAAACTAGAAATGCACCTCCATATCAATTTCACACCAGGTCCTGCAGATGCTACCTTACTATCCCTCAAAGGCATCCCATCCTCCCTTCAACACTCTGACTGCCACTGCGTGAGGTCAAGCTCTCATCACTCCCTGCGGGGATTACTTTAATAGGCTCCTAACTGCTTTGCCTGTTGCCAACCCGGCCCTGCTCCAGTCTACCCTTGACACTGATACAGCAGTGTTCTTCCTGATATGCAGATTTGATCATGGCTCTTCCTGGCTTATTACTTTTCTTTTTTTTTTTTTTTTGACCGTGTGGTTTGAGGGATCTTAGTTCCCCGACCAGGGATTGGAGTCCGGGCCCTTGGCAGTGAAAGTGAGGAGTCCTAACCACTGGACTGCCAGGGAATTCCCCTCTTCCTGGCTTAAAATCCTTTAGGCGTCTCCTAATTTCAGAACAAAGTTCAGAAACTCCTTAGTTTAGCCTAAAACTAAGCTATAAAAGCCCAGTAAGCTGACTGCCATCTACCTTCCTAGCGTCCACATCTCCCACATCTCCCTCACCGGCTCCAGAATTTCACTCTCCACTCCGGTCATTCTGCTTGTCCCTGGCTTTGACTTTGCTCTTCTCCCGCCTGGTTTATCCTTTTCTCCACTCCCCTCTTTGTTTCACTCATTCCCATCGCTGAGGCAGGATCTTCAGGGATTAAGCCTGAGGGCTCTAGCTTTAGACGGTTAGCACTCAAATCTCGATTCTTCCACCTACTCAATTTCACCCTCCATAAACTGGGGATGATAAAAGTATCTTCTTCACTGGGGTGTTGTGAAAATTAAATAAATTAGTACCCACAAAATACTTAGAAAGGTATCTGGCATTGAGTAGATACTCAATATTATAGCTATTATCATCCTCCAAAAGTTGTACCTTCTCAGGGAAATCTTCCTCGATGGCCACCACCCACACTATGGTCCCTATATCACCCTGCCCTGTACTTCCCTTTATCATAACACTTATCATACTCCTTGGGATACAGTAATTACTGATTCAGTTCCGTATACCTTCTACCACGCTGTAAGTTATTTGAGAACAAAGATCCCATTTTATGTCATTTCTTTCCATCCCCAGTGCCCAGCACTGTACTTAGCACATATTAGATGTACAACATGATAAATTAATGTACAAATATCTAGCCTTGTCCTCCCTCTGAGGTCTCCACTTTCTGCTGAATACTCCCCAGCAGTCCAGAAAGACACTTTGCTGAGTACAGATTACATGCTCCCTCCAGATTACAATGTGCTTCCAAAATGTTCATCAACCTTTTCTGGACACCTGTGTTCAAAGTATCCTGCTAGGCCTTACTGGATTTGTAAGGCCTGGTCTGTGACCTCAAGGAGCCCACCAGTCTGTATGAATTCCGGATGGACCATTCATTCATCCATGTTTCCAGCAGACTAAGCTTCAGGGTTTGGTGCTCTGGAGATGCCAACTTGAATTAGATGTGAACCTTCTAAATAAAGCCACCATAGGGTGGCATAGCCATCCCTATGCCAGAGTTGTGGCCCAACTCTCAGTTATCCATCATGAGGAAGCCGTACCTCATGCCTGACAGAGCCTCCATTGGAGGGCGAACAGGAAAGAAGGTGGCCCTCCAATTAGACATCACAGGTATTCGTCAGTGGGAAAAGATTCTGAAGCCCAAGGCTGCAACTTTTTTTTTTGTTTCTTTCTTTCTAAAATGCCTATGAGTATTAAGTTTTCTCTTTTGTTAATTTAAAACATTCTTAATTTTTACTTATTTATTTGATTGAGGTATAATTGACATAAAACATTGTATTAGTTTCAGGTGTACAACATAATGATTCGATATTTGTATATATTGCAAAATGATCACCACAATAAGTCTAACATCTGTCACCATACATAGTTACTTTTTTTTTTTGGGCCGTACCGCAAGGCCTGCGGGATCTTAGTTCCCCAACCAGGGACTGAACCCGGGCCCCAGCAGTGAAAGCGCCAAGTCCTAACCACTGGACCACCATGGAAGTCCCACAGCTTTTTTCCTTGTGATGAGAGCTTTTAAGATTTACTCTCTCAGCCACTTTCAAATATGCAACATCATATTATTAACTATTGTCACCATGCTGAACATTACATCCCCAGGACTTAATGTATTTTATAGCTGGAAGTTTGTACCTTTTTTTTTTTTTTGGTGACATTGGTATTCCTTTTTCTTTTTCTTTTTTAACTGAAGTATAGTTGATTTACAATTTGTGTTAGTTTCGGGTGTAGAGCAAAGTGATTTGGTTATACACACACACACATATATATATATATGTGTGTGTGTATATATAAATCTATATATATCTCTTCTTTTTCAGATTCTTTTCCATTATAGTTTATTACAAGATATTGAATATAGTTCCCTACGCTATACAGTAGGACCTAGTTATTTACCTAGTTTATATATAGCAGTTTGTACCTACTAATCCCAAACAATGAGTTTTAAATTTTCATGCTAATCCCTGGCTCTCAAGAATATAGATAATCAAGCTTCGGTTGGAAAAAAAAAATTATTTTCTCGAATGCCCTGTTCTGAGATAGTTTTCACAAAGGGTAAAGCATCCCTCACCCACGACAAAATTCTAGGCCTCTCACCTCACACAATTAAAAGACTTACACCTACCCCATTACATCCCTCCAATGGGACCTGAAGGCGGGGGCGGGGGGGGGGCCGGGGGGGGGGAAGCAAGGAGAATTGTGCCAGCTTATCTCTCTTCAATTGCGCTTAGCTAGGAACACACTGCCTTTTCCTAGTTTCCCACATCCCAGTAGCTTCCTTGTCCTCAATCACTACTCAGCGTCACACTGAAATCTTACACCGTCCGAAGAGAGTAAATACAACTTCACCAGGTCTCCTGGTGGTAAACCTTTACTCAGGACGGAACGGGGCCGACGAGTTGTCTCCCAGGACCTGAAGTCTGTGAGAATTCGCCAAGGCCCTGGGCAGCAGAGTCTCAGAGGCCAGCCTCCTCCCACCCTCCCTCGCCTTCCTCCCTCCCCAGCCCCCTGGGGCCCCTCCTGCCTTTAGAAAATCCCTTCCTTCCCAATCCAGAGCCTTCACATTGGAGAAGGAAGGAAGTGCCAGGAAGCTGCAAAGAGCTCTCAAACCCCAGGAGAGCCAGAAGCCACTCTGTCCACAGATAACCTCAAAACCTGATCTTGGACAATCATCTTTTTTTGGGGGGCTGCACCACGTGGCTTGCGGGATCTTAGTTCCCAGACCAGGGATCGAACCCGGGTCCCCGGCAGTAGACGTGTGGAGTCCTAACCACTGGACCGCCAGGGATGTCCCTTGGACAATCATCTTGATCCTGGTCACTTTATCTAAATGACTCAAAATGGGTTAAAGTTCCTTCTCCGTCGATTTCCCCTCACAGGGACAAGTCAGGAGACTTTCCCAGGACACACCAAGAGCCCCGGCTTGTGCTCCCCACACATCCCCACTTCCTCCACACCAAGAACCTTTAAATTATATTCCCAACTATCAGGTTTTGAAAGAGATAACTGACAACACACTGTCTGTCTCCTGGTTAATTTGTGAGACTGTTTTAAGTCAAAGGCACACAGCTACCATTCAGGTCAGCATCCAATAACATGCCTCATCACACTGGGTTGATAGAATTCAAATGAAACAATGTGTGGTTTCTATTAAGCCTTTGGTCCCTCCAAGGAACCACTGACTTTGGTAATCAAAATACAAACTGGTGTTTGCTGGATCTCCTCTTGGCTCCTCTTCTACCAACCTCTGCATGGTTAGAGCTTTGCCCACAGTCACCTTCTTTTCACTACACATTCTCCTCCGATAATCTCGTGCAAGTCCATGGCCTCAACGCCCCCCATGTTGACTCCCAAACCTGTACCAACCAGCTTGGACCGTTCCACCAAGCATCAGTTCCCCGGACCCAGCTGCTTACAGGACATGACCAAGACCCCGCGTCCATGGGCTCCTCAAGCAGCATGTCCAAAACTGCCTGCTCCCTCCCGCACTCTCACCTCTTCTACCAAACCACTTGCGTCTGCTTTCCTTCGCTCAGCCACCTGCATCACCATCCATCCACTTAGCTATCCAAACAAGGAAACTCAGAAGTAGTTTCAGTGGTTCCCTCTCCTCTGCTCCCTGCCTCCAATCTGTCGCAGAGTTCTGTTGCTCCTACCTTTGAAACATCTTTTATATCCATCCCCTCCTCCCTACTCCTCTGTCCCTGCCCCGGTCATACCAGACTGGCTGCACAAGAACTGACTGAAAACTTTTTTAAAAGTAGGTTCCTACACACTCACTTGCCCTGGATTCTGATTCTGGGTGTCTGGGTGGAGCCTGAAGGATTTTTAAGGCATATCCCGAGTCTGCAAACTATTGTACTAAAGTCCTACCCTACTGAAATGGCCCCTTAACTGTGTTGGATAATTTTTTTTTAATAAATAAAAATAAATTTTTTAAAAATAAATTTATTTATTTATTTTTGGCTGCTGTTGGGTCTTCGTTGCTCCGTGCGGGCTTTCTCTAGCTGCGGCGAGCAGGGGATAGTCTTCGTTGCAGTGCACGGGCTTCTCATTGCGGTGGCTTCTCTTGTTGCGGAGCATGGGCTCTAGGCGCGCGGGCTTCAGTAGCTGTGGCGCGCGGGCTCAGTCGTTGTGGCTCGCGGGGTCTAGAGCGCAGGCTCAGTAGTTGTGGCGCACGGGCATAGCTGCTCCACGGCATGTGGGATCTTCCCGGCCCAGGGCTCGAACCCTGCATTGGCAGGCGGATTCTTAACCACTGCGCCACCAGGGAAGTCCCTGGATAAATTTTTAACAACCAGCTTGAAGGGGAGAGGGGAATGACTTGTATCACTTGTTGACTTCTGTGCTGTAAATTCTCCCACCATGTGTGATTTCAAGCACCAATGTGATGTCACTAAAAATATCACAACTGGGAAGCTATGTGCACAACTGGTGGATGCAAGCCGGCCCAGCAAGGAATTCGCCTAGACCACCACCTTTATCTTCTAAAACAGAGCTAGACATGCCTCTTCCCAAGTCCTCTGAAGGTTTCCCCTAATGTCACAGATGACAGTCCAAAGACCTTTGCCTTACAACACGAAACCAACTTCTCAACTTCCCCCCACAGGAAGTGCCGCCTAAGTTCTGTTGACACTGAGCCAACTGTGCTCCCCAAATACACCACGTCCACTCATTCCTCCAAGCTTTGTCCATATCATCCCCTAAATGTCTCTTCTACAGGATCCCACAGACCCCACCTCAATAACT
The DNA here is from genome assembly GCF_028021215.1 of Eschrichtius robustus. Taxonomy (NCBI): domain Eukaryota; kingdom Metazoa; phylum Chordata; class Mammalia; order Artiodactyla; family Eschrichtiidae; genus Eschrichtius; species Eschrichtius robustus. The sequence continues at coordinate 9,903,845 of NC_090834.1, forward strand.
GCATCTCCCACCTTGGCCAGTCGAGCCCCATGTCACACAGAAGCGTGGCTGTCTCTCCAGGGCCTCACTGATTTTCTCTTCCTACCTGACCCTTTGCGCTGCAGAGCTACGACAAATCCAAGCCTGAGCAGCTATCGCCAGTGTTGATGGTGGCCCTGCCAGAGCCTTGGAGATAACCTGTTGGCTGCATCAGAGAAACCCTCCTTTAGCGCAAGTACTGGCTGCTTTTTTCAGTGTAGCCAAGCTATTGCATACTAATATGTTTAATACTAACAGTAATCCTTCACATTTAAACAGTGCTCTCCAGTCTACAAAGTGCTTTCTTGTACATTCTTCCATCTGATATTTCCAACCTTATAAAGTAGATAGAATATATGTGTGTATATATATACATGTATATATATATACTCTGATCCTCATTTTATTGTTTTTTTCGTTTTGTTTTTGGTCGCACCGTGCGGCTTGTGGGATTTTAGTTCCCCGACCAGCCGACCAGGGATCAAACCAGGGCCCTCGGCAGTGACAGTGCCAAGTCCAAACCACTGGACCACGAGGGAATTCCTGATCCTCATTTTAAAGATGAAGAAAATAAGGATTCAGGGGAATATATGACATGTCTAAGAGCGAATGGTTAGTAAGCTAAGGAATGAGGATTTCAACCCAGGCTTTCTACTCCAGAATTCTTGATTCTTTCACCTTGAGCACATGACCACGCTGGGCCATAGCCTTCACTTAAGACTGGGAAGGGCTGGGCAGCAGGAATGACCTCAATGATGAGACAGGCGGAGATGTGAGCTTGGGGTGGGGGAACTGGGAAGAGCCTGAGTGTTCATTCTGCTGAAATTGCCAATGTCTCTGCCCTGCAGGAGGCAGCCCTTAGCCAGAAAGCAAGAACATATGGGAGGTCCAAGGCCGCAAAAACCTTGAAACGAGAAGTGACAAGCGTTTGCCCGCACCAGTCAACAGGCACTGACGTGAGATGGGACCGATAATGCAACCTGCCATGAGGTCTCAAGGCCACAGGTGAAATCACAGAAATAAACAAGTGTTTGATGATAACTGAAAAAAATAACTTATGGCTCAGAGTAGAGCTGTTTCATCAACCAGCTGGTGAAAAAGCCACAGGCACACCAAATAAACCAGAGCACTGTGCCCAGCAAGAGCGTAGGACTTCCTAGAGCCAGAGCCAGGCCTCGAGGGACTTCCAGGAAGCCAGGGGAGGGTTGGCCTGAGCCCAAGGGGGAGGCTTTGAAGACCAGGGAGCCCAGGACCGTCTCATTTAGGTCTGAGAGCAGGACTCAGGAAGGGCAGGCCAGCCGCAGAGCAGAAATGCAAGTGCCCTGAGGGCCTCTTCACAGAAATAAGCGTAGGAAACACTTGGCAGTGCCAACTTGATTCTACTGCCAGCCGAGGTAGGAGCAGCTTGATTTAGGAGCCAACCTGGAGTAGACTGGGCAGCTGATGCTCCAGAAACAACTGGTGATTTCCCACAGGAACGTTTCCGATTCACCCCCCCCGCCCCCCCAAAAAAGTGGCAAGAGTCTATTTTACAGCTGATTGAAGATCCAACTCAATTAAAAATAAATATGTTTTCAAGACATTTTATGACTCTGGCTTTCCAACTGGCAGTTAATTTTGTCATCACCTGTTTCCCTCTAGTTAACAGAATTCAAATCCCTTAAGCTGAAAGTGTATGAGTCCTAAAGGTTAAGGTAGGCAAGACACAAAAAGCCTTGTGTTCTGCCCCAGGGGCCAAGGACAGAGGCACCCAAGGAGAGGAGAAGCTGATGCATCTAGAAAGAAGGACAAATTCTTGAGTCCTACAGGACAAAGGACACATGGGGGAGGAGGGTTGTTTATGCAGAAACCCTGATATAGACAAATGGCCAGATACCATGGAGGGACCATGGAGTTCAAGGACAGACTGCAGGTTGTGCTGTTTTCCAGAAAGAGGCCTTTCAGCCTCCTTGCCTCCCCTTCCCTGCCCCCACTCCCATCCCCATCCCCATCCATCCCCCATCCAACTTTGCCCTTACCCCAGGAAAAACTGGTTTATGGTAAAACTGTTATCATGGGTTGTTTTTTTTTTTTCCAATTACAAGAAATAAAAACAGTTCTAACCAAGAACTTTGGTCATTTACCAACTCACAGAGAGCCCCTCAGGGGCCTGGGGCGAAACAGTATAGACTGGGCCTAGAGTGAGGATGTCAGGGTCTAACAGCCTGATCTGTTTCCACAAATGATTTTCCACACAGGAGTAAATGCCTATCTTTTCAGCCAAGCACTTTGACAACTTTCTGATAAGGTATACGCCACTCATTGTCTTTTTTTTTGTTTTTTTGTTTTTTTTGGCCGTGCCATGCGGCATGCAGGATCTTATTCCCTGACCAGGGAATCAAACCCATGCCCCCTGCAGTGGAAGCACAGAGTCCAAACCACTGGACCAGGAAATTCCCTCATTGTCCACTTTTTACTAGCAAGAAGGCAACAGGTACTGGAACACCTGTTATGAGAACAGTGAACAAAAGAAAACAGAAGTTGAATAAACCACAAATCATTAATTTTTGGTTTGAGAATGTTAAGGAAACAACCTCCCACCCCGCCCATCACATCCTGTCCTATATTCAATTAACCCTCTTCAAGCTCTGCTCTGGGATTCACCCACATGGACAAGGGCATAAAATAGATTTTGATGATCTACAAAGTGGATCATTCATTCACTTAAAATTCATTTAAAGAACTCTTTGAATGGCAGCCTCTAAACAGGGAAAAGATGAGAAAGCAAACTTTGGGTGGGCCAGGTACTGTGCTAGAAAGCAGCAGACACAAAAGTACCCGAAGACCCTACCCTCAAGAACCCTAATGTGTGTTGAGAAATGAAGCTGAAAGGCTAAAGACAATTAATTATGAAGAACTGGGGCTTCCCTGGTGGCGCAGTGGTTGAGAATCTGCCTGCCAATGCAGGGGACACGGGTTCGAGCCCTGGTCCAGGAAGATCCCACATGCCGCTGAGCGACTAGGCCCGTGAGCCACAATTACTGAGCCTGCGCGTCTGGAGCCTGTGCTCCGCAACAAGAGAGGCCACGACAGTGAGAGGCCCGCGCACCGCGATGAAGGGTGGCCCCCGCTTGCCACAACTAGAGAAAGCCCTCGCACAGAAACGAAGACCCAACACAGCCATAAATAAAATAAATAAATAAAATTAAAAAAAAAAAAGAAAATGCTCCCTATTAAAAAAAAAAAAAATTATGAAGAACCAAAAGTTTGTTTCATAGAGGAAAGGGAAACTAACATGTACTGCGTGCCTACTCTATGCATTTTTCACATTATCTCACTTAAAAGTCAGTATTTGAAGAAATATTTTTTACTCAAATTCTGTTCTATTCTTCTTGATTTATTTAGAGCAAGACTACAAGTGTCCCATTTAATGTAACCAAGTCCCTTCATCTGCCCTAACTCCACTGTAACTATAACTCATCTACGATGTTCTTTCTGACCAACACAGAGCCCCCCCCCCCCACAACAATGTCCTTTAAATGCTCTTCCAAGCTCAGGACTAGGCCGGCGATTGTGCTGGAAGATGCCTGAAGCCCGCAAGAGTGTTGAGTCCTCTGGGTCTGAGTCCTCTATGTAACTCTGCTGGGCTAAGAGCACATACATTATATGGGAGCAGAATTTGCCACCCTAAGATAGGTCTCTTTGGCACATCGATTGTTTTAAGGTGGTTATGAAAACAGCAGACCTGGGAAGGGCTCTAAAAACCAAGTAGGAGTTGCCCTTCTGTAAGAGACTTTTGCATTTGTAAGAGAAATCTCCATCGATCAGGCTGTCTCCCTCTCCACCTGGAAGAGGAGGAGGACCAAATCTCTAGCAACTCTTATCAGTGGAGAAGGGAACAACTGAAATCTGAATCACAATCACCCTTGTTCACTGTGCCTTTCCTGGTCACCTCCCAGAATTGACTCTCCCCACCCTCAGCATCACCTACTGTCTTTAGCTGAGGATGGTATTTAAGGAGAGGGCTTGGGCCATGACGGCAAATTACTCAGATTTCCTGGGTCTCTTCCGTGTGCACATGTTATTAAACTTCTGTCTGATTTTCTCCTGTTCATCTGTCTCATGTCAATTTCATTCTTAGACCAGCCAGAAGAACCTAGAAGGATACAGGAAATTTTTCTTCCTCCCCAACAACATGCATCACTGGCTAAGGGGATCCGACTCAGAGTTGAGGGGAAATTATAGGAGCACAGAGAGCTAGTCCAGAAGCTCTACTTCCATTCTGTAATTGCCCATCTGCAGAGTTGACACTTAAAAAGTATTCCACGTGTACATACATACCCTACACGTTCTTGTCACTCAAAATGCTCCTGTTCTCCTCTCTCTTTGCTGCTCATCACTCGTATTTCAGCAGTAAATGAGTGGGGGGGTTACAACAAGCAGGGGAAACCCTGGCCCTTCCCTGTTTCTTTAGCTAGGGTTCTTTAGATCAAAAAAGCCATCTGCTTCAGACTCTTCTTTACATCCAGTTCCTTCTCTGGGCAATTTGAGTGAGAAGGTAATGAATGACACTGCATGGGCAGGCTCCATTCCTGACCTCAGCTGCCAGAGTCTCATTTGGATGAGACAAGTTGGTATTTGTGATGCCCAGTTGCCCCAAGAGGGCAAATATTCACTCCAAATGGGTCAGACTATTTTGGTTGCATCATACTTCTTGAAGCTACCCACCTTTTTCCCTTTCATTACCCACCTCGCCTAACTGGTGATCCCCACCAGCTGCATCCACTCCCTCTCTATTCACTTCACCCCCTACAATCAAGCTTCCAATTCTACTGCCTGATACAAACTGTTCCTTTATCAAAGGTCACCAATGACTGCCTAATGGCCTTTTTTCCTATCTCAATTCTTTCTGACATTTCTACAGCATTTGGAATAACTCTTCCTTCTTGGGGTAAGAAGTATTCCATCCTTGGCTTAGTTTCAATAGTACTTAGTGAAATCACATCTTTCATTCAAACCAGCATTTCCGGAGCACTTACTATGTGCCAGGCTCCATTTGAGGGGACACAAAGAGAAAGATACATTCCACCCTTAAGGAGTTTACTGCCTAGCGGAGAAAGAGACAGTCCATCGAACAATGAGATCACACATAATAAGGTAACTGCTTCACAGAGGGCACGATGGGGAAATGTATGTACAAAGTTCAGTACCCATATCAGCGAAAGAACACCTGGGTTGCATGGGAACACAGACAGCACTCCACAGAGGAAGAAGCATTTGAGCTGACATTTAAAAGATGAGTAAAATTTGACTAGCAGACCACATTCCAAGTGGAGAGATTGGTACATGGCAAGAAACAGATGCAAGCTCAGTCAAGGACCTTGACCTTAGCACGAAGCCCACACTGCTGGAGATGAAGGAGGACGTGGGAATGGCAAGAGATGAATGTGCGCAAGTAAGCAGGGTCTGCGTCACAAAGGGCCTTGTGTGTTCCAGAAACAGGAGGAAATTTCATCCTGTAGAGGACAAGGAGGCATTGAAGAAATCTGGAGAGGGGAGTGATTTGTTTATTAGAAGAAAGTAAAGGGTTAAGTGGGAGGCCTATAAGGAAGCCCTCTCAGTAAAGCAGAGGGGATGAAGGCTCAAGCTAAGGAGATGAGGATGGAGAGAACCGACGAGCGGGGAAAGAGGCAGGAGGTGCCTGACTGCAGGTGATGGGAGCAGGTGAGGGAGAAATCTGGAAGCTCCTGCTTCCTCTGCCTGCCAGCGCTTGAGGGCAGTTCTAGCTCCTTCTTTGGCATTCCCACCACTTCAGCACAGTGCAAAACAAAAGTGCGGCAAGCAATAAATACCTGCTGACTACTTAATTATTACCACCTTCATCAACTAATGGTAAGGTAAGTCTGTAGCAAATCTTCAGTGAGCCCTGTATCTGCAGCGAGAGCAGGAGGGCTGCTAAAGTGGGTTATGAAAAGACTTCAGGGCACCCAACTGGGTTCTCTATAGCACCCATATACACTCATTTTGGAGTCGTGTGTAAAGCAACACTCAACTATGAAGAATAAAAACATACGGAAAACAGAGCACAAGTACGGTGCAGCAATAGTGCTGGAGCTGGGCTCAGAAGTCTGGGTGCAGCTCTGGCTCTGCCACTAGCTCGGCAGCACACAGATCAAGTAGCCTCACCGTTCTGAACCTCAGTTTGCTGGGTGTGCTGGATGACCACAAAGGCCCCTTCTGGCCTCAAACATGCAAGGAAGCTGAGGAAGGTTGAAGTAAGTAAGGATATCTGCGGGGAAAATCAGTTTGAAAGCTCAGCGATTGGCGGAGAAGGGAGTTGCATGAACTGAACCAGGAGGGCAAGGTGGTCTTGGCTGCACAGCAGGGAGTGGAGGACCGGTGTCACTCAGATACCTGGAGAGGCGTTTCACGGGCAGAGACAGAAACCGTCCTGGCTCACTGCTGCAGGCTCCTGTTGAGCCCTGCTTCCTTTCACTGTTACTCTGTCTGCAGCTTATCATTTTATCATCGTCTATAATTCTACTAATAAAGTCATGGACCAACCCTGACAGCAAAAAGAGGCCTAAAAGATGATCTTGTCTGGACTTCCCTCGTGGTCCAGTGGGTAAGACTCTGCGCTCCCAATGCAGGGGGCCCGGGTTCGATCCCTGATCAGGGAACTAGATACCATATGCATACCGCAACGAAGATCCCACATGCTGCAACAAAGACCCTGCGCAGCCAAAATAAATAAATAAATAAATATTTTAAAAGGGGGGAAAAAGAAAAAAGAAGATCTTGTCTACTTCATTCCCTTTCAGAACAGGAAACCAAAGGCCAAAGAAGTTAAGAGACACGTATAAAGCCACAGAGGTATTTAATAGCGTTGCAAAAAATAAAACTCTAGTCAGCACGCTCTTAGAGCAGAGTTCTGCCCACAGCTGCCCTTTGGGTCCGAGAATATAAACTCCTAGAGCAAAGAGGAGGTATTTTACATTTTTTTCCTAGCCCTTTGGTGCACTCACTCATAATAAGGATAACTACTAACCACGGTTCATTCCATAAAATGTATGCGGTCTGTGCTGTCGTTGAGTGTTTTCTAGGTACCAGCTCTGTTCTAACCAGAGACATAGTAGCGGCCAAGGCCCCTGCTCCTAAAGACCTCAAATTCTTGTGGCTTGGCAGTAGAGCTGCAGAGATGGGATACAGATCATCAACAAAGACAACTTAAAAAATAGGATAATTTCAAAAGTGAAAAATATAATGAAGATAATAAAATTAGGTGGTGAGAAGAGGAATCTCAAAAAAGAAAATAATATGTCAAGTTCACATCAGTATTAAGTGGCAGATTCTACCAAAGCAGACTTAAATGTTTGCTTTCCTATTTTCCTAAATATTAAACATGTCTCTTACACAGTACATATCCAAACAATATTTATCATTGATGTTGATGGGGATAAAACAGATCACAATATTCCTACTAATATAAGACTAAGTGCTCATAGCTGGTTCCACAGACGTTCCAGGGAGGGGGAGCTCCTGGCCGAGGCCAGGCCGAGGGAGGGGCTGTGCACTCTGCCCCTGGAATCTGGAACCCGAGGACTTTAACACCCCCGCCCTGGAGGCAGAGTGCCAACAGGCACCGGGGCACCTCCAGTCCAACCAGCACGCAAGTCCCGAGGGTGGGCCGGCACGCCTGAGCCTGCCTTCAGGTGCTTTTCAGGCCGCGAGAATGATTTCTGTTTGTTTGTGATGCATGTTTGCTGAAAGATTAATAAATCATTTTTGTGCCTTTAGCAAAAAAAAAAAAAGACTAAGTGCTCATAAAATATTCAGATATAACAAGTTAAAGTGTTTCTCAAACTATAAGTTCCCCAAATAAGTCTCATGAAAGATGGCAGAAGCATCACAGAGCACACACAAAACCAATCCTAATCTCACAAATGCTTCATATGTTTTTTAAATTTAATTTTTAATTTTTTATGTAATTTTTAAAGGTAACTTTCATTGAGTTATTACAAAATATTGGCTCTATTCCCCATGTTGTACAATACATCCTTGAGCCTATCTTACACCTAACAGTTTGTACCTCCCGCTCCCCACCTCATCTCTCTCTTAAAGACTGTCTTTAAATCTTACCTTGGCTCTTTCTTACAACTTCTCATTTTTCTAAAAGTTCTCTTTCTGCATCTTCTCCCTAGCACCAAAAGCATCTTCTCTCCTTATTATCCTGCATATCAAAGAATGCCACTCATCTCAATCTCAGAAGACAATCCTGCCCTCCAGCATTTAGTCCTCCAACAGAGCCTTACGGGGCAGCACTGATTAAGCTGAAATCAAAGATTCATGAAGCCACATCACAGGAAATTCAGCACGGGCAAAATACGCGTAACACCTTCAGCGCTGGTTACTTGGCCCCCTCCCTTTCCCGTGAGAAGGGGGATCAGGTTCCAGAAGTGCACAGGGAAATACTGAGACGGGACAGGCTGCCTTAGCTGATCACACACTGCCCTAACCACCCTCTGGACCACTATTTTTTCCACGTCTGCCAACCCCAAGTGACTCAGCAAAGGTGGTGCAATGACAAAGAACCACAAGTCCCAGGGCCTGTCCTTCAGATCAGATAAGCTTGGCCCCAAAGGACACCAATATGAAAACACCTCTTTCCCTTGAATTTGAAGGGGAGGGAGATAAAAGGGAACGATCAGAAAGTGAGCACGTACTGTGCACAGACACTTTAGAGAGATGCCTTACCTTTCTTAGTTCATCTTCAAAACAACCTACAAGGTGGGGATTATCATGATCCTCCGTTTATGCAGGAGGAAACTGATGATACAAAGCAGCCCGAGGGAAGAAAACTCGCTCCAGGCTGGAATTTTACCCCATGGAAGCAGGCTGGAAACTGCTACTGGAATAGAAGTCAAAGGCAGCCCCTGGGAAGTCATCTGTGTAGACAGAGTGAGGAACAGAGTCGGCTTGGGAAGTTATGGACAGTATTTTGCAGAGGAACAGCCTTGGGAGAGGTAGAAACATTCTCTTCCTCAGCTGCCCCCATCACTCTCTAATTCACAATCAGCTGCCACCTGTGACTCCAGACCCTTCATCACTCAGCCACAGGTGGGCTTATCCTGTCCTCAACCAGAACAGAGCAAGCCAAGTCTCTAAGTCTCTCTGACATGGATGGATCTAACCCGACTGCTGACATCAAGACAAGAATCTTGCATTCAATACACAAATTAAAATTTCTTGCTGGTAAATGTGAGTCACCATCCCACGGCCAATGGGACCTCACTTGCCCTATGGGACACCCAGGGTTTAAAAATATATGTATATGTATATATACATATGTGTATAAATACACGCATACATATGTAATATTTATATGTATTAAATACACAATATATTTATTTTTAAAGGTTCGTTCATTCATTCAATCATTCTCCATTACCTATCCACTTCACCTGGATGAGTGGGGTCTGGAGTTCCCTGCATGGTGCCAACTATTTTGGGTTTTTTTGTTTGGTTTTTTGCCAATTCCATGGGGAGCTTTGAGCTAGGATGCCTTTTTGGTATTACCCCGGTTAGGCAAAGGTGCTGAGACTTTGGATTCCCATGTCAGCTCATCATTGGCCACAGCTTGTCTCTTTTTTTTTTTTTGAATTTTATTTTTTTAATTTTTTATACAGCAGGTTCTTATTAGTTACCTTTTTACACATATTAGTGTATATATGTCAATCCCAATCTCCCAATTCATCCCACCACCACCACCCCCCACCACTTTCCCGCCTTGGTGTCCATAAGTTTGTTTTCTACATCTGTGTCTCTATTTCTGCCCTGCAAACCAGTTCATCTGTACCATTTTTCTAGGTTCCACATATATGCATTAATATACGATATTTTTTCTCTTTCTGACTTACTTCACTCTGTATGACAGTCTCTAGATCCATCCACATCTCTAAAAATGACCCAATTTCGTTCCTTTTTATGGCTGAGTAATATTCCACTGTATATATGTACCACCTCTTCTTTTTCCATTCATCTGTTGACAGACATTTAGGTTGCTTCCATGACCTGGCTATTGTAAATAGTGCTGCAATGAACACTGAGGTGCATGTGTCTTTTTGAATTACGGTTTTCTCTGGGTATATGCCCAGTAGTGGGATTGCTGGGTCATATGGTAATTCTATTTTTAGGTTTTTAAGGAACCTCCATACTGTTCTCCATAGTGGCTGTATCAATTTACATTCCCACCAACAGTGCAAGAGGGTTCCCTCTTCTCCACACCCTCTCCAGCATTTGTTGTTGGTAGATTTTCTGATGATGCCCATTCTAACTGGTGTGAGGTGAGACCTCTTTGTAGTTTGGAATTGCATTTCTCTAATAATTAGTGATGTTGAGCAGCTTTTCACGTGCTTCCTGGCCATCTGTATGTCCTCTTTGGAGAAATTTCTATTTAGGTCTTCTGCCCATTTTCTGATTGGGTTGTTTGTTTTTTTAATATTGAGCTGCATGAGCTGTTTATGTATTTTGGAGATTTATCCTTTGCCCATTGCTTCATTTGCAAATATTTTCTCCCATTCTGAGGGTTGTCTTTTTGTCTTGTTTGCAGTTTCCTTTGCTTTGCAAAAGCTTTTAAGTTTCATTAGGTCCCATTTGTTTATTTTTGTTTTTATTTCCATTACTCTAGGTGGTGGATCAAAAAAGATCTTGCTGTGATTTATGTCATAGAGTGTTCTTCCTATGTTTTCCTCTAAGAGTTTTAGAGTGTCCAGTCTTACATTTAGGTCTCTAATCCATTTTGAGTTTATTTTTGTGTGTGGTGTTAGGGAGTGTTCTAATTTCATCCTTTTACATGTAGCTGTCCAGTTCTCCCAGCACCACTTTTTGAAGAGACTGTCTTTTCTCCATTGCATATCCTTGCCTCCTTTGTCATAGATTAGTTGACCACAGGTGCGTGGGTTTATCTCTGGGCTTTCTATCCTGTTCTATTGATCTATATTTCTGTTTTTGTGCCAGTACCATACTGTCTTGATTACGGCAGCTTTGTAGTATAGTCTGAAGTCAGGGAGTCTGATTCCTCCAGCTCCGTTTTTTTCCCTCGAGATTGCTTTGGCTATTCAGGGTCTTTTGTGTCTCCATACAAATTTTAAGATTTTTTATTCTAGTTCTGTAAAAAATGCCATGGGTAATTTGATAGGGATTGCACTGAATCTACAGATTGCTTTGGGGAGTATAGTCATTTTCACAATATTGATTCTTCCAATCCAAGAACATGGTATATCTCTCCATCTGTTTGTATCATCTTTGATTTCTTTCATCAGTGCCTTATAGTTTTCTGAGTACAGGTCTTTTACCTCCTTAGGTAGGTTTATTCCTAGGTACTTTATTTTTGTTGCAATGGTGAATGGGATTGTTTCCTTAATTTCTCTTTCTGATCTTTCGCTGTTAGTGTATAGGATAGCAAGAGATTTCTGTGCATTAATTTTGTATCCTGCAACTTTACCAAATTCATTGATTAGCTCTAGTACTTTGCAGGTGGCATCTTTAGGATTCTCTATGTATAGTATCATGTCATCTGCAAACAGTGACAGTTTTACTTCTTCTTTTCCAATTTGTATTCCTTCTATTTCTTTTTCTTCTCTGACTGCCATGACCAGGACTTCCAAAACTATGTTGAATAATAGTGGCGAGAGTGGACATCCTTGTCTTGTTCCTGATCTTAGAGGAAATGTTTTCAGTTTTTCACCATTGAGAATGATGTTTGCTGTGGGTTTGTCGTATATGGTCTTTATTATGTTGAGGTAGGTTCCCTCTATGCCCACTTTCTGGAGAGTTTTTATCGTAAATGGGTGTTGAATTTTGTCAAAAGCTTTTTCTGCATCTATTGAGATGATCATATGGTTTTTCTTCTTCAATTTGTTAATATGGTGTATCACATTGATTGATTTGCGTATATTGAAGAATCCTTGCATCCCTGGGATAAATCCCACTTGATCATGGTGTCTGATCCTTTTAATGTGTTGCTGGATTCTGTTTGCTAGTATTTTGTTGAGGATTTTTGCATCTATATTCATCGGTGATATTGGTCTGTACTTTTCTGTTTCTGTAGCATCTTTGTCTGGTTTTGGTATCAGGGTGATGGTGGCCTGATAGAATGAGTTTGGGAGTGTTCCTTCCTCTGCAATTTTTTGGAAGAGTTTGAGAAGGATGGGTGTTAGCTGTTCTCTAAATGTTTGATAGAATTCACCTGTGAAGCCATCTGGTCCTGGACTTTTGTTGGAAGATTTTTAATCACAGTTTCAATTTCATTACTTGTGATTGGTCTGTTCATATTTTCTATTTCTTCCTGGTTCAGTCTTAGAAGGTTATACCTTTCTAAGAATTTGTCCACTTCTTCCAGGGGGTTCATTCTATTGGCATAGAGTTGCTTGTAGTAGTCTTCTATGATGCTTTGTATTTCTGCGGTGTCTGTTGTAACTTCTCCTTTTTCATTTCTAATTTCATTGATTTGAGTTCTCTCCCTCTTTTTCTTGATGAATCTGGCTAAAGGTTTATCAATTTTGTTTATCTTCTCAAAGAACCATCTTTTAGTTTTATTGATCTTTGCTATTGTTTTCTTTGTTTCTATTTCATTTATTTCTGCTCTGATCTTTATGATTTCTTTCCTTCTGCTAACTTTGGGTTTTGTTTGTTCTTCTTTCTCTAGTTCCTTTAGGTGTAAGGTTAGATTGTTTACTTGAGATTTTTCTTATTTCTTGAGGTAGGCTTGTATAGCCATAAACTTCCCTCTTAGAACTGCTTTTGCTGCATCCCGTAAGTTTTGGATCATTGTGTTTTCATTGTAATTTGTCTCTAGGTATTTATTGATTTCCTCTTTGATTTCTTCAGTGATCTGTTGGTTATTTAGTAACATATTATTTAGGCTCCATGTGTTTGTGTTTTTTACATTTTTTTCCATGTAATTGATTTCTAATCTCATAGCATTGTGGTTGGAAAAGGTGCTTGGTATGACTTCAATTTTCTTAAATTTACCAAGGCTTGATTTGTGACCCAAGATGTGATCTATCCTGCAGAATGCTCCATGTGCACTTGAGAAGAAAGTGTAATCTGCTGTTTTTGGATGGAATGTCTTATAAATATCAATTAAATCTATCTGGTCTATTGTGTAATTTAAAGCTTGTGTTTCCTTATTAATTTGCTGTCTGGATGGTCTGTCCATTGGTGTAAGTGAGGTGTTAAAGTCTCCCACTACTGTGTTACTGTCGATTTCCTCTTTTAGAGCTGTTAGCAGTTGCCTTATGTATTGAGATGCTCCTATGTTGGGTGCATATATATTTATAATTGTTATATCTTCTTCTTGGATTGATCCCTTGATCATTATGTAGTGTCCTTCCTTGTCTCTTGTAACATTCTTTATTTTAAAGTCTATTTTATCTGAGTATTGCTACTCCAGCTTTCTTTTGATTTCCATTTGCGTGGAATATCTTTTTCCATCCCCTCACTTTCAGTCTGTATGTGTCCATAGGTCTGAAATTGGCCTCTTGTAGACAGCATATATACGGGTCTTGTTTTTGTATCCATTTAGCGAGCCTGTGTCTTTTGGTTGGAGCATTTAATGCATTCACATTTAAGGTAATTATCGATATGTATGTTCCTGTTACCATTTTCTTAATTGTTATGGGTTTGTTTTTGTAGGTCCTTTTCTTCTCTTGTGTTTCCCACTTAGAGACGTTCCTTTAGCATTTGTTGTAGAGCTGGTTTGGTGGTGCTGAATTCTCTTAGCTTTTGCTTGTCTGTAAAGCTTTTGATTTCTCCATCAAATCTGAATGAGATCCTTGCTGGGTAGAGAAATCTTGGTTGTAGGTTCTTCCCTTTCATCACTTTAAATATATCGTGGCACTCCCTTCTGGCTTGTAGAGTTTCTGCTGAGAAATCAGCCGTTAACCTTATGGGAGTTCCCTTGTATGTTATTTGTCATTTTTCCCTTGTTGCTTTCAATCATTTTTCTTTGTCTTTAATTTCTGTCAGTTTGATTACTACGTGTCTTGGCATGTTTCTCCTTGGGTTTATCCTGCCTGAGACTCTCTGCACTTCCTGGACTTGGGTTAGGGAAGTTTTCGACTATAATCTCTTCAAATATTTTCCCAGGTCCTTTCTCTCTCTCTTCTCCTTCTGGGACCCCTATAATGCGAATGTTGTTGCATTTAATGTTGTCCCAGAGGTCTCTTAGGCTGTCTTCATTTCTTTTCATTCTTTTTTCTTTATTCTGTTCCGCAGCAGCGAATTCCACCCTTCTGTCTTCCAGGTCACTTATCCGTTCTTCTGCCTCAGTTATTCTGCTACTGATTCCTTCTAGTGTATTTTTCATTTCAGTTATTGTATTGTTCATCTCTGTTTGTTTCTTCTTTAATTCTTCTAGGTGTTTGTTATTTAATTCTTCTAGATCTTTGTTAAACATTTCTTGGATATTCTCAATCTTTGCCTCCATTCTTTTTCCGAGGTCCTGGATCATCTTCACTATCATTATTCTGAATTCTTTTTCTGGAAGGTTGCCTATCTCCACTTCATTTAGTTGTTTTTCTGGGGTTTTATCTGGTCCCTTCATCTGGTACGAAGTCCTCTGCCTTTTCATTTTGTCTATTTTTCTGTGAATGTGGTTTTCGTTCCACAGGCTGCAGAATTGTAGTTCTTCTTGCTTCTGTTGTCTGCCCTCTAGTGGATGAGGTTATCGGTGCCAACTATTTCTTATAAACCTTCTGAGGATACTACTGAGCTGATTAAGACAGTGAAAGTGAATTATTTGCAAATAGCACCTGTCAAGCAAAGGGGCCTTAATCTAGCAGGCAACGGCGGGTAGAGGCTCTAGGACTCTAGATTCTCTGTGGCTATGAGGGAGAAAAATGCAGTTAAGAAGCCCAAAATACCTAAATTCTGAATCACTGCATCAACGATGTTTGTGAGAAACAGAATTTTTGTTTTTCCTGCCCATCCTCTGCTGGAGAAACCAAAGGAACATTCAATGGTTCTACATCCAGCAGAAAGTGGAAGGAGCAGAAAAAGCCCTGGTTACCCCCATGTTCACAGCTGGGATTCTCCAGCCAACAAAACATGAGCCATCTTTGCCTATTCTGTGAAATGAATGAGCTAGGCCCTATGTTGTGAGGAAATTGCTTCTGCTCTCCTAAAACAAAATGTCCATGCAACCCCACTTCCTCAGGAAGATCTTCTACAGAGAGGATGTCCTTCACAACAAAGGCTGGCCAATCACCAGGACCACCAAATGTTAACGGCTACTGGTGTCCCCTTTGTGGAAGCACTGGCCACATCTTCAAATTTTACATTTATTTGAATGATTTGCATTGACTGCCTAATAGACACCCAATTAAAATCTGTTGTTGAACAAATGAGTGGATGAATAATAAATATACTAGACTAAACCCTTCAAGGGCACAGGCCAGTCAGAGCTCAGTGGCGGGCACAGAGCAACCAAGCTGTCAGATTTTGCAGAATCTGGACTCGCCTTGCTGTGACAGCCTGAAGGTTTAATGTGTCCCTCCAAATGGGAAGGGAATGGAGGGGAAGTAAAATCCAACCAAAGCTTTTCACAGGGTGAGGCATGCTGAAACAGCCACTTCTAATATTTGGTCTTTACTTACCATTTCCTGTGGATTTTAATGACCCACATCGTCAGCACACAAACATCAGCCTTGGTATAATGCCAGATGTATACATGTTTGCACAATACAGAAAAAGGCCTAAATTAAAGGTGACAGGACACAACCTTTTTGAGTCAGGTTTCCATCATTACTCAGTTGTATGGATGTGGGCGTGTTTCAGAGTTTCAATTCCCTTAAATCCAAGTGGACATACTCATTACATCCACCCCGTAGGATGCGGGAACAAATGAAGTGGTGGAGCGTCGTGCCAGAAGCATGTCACTGGAAGGCTCGGTGTGTGCCAGGCACTGTGGTAAGTGCTGGGGCAAATACAAAGAATAATTATACTCTGCGCCGGCTTCCGGAGCCCAGGGCCTTGTAAATCACGGAAAAAAGGATCAAATCCTCCCCACATTAAGAGATTATCACATTGCTATTGCCAGCACTGCATTCATTTGAGTCCAAGCGGGCACCATTCTCTGCCGCTCTGACCGGAATCTCCCAACAGCAGGTGTCAACATCCCCTCTCTCCTCTGCACCTCCCCCCAGGCTCCCAGTTCAAGGCTCCATACTCTATAGTCCCTCAGTTAATGGCATTCCCAACCTGCCTTCAAGGCTCTCATTACACGACATAAAGAAGGGCCATTTGTATTGGCAGCCCTTTGGCTCTTGGTTTCCACTGGAGCAAAGAGGAAGAAAGAAGCAAAACACCAGGAGAACAACTGCCCTGGGACCTGACAGCTGCAGAGAGAGGCCCAGCTTAATACCATGTCTCCCTAGGTCTTGGGAGAGGTCAGAGCAACAGGTGCATCCGCATTCCAGAACTGAATGAAGTCCTACTATCGGTGGGACGGGAGTCAGCCCCCAGCTCCACGCCCAACATATCTCTCTCCAGCGCAGCGTGGAAGGCATTCCTTTTACAACTCCTGATTTTCCAATTTTAGAAAACACACTAATTCCCTTTCAGTGATATGCTCAAGTAACTTGTTTTTAAATAAGTAGGGATCAATGTTGTATTGTTAATTTGTTTACTGTCTTTCTCCCCTCTCTAGGATGTAAGCTGTCTAGGGCAGAAACTATTTTGTTCACTATTGGTTCTGGTGTCTAGAACAGTACCTGGCACATAATACGTGTTCAATAAATATTGGTTGGATTAAGTAGGAGGGAAAAAGGGTAGGAGGAAGGGTGCATCTATCACAAAATCCTTCTCTCCTGCAAGAGGAACAACTGTTGTCCTGACCTGGAATCAGAAGACTACAGAAAAATGTACTGTGTTACCATGGCAACCACAGCTCCAAAAATAAAAATAGCCTTCAAAGCTGCCACAGGTCTTTGGTGGGAAAAGGCTAACCACTATTTGTAGACTGTACCTGGGCCCCAGGTTGACTACGAGCCAAAATATTGCCCCCCATGTGCTTTGCTCTCTGGAGCCTCGTTTTGGGAGAGGTCAACCACTCTTCACCTGGTGATGCCAAAGTTGTCTCCCCAAATAGAGAACACACTTAGAAGAGCAGCCATGTCTGGTCTCTGGGCACCTGCAGTCTGAGGGAAGACACAGTACAAAGGAAAAACCATGAAAGAAACCAAAAGACTTAAAACAGACAAACAATACATAGTAATCCAGATTTACATAAATGGCCCACGAGGGCATAATTATTCAACTTCAGGAGGACTTCCTGTTTTGTAAAATGATTTCCAATAGAATTCCATGAAAATCAAATTTCCTTCGAGTCCTTCATCCATTTGATTATTTATTCACTCCCTAAGTGTATGTTTACTACATTCCACGCAAAGAGCTCAGCAAGCACTGAATAAAACAAACACTGAACACAATTAACTCTGCCCTCACAGCTTCTGATCCAGTGAAAGATACAATGTGACCAAGTAGCCACAACTTAAGAACACAGATGTAATAAGTACATGAGTCAGGAAATACTTGCTAGAGCAACAATAACTAAGCTAAGATCCAAACGAGAAGAAGGGCAGGGTGGCCAAGGGGGTCAGTGTTACAAAAGAGGAATTCCGCACAAAGGAACAATGTCTGTGAAGACCTAGAAATAAAAGGAAGCATCCATCCAAGGCACTGAACGGTCACTCTGGCTGCAGGGTGAGCGGCATCAGGGAGACCAGTTAGGAGGACGCTTGAGTAACATATGTGAGAGATGGTGATGGCCCAGGGAGCCGAGATGGTGGTGGAGATGAGAAGACAGACTTCCTCCAAAGGAGGGAAACCGTGCAAAACTGAAGGGTACCAACCCTCCCCTCAAGGAACAGAGTGAGAGGAACTGGTTTGGAGGGAAAGGTGAAGAGTTCAGTTATGGACTGTTTTGAAGAACATTCCAATGGAAATGCCCATCAGCCAGTTGGAGAGATGAGCTTAAGGCTCAGGAAAGAGATGAGGTCTGAGATGTAAGTGTGAGAATCATCACCATGCAGGAATAATTAAATTCAAGAGAGTGAATAAAATAGTCCAAGGATAGTATGTAGATTCAGGAGAAGGAAAGGGGGTGGGGTGAGGGAGAGGGAGGGGAGACGGAGAAGGAGAAATAAGCCTGGATTCAGAACCTTAAGCAGACCAACACTGAAGAGACAGCCAGCCAAGAGCAGCCCACAAAGTATAAACTCATTTTCACCACATATCAATATATCAGAAAAGTGACATCTCATCAAAGCAACAACAAACCACTGTTCAGCTTATACTAACCAGAGCAGCAGACTCAAAACCTCACAGACCACCAAAGAAATCTCAGTTTTATTAACTAATGATAACATGAGCATAATTCTTCAGACACATCTACTGAATTCTGTCTTACAAGATGAAGAAGAAATGTATACTCTCCATTTTACCAAGGAGAAAGACACTGAGGCCCAGAGAGACTGAGTAACCTGCCCAGGACCACACAGCAAAAAATAAATACATAAATAACAGAACCAGAGCCTCTACCTCCGATGCTGCCTCAGACAGCCCCCTGGACTGGCACAAAGGCAGTCGCCCTAGGACAACCATCACCCTGCCCCTAACAATGGATGAGGCCTGTCTGAGCTTCCTGGGTTCGCTGATGAAGATATGGCTCCATCCTGGGCCAAGATAGGCTCCTAGGGACATGGGGTGGGCAGAATACGATAGTTAGGTTGCAGGAGATCAGTATTCTAGAGCCATCTCTGCCACTGACCAGCTTTGTCCACTGACCTTGCACTTCTCAGTTTGCTCAAAGGTGAAATGACCACACAAATCTCATCTACCATGAAGACTAGATTCTCTGAGCGAGATGCAGACCAGAACTGTAGGTACTAAGGGGTGGCAGCTGAGTGCGAGAAAAGTAAGGCTATTCGGGGGTGAAATCTAGGTCCCAGGACGCTCCTCCCATCTCCCTCCCAGCAGATCTTTTCCTCAGACCTTTATTTTTTAATGTTTTAGTCCAAATTCCATATTCTACTGAAATTATCTTTTGCACACTAGTCTCCCCCACAGGCTGTGAGCTCCTCAAGGAAGGGCCACTTGTATCCATCTTTGTGCCCCAAGCACTTAGGACAGCACCTGATTCTCTGTAAGTGCCCAAAAAATGTTTGTTGAACTTGAGAATTACTTCTCCTGAGTTATCTACATTTTCAGCCTAATCTCTTTGGCTGCTAAACAAAAGGCGTGTCAACTAATAGAGGCATTTTGGGAAGGAGTCCAAGCATGGAGAAGGCACTTCAGAGGAATTGTCCAGTGTCCCTAAGAACTTTCTGAATGGGCAGGCTACTTCCTACTCTGCTCACCTCTGAGACTGGCTCTGCCTTCTAACGTGTGTGGTTGCCAGTTCCTCCACTGTGTCTGCAGGGCTCCACAACCTCCACCGGGGAATCAGTGAGCACCAAGTAACTGGTAGCCCAAATCAAGGCTTCTCTTACTATCTGGAAGCAACAGCCCAAGTTACTAACAATAAGTCTCTGAAGGAATATTCTCAAAGGATAATGACCTGATAGTCTCTCATCTTCACTGAGGACACAACAAGAGAGAATGAGTTTGATTTATACCATGGGGGATTTCAGTTAGATCTTCAGCAGAACTTTCTCAATAGTAGGACTTGAAAACATAGAAAGAAGTAACCAAGAGAGGAGAGGTGGTGCAATCTCTTTCCTGGGGCCTTTTTTTTTTTTTTTAAATGAGATCTTCACATGTCGAGAAGATGTGCTTCATCATAGACAGAGAAAACACATGGTATCACCCACGCTAAGGGCAAACTGTTCTCTGGAGAAGCTCCACCCTGTTCAGAGTAACCTTTATTACTGTCATTCCATCCAATCCCAAGAATACAGAAAGGTCAGGAAGAGCTTCCCAGTGTAATGACCCAGCTGGGAAACAAATGCTTGCCGGGTCAAGGCAGGCTGCTTTGAGGGGTCAGACCGGCACTCACGCCAAGCCTGGGTCACAGAGAACAGAAGAACGAGGCTAAGAGGCATCTTCTTTGATGAGAGGGCTTGTATCCCCCCCTTTGGAGAAATGTCTCATTCTGATGGTTCCTCCAGAAACAATGCTTCAGAAATCCTTTTATTTTCCTTATTTCACAGACTTACCTGTCCTTAACCTTTGGGTTTATGTTCTCCCTTACTTTATACAGGTACAAGGTGCAGAAGAGCTGATGAAAAAGGAAGTTTCAATCAGAAAGAAACTCTGGGGAATTCCCTGGCAGTCCAGTGGTTAGGACTCCACGCTTCCACTGCAGGGGGCAAGGGTTTGATCTCTGGTCGGGGAACTAAGATCTCACAAGCCACATGGCATGGCCAAAAAAAGCCTCTGAATGAGAAAAAATACCGGGAGATAATGCACCAAGCATGGTACTAATGTTTGGGTTAGCATAGTAAAATGATGAGCTCTTTTCCTTTTCCCTACTGTCCAAAAGTTTTATATTAACTAACTATTTGATCACACATACAATATTCATTGACTTTTATCATGTAAAAATTTCTTTTAAGACAAGCTGGGGGGACTTCCCTGGTGGCGCAGTGGTTAAGAATCCGCCTGCCAATGCAGGGGACACAGATTCGATCCCTGGTCCGGGAAGATTCCACGTGCTGTGGAGCAACTAAGCCCTTGAGCCACAACTACTGAGCCTGCGCTCTAGAGCCCGCAAGCCACAACTACTGAGCCCACGTGCTACAACTACTGAAGCCCGAGCACCCAGAAGCCCGTGCTCCACAAGAGAAGCCACCGCAATGAGAAGCCCACGCACCGCAACGAAGAGTAGCCTCTGCTCGCGGCAACAAGAGAAAGACCCCAAACAGCAACGAAGACCCAACATGGGCAATAAATAAATACACACATAAATAAAAACAGTAAACTGAGTAAAAAAAAAAAAAAAAAGACAAGCTGGAAAACCCTTGGAGAGACTCAAATGTATTGCTATGTATATCCCCATATCCCCTCCCTCTTGCGTCTCCCTCCCACCCTCCTTATCCCACCCCTCTAGGTGGTCTCAAAGCACCGAGCTGATCTCCCTGTGCTACGCAGCTGCTTCAAAAAAAAAAAAAAAAAACAGTATTGCTAAACTAACCGTCCATCATCTTTCTGTATTTTCCTAATTGCTGGAGCAAATGATACATGGGTTACCACACTCACCCCTGCCCAAACGGGGCCCCAAGGCAAATTCTTTTTGCATAGTTGCAAAAGAAAGTGGAAAAACCAAGTGGGTTGTGGATTATTTTTTTCAGTCCCCTCACTCAGCCCCCTCATTTCCTGACTAAACTTCTGAACCAGAAGCAGCAAAGACCAAAAAACCTCTGTGGTCAGACCATGGAGGAAGGAGGTACCAGGCTGGCAGAAGCTCCAGAGACGTGACAGATAGAAATTAGCCCCGACTTTAGGTCAGAGGCCTGAGTTCCAGACTGTAACCCAGATCTGCCACTGAGACGTGCCTAATCACCCGTTTCCTTTATCTTATCCACAAAATCAGGGTGGAACAACCAGAGCCAGTTAGAATACGTACAAAGGATGCAGAAGAAAGGGCTTCACAGCATCTGACCCAAAAGGTGTATCAGGGCCTCAAATGAAAAAGCCATGGGTGTCCTCCTCTGTCTCCTCTTTACCACTGGTCTTAGCTAAGGAACAGCCGCACCTTCCTAGTGATGATTTTGATGAAGATTACCCAGGCACATGGTCTGAAAACAGGGAAGAATATTTGACACCAGGGCTATCTTCAGGAGGCGGCACCTGGCTGCCCGCAGTGGCATGGAGGCTGGCGGGGGCAGGCCACGGCCTGACATCTCTGTGCCCCAGCTTGAGGCATCTCCATCCTGCCTTCCTTCCACATTTGATTTTCCGTTATGCATCCCTGAAGGAAGCCTCACCATCTCCTCCTAGAGAAGGAAGGTTCCTTAGGCTCCAAAGTCACAGAACAAGAGCTCATAGACCTCCCACCCACCCCGAAAGATGTTGAAAAGCATCTCCCTTCACACCAGGTACAACTGCCCCTTAGCGAGTCACTGCACTGATATGGGCTTTGGAGGAAAGAACCCCAAGAGGGCAAAGCCTCCAGGAAAAGCCTGCAGACTTTGTAAAGCTCTTGTACACACAGCGACCCGGCAACCACGTCTGGGCTCTCAGGCCAGCTGGGTTCTGTATCTGAACGCCCGCTTCAGGGCCCAGCGGCTCACCCACTGGGGTCAAGAAGGAAATTCCCCACCGGCAGCTCAGCCATTCACGCGTCCTAAGGAAAACTCCGGAGTTACCCTAGAAGCAGTTATCAGTGCCCAGCATAGCAACTGGCGTACAGACGGTACCTGGGAGAAACTAACCAAGCGGGGCAGAGTTATCACCTGTTAATCTGCCCCATGAAAATCCCAGTCTCTCCCCTGACATGGAACTGGCACTTCCTGAGTGCAAAACCACCACAGAAACTCTCGAAATACCAACTGCCATGGAGGAAACTGGCCAGTGTGAATCAGCCCACGGGGCTTGGATCTACCTTCTCCGTTTCCACAGACTCTTCGAATCTGGAAACCACATCTACAGCCCAAGGCTGGCTGCTTCTCACGGAGCAGTTCACCTACGCCAGGTAGCACCGCCCTCACACATCCCCGTGCTGACCTCTGACCTCTGACACCTACACACTTATCCTCAGTGGCCTTCCCATCCTCCCGACCTCCTTCAGAACCTCCCTTTCCACGTGGGAGTGATCTCAAACACGCAAGGGCCAACTATTCCCAGGCCCCGGGGAGATGGTTCAGTGTAGCTGTGAAGAGCGCGGGCTCTGGAATCAGAAGAACGTGATTCCGATCTCACCCTTGCTTCTGTGCGACCAGGAGCAAGTGAATCTCTGAACTTAAGGTTCCTCAGCTGTAAAACCCACCTGGGGGGTTGTTGTGAGGATTAAATGTGTATTTAAGGCTCTTAGCAGAAAGTAAGATGGAGTCCCCGCCCTCAAGGAAATAAGGGTCTGGGAGAGAGGTTTTTCCTAGTTTAACCTTATCCAGCACCAATTACTTATTTAATCTGCTGACAAATCACAGGTCTCCTGTTTGATGCTTTGTGTGAAGAAAGACATGAATTACCTCCCTCCCACACTCTCTGTGCTTCTCCTAGATGTCAGGGTCCGCACCGAGCTGATGGGTGCAGCACACATCAGCCTGCTCCCTGGAAACTGAGCTGAAACCGAAAGCAAGACTCCCTCCGAAGGTCAGAGGAAGGGGATGAAGACTTACGATAAATATACCAATGATGAATAATCATTACGTGCAAACCCACATGCCGGCTAGACTGGCAACAGTTAGATAACCAGGCTCGCCAGGCTGGCAGAATCAGTGAGAGGCGCCACCTGAGGTCAGGTGTGCAGCCGAGCAGAAGTCATGACAGGGTAGATGTGTCACACAGAAGAGGGGACAGAACTGCCATGGGAAAGTGGTGCAAGAGGTGATAATAAGGAGGGCGTCCTGGGGAGACAGAGCAGAGAAGCGCTTCTGTGTCCCCCAGACAGACAGCCTGCCGTCGGGCGGCCACACCTACACCCTTGCCCCTTGTCAGCGCTCCTTTCCCCCTCCAGAGAATGATGTCAGGATGCCATCACAAAAGTTGTGTCTCTGTCCAATTCTGACCTCTTGCCGTAATCCAGCGGGTGAGAGAGGGACTCTAATCCTCAATTTGGGTTTTGAACAATCACCACAACCAGTTATGGCCAAGGGATTTGGGCAGACACGCAGGTACTAATTCTAAAAGCCTGCCCCATCAACTTCAGACTACGTTATCCGTGGAGCTCAGAGGGCAACGCGGCCAGCAAAAAACGGTGCCACCTTATGTTAAACAGTGGCTAAGATGACAATTCCCAGCTGTAACAGTAAGTGCCGGAAGAACAGTGCAAGGCTCAGGCCTCTACCTCGCACCCGGTTCACACAGAACAGCAAGAATTCGTTGCCTCCAATACCACTCTGAGCATGTCTCTCCTGGGTTCCGGAACCTACAATGGCTCCCCGTTGAGTTGAATCCTCTTTGCAGACAAAGCACACTGTCCATAGGATCTCAATACATCTTTGTTGACTGACTGACTAATTGAAGTGCAAACTCTTCAGCATAAATCATAGTCTGTCGGCCCATCACCTCACCACCCTCATTTTTCCACATCCCTCATCAAGACCACACTTGGTCATCCATCCCCATCTTCAAGCCAACACACCCAAACTGCCTTCACCAGCGGCTTCTGGTTCCCATTCAAAACTCAGCTCTCCACAGAAAGTAGATTCGTGATTGCCTAGGGCTGGGGGCGAGGAGTAGAGGGGGATTGAAGGTGATATACAAAGGGTATGGGTTTCTTTTCGAGGTCATGAAAATGTTCTAAAATTGACTGTGGTGATAGTTACACATATTTGTGAATATACTAAAAACCATTGAATTATGTACTTTAAAACTGACTAAATTGTATGGCATGTAAATTATATCTCAATAAAGCTGTCACACATCAAAAAACTCAGTTCTGGACTCATGTCCTCCAGGAAATTTTCCCTCATTCATGAATAAGGATAATTTCACTCCAAAGAGGAGAGAAGAAGGAATCATTCACTCAATCGTTATTAATTTACACATCAATAAACATCTATTGATCATGACGAAAGGCCAAGTACAGTGCTAGACAGTGAAGATCCAAGGATGAAACAGACAAAATTGGACTCAGAGTACTGGCCCCCAAGGTCTTTGCTAACTTCACCGTTTTCTCTACTTCTTTCTTCCCAGGATTAAGGAAAAGAAAGGGGTCTCCTGATTCTCTTTATATTTTCATCTTTGTGCAGTTAAAATCCACAAGCTGAGGCCCTCTCTTGACCCCGTGCCTTCTACCACATCAGACAGAATTGCATCGCAGGCCTGAAAGGGGCTTTTCTCTGTTGCAGAGAGGTAGACTTGGGGTGGGGACAGTGAAGAGGAAGGACGCTGTGCTGGGCCTGGTGTGCTAATCCCCCTAATCCAAGCCTGAGCTGGTCACTTTCCAATCATTATATCCAGAACGTGTAACGTGTGAGGAGTCCCAGGTCCTGCTCCAGGACACGTGAGTATGTAACCTATACTCTCAAGCACACATCCACTCCATGTGAGCCACTCACAGAATGATGACAATAATCCTTCCCCCTTGCACAGCAAGAGGACGTTTACAAAACAGTTCCACGTGTATCACTTGAGACCTCCCACTAATCCACAGATGGAGAAGATGAAACAGAGGTGAAGGGAGGTGTCCAAGGTTCCACAGCGAAGCAATGACAGAACTTAAATTTAAACCCAGGTCTCCTGACTTGAGTTCCAATTCTCTTTGTGCCCTATTGCCTCTAAATGTCAATTCCTCCTCAGGGAATCATCTTGGCCATTTACAAGCACCCCTTCACTTGACTGCTTCTTTTCTTTCCAAGAAGCCTTCTACTTCCAAGGCCTAAAAGAGATGGGTTTTTGTTTTGGCCACAGTCGAGATAGAGTCCAACAGGAGGCAGTTTAACAGTGGTTAAGAGTAGAGATCTGAGTCAGACAAATTTGGGTTTGAATCCAGAGATTGTCTTTTTATACATATGTACATATATTCTTCTAATCCAGCAAGCCGCCATTGAAAACAACTGCCATCTGGGGGTGTGCTGTGCCATGCGGCTTGTGGGATTTTAGTTCCCCGACCAGGGATCGAACCTGGGCCTTGGCAGTGAGAGTGTGGAGTCCTAACCACTGGACCACCAGGGAATTCCCCAACTGCCAGTTTTTAAACTACTCCTCGAAGGTGAAAACCCTTCCTGATTTAAAAGTATGTTTCCTGCTCCAACAAAAATGAAGATTCCACTAAAATTTTTTTTTGCCCACACGGCTTGCAGAGATCTTAGTTCCTGGACCAGGAATCGAACCCGTGCCCTTGGCAGTGAAAGTGCAGAGTCCTAACCACTGGACAGCCAGGGAAGTCCCTCCACTGCACCTTTAGACAACTCTCAAAACCAAGACAGACTTCCCTAAATCTAACCAAACCCTCCCCTATCCCTTCCCTGGCTACCAGCGTTAAGAATCTTCCCCATATGCTGTCCTCAGTATACATGGCAGAATCTCAGGATCAAAATAGGGCCTCTTTTAGGGTTTCTCACATTTGAGGGGAAAGCTGACAAACACGGATGAACTATTTTAGTTCAAGATTAGCTCCCACCAAGCTTGCCCCATTTCCCTCTACTCTCTGGAAAAGGTGACAGGATGAAGTAAGAGTACAGAAAGAATTGTTATCCTCAGGTCCCCAAAAAGCCCGAGAACCAAGCTTTACATCTGCGCCTGCAGGGATAACCACATCCAGTCATTACAACCAAAAAAGAGAAAGGAAGCCTGGCAGGCTTAAAATGCTCATCATCTGTGTAACCCAGCCCAATTCCTCAGCGCCCCCTCAACGACACATCTCACCCTGTTCTTATGCCTTCATCTGTACTGTTCCCCTTTCCTGATCTCATGCCCCTGACATTATATTCTTCCTGTTTTCTACTACTTTTCTGTACGTGTTGTGGTTTGAGCCTCTTCCTTCCAGAAGTCTTCTGTACCACATGGCACACACAGTACATGTCTTCCAAAGATTCCATCTCCTCAATCCAGGGAAACTCACATGCCGTAATTTCTTATCCAAGTCTCCTCCCATCCTCCTTCTCAACTTCCACATCCCCACACTCTACCCAGCTCTACCCACCCTCCCTCCCTGCCTCCTGGCCATAGCACCATTAGCTGGTACCAGACTGAACTCACAAGAACATCCAATAAATACTTGTTGAACTGAAATGAATGGAATTGAATAGACTGGGAGGAGGAGTCCCGGGGAAGGTGGCCAATCACTTGTCTGCCCCACGCAAAGGCACAGACCACTGTTAGGAGACAGGGCCCTAGAGTCTGAAGGTAAATGGGTAGGGTCCAAGACATCAATGAGCCATTGAGGACTGCCCCCCCTCCTCCACCAGGCAATGGCCTTGGCTCAAACACAACCCCTGGCCAAGGTTGTGTGGAGCTGCCCTATGGTCTTCTACACCAGTTCTCTGTCTAGGGAAAGCAAAATTCCCGACTACTCAGATGCCACATTTATCCAGACAAGAAGTAGCTGGCACAAACCATAATGGTGTGGACCAGGCCTAGATGTCTAAAGATTCTGTGTGATAAGAAATGTGACTCACTCAATGTGAATACTCCGCCACCTCCTCTACACATGGGGGCCAGGAAAGGCAACCGGGGGTGGCCAAAAATAAAATAATAAAAATTGAAATGGAGCTTAGAAACTGAAGTCTGAGTGGAGGAGCCACTTAACGTCTTGCCTTCTACGATCTCTGTCTGTACAATGGGACTGACAGGAGTACCCATCTCAAAGAGGTTTCGTGAAGTGCTCATCATACTGACCGAGAATGATAAGGGTTCAATAAACATCAGCTGCTATGGTTGTTAGTATTCATGTTGCTGTGAGGATCCAATGGGATGGAACGCAGCATGAAGCCCCGAGTACGGGTGTAATGGAAAGTCACCGGCCCCCCGGCCGGGACTGGGGAGATGGGTGACACGTGGGGAAGCCGTCCACCCTGGCGAAGGGCTCCTGCAATCCTCGGCGAAGTTCCCCGGGGTGCCCTGGGCACCCCCCCACCCCACCTCCCCGACGGCTGTGGGGAGGCCGGGGGAGGAAAAGGGAAGAAGGCTGGGGCGGGACAGGTACGTACCTGCTTTCGCTGCACTCCTTCCGCTCACTCACCCGCAGCCACTTGCGGAGGAGGAAGCGTTTGCGGCGCGGGGAAGCGCTGGGCGTGGAGCAGTTGGACCACGGGGTGTCTTCGTCGCTGGAGGGCGTGATCTCGATGGACGGCAGCTGCAGAAACTCCTTGCCCGGAGCCAAGACGCCGGGCAGTTCCCGGCTCAGCCCGGCCTCCAGGCTCGGCTCCTGCACATTCTTGGTGCGGCGCATCTTGAAGCGCCGGCGGCGGAGCGTGGGGGTCGACGAGCTGGACCAGACCCGGCTGCCCTCGGGTGCGCCCCGCGGCTCGGGCACCTGCAGGGCGGGCGGCTGCAGGCTCTCCATCATGTTGGCCGCCGGCATGGGGCCCGGCGCCTCCGCCCGGCGCCTCGCCGCCCGCCTGCCGCGCTCCCCGCCCCTCGCCCGCGGCGCCCGGCCTCTCACGTTAGGAAACGCTCGTCGCTCGAGCCGCGAGCGGAGCAAGTTCGTCTCCCGGAGCGCCGCGCGGAAGGGGGGAGCGCGGGGGAGCGCGGGGGCCCGCGGCGCGACCGCCCCGGAGTCTAACTCGGCCGCCCGGCCGCCCTCCGGGGCTCCCCTCGCGAGCCCGCTGCTTCTCCTTCGGCGGCGCTCCCTCGCCGGCTGGCGGCGGCCGTGCCCGAGCGGGACTCGGCGGCCCGGGCCCCGGCGGGGGGCGGCTCGGCAAACTCTCAGCGGTTTGCGTTCGGCGGACTAGGCTGGGGAGCCGTCTTGGCGCTGCAGGGAGGCAGAGAGCGGGAGGAAGAGGCAGAGGGAGAGAGAGAGAGGAAGCAGACGCTGGATGAAAACAAAAGAGGAGGAGCAGGGGCCGAGGAGCGGGGGTCACTGCTGTCCAGAAAGGGCGTGCACAGGCGGCGACAGCTAGCGTAACTGTACGCGGGATCCCTGGGGAGGGACGCCACCTCCGAGCCAAGGCTGCTCCAATCAGCCGAATGAAATAGGATCACAGCCCAAACTTTCTCAAAGCGACTGCTGGCCAGGCAGCTCTCATTAATCTAACTGCCTGCTCTTTCTTTGAGGGGGAGCAGGGGAAGGGAGGAACCGAGGAATTCAGTCCTGACTCGCCAGGGCCACCCAGGATACAGGGTTGAGGGAAAACTAGGGACTCGTGGGCTGGATCTCCTCTCCTGAGAAAGGTGCTTTCTCTGAATAACTTGGGGTGCAGGGGGGTGGGCACAGGAAGCCTGGGAGGGAGAGGGAGACAGCAAGGTTCTGGAGACTGCTTCCAAAATGACAGGCTGAGAAGAGAGGACAGCAGACATTACATATGGAGGGAGGACAGACAGTAGGACCTGAGAGACACAGGACCAGTCAGGAAACGGGAGTGATCTCCGTGCATCTGGAGTGACCCCGTCAATACCAGAGCCCCATCCCAAGCACAGAATGAAATTAGAGGAAGGTAAGCACCCAGAAGGCGAAGCATCCAGCAAAGTGAGTCTCAGGGAGCTAAGGGCACTCCCTTTACGTTCCTGGGGGCTGGATCCAGTCTGCTTCAACCTGCAAGGGGCATGGACTGGGTCACAAAAAGTCTGTATGTCCCCAGGTCATGGAACCTAGGAAGTCTGGATCAGTCCTGTAGTGTCCCAAGCTATCCTGAACCCCTCACTCTCTAGACCCAGGTACCACCCCAAGAGATTGGCCCTAGAACTGATCCACCTTACCGAGGAGCCCTCTGTCAGGACCGAGTCTAAAGCAGCCCAGCTCCTAGATCATAGACTGTTACCGCCCATCTTTCCTCCCAGCCCAGCGCATGTGCCTCTCCAGTAAGTCCTGCACGTGAGAACCAAAGTAGAGATGATGGCTTTCAAAGAGACCAGTAGGAGTACAAATAATGCACCATTAAGTCCACAATGCAATTCACCCAGTCCTCTCTGCCCCTCTCCGGGAGTCCAGTAGGGAAACAATGCCCAGCTTCTGTGCCAGCATGAAGGTCATGAGAACATTTCACAAGTGTCCCAAAGCTGAGGAAAAAATCACATTCCCAAAGACCACCAGAACTCACTGTAAGAAAATATGTCCCTGCAGTTCAAGTGTGACAGCTGGCCATGGGTCCACCATGCCCTGCAATGACACAGGTGGGGAGCTCAAGGCATTGTGACCCTGCACAGCCTCCATGAGGCCAGGAATCTGAGGGAAGTATGTTTTGCTCAGGGAGAGAGAGAGACTGAAGCCAAAAAGCCAGAGCCAGGCCCACCTGTAAATGACTCCCTGGAACAGCGGGCCTGTCTTATTTCTGACTCTTCTCCACATCCGGCCCCTGGCTTTCTCAAGGGTGGCTTGGAATCACTCTATTTTAACTCCTGGTTGTGTCCCGGAAAGAATAAGCTCCTTCCCATCAGGTGTCAGGCCTGGCAAGCAGCAGGATACTGCCTCCGGCTCCGGGAATGCCAAGGAAGCCAGGCTGTCCCTCCAAACTTCAGGGTTCGGAGCTAAGCCACAGAGCTGCTCACTGCCTTGGATTTCCTCCAAAGATGAGCGGGTTGCCTGGGATCTGGTAACTTTTCAGTTCAAGGAACCTGCTTGTTAAGGGGGGCTGTTGAACTAAGAGAGCGGAGTCTCAGGTGTTTAAGGGGCAAAAGGAAGGTGGGTGGGCTCACTACCGTTCACTGGGAAGCCAAAAAACAAAACAAGATGGAACAAAACAGGAGGGTGCACAGACAGGGGCCAGAAGGTTCCATGGGTATTTTGGGGAGAGGAAGATTCAGCAAGGGGAGCGGCCCCCTTAAGGGGACCGTGCGCCCTTTGAATTTAAATGTACGCCCCTTGAAAGGAAGAAAAGCAAGCAGCTTCCTCCTCCCACACACTTCAGCCCCTTTTCCACCCACAAGAGATGCTGGACCTAAAATCTAAAACCCTATGAGGTTTAATTTAAGCCTTGTGCCCAGCAGTAGTTGAGAGTGATCATTTACACTTCTCCTGGCCTGAGGGAAAACCTCCTCCACACTAAGTCTGCAACGGTTTCACTTGAGAAGCAGATACCCAGAGTACCTGAAGCCCCAGCCACTGTCCTAGCTCACCTCCACCTGCAGTCTCAGCTTAAAGAAAAGACCATACTTGTCACCCAATAAAGCCCTACTCAAAACACATCCACCAGAAACTAACACAACATTGCAAATCAACTCTACTTCAATCAAAAAAAATTTTTTTTTCTTTTAAAACACATCCCCATCCCACCACCCTCCACTGTTTCCTTTCCACTGTGGCACTGTCAAGGAAGATGATAAATGGGACACCAGTTTGAAAATGAAATGCCCTCCAGCTGCAAGTCATCACTGCTGTGAAAACTACACACATTGAAGGAAGTTTGTCCTTCCTTTGATTCTGTCCAGTGTCCTGTGTGTTTTGTTTGTAAAGCAACCTTTACACTGTCACAAAGGCTTTCATATGTAATATTTTATCTTCCCAGTGACCCTAGCAGTGAGAAGGACAGATGTTATTACCCTCATTTTATAATTTATTGAAGTGAGGCACAGAAAGATATCCAAGGTCAGAGATAAGAACACAATAACTGATCCATGACAAAGCCAGAACTTGAACCTGGGTCATCTGAAGCCACTTAGAGGCCACCCAAATCTCACCAAATGCATCAGCTCTGGAAAGCAGGTCCCTTGGAGCACCAGCATTTTACCAGCCCTGATTTTAGTTGGGTATGTCATGAAACGACGTGTAGCTATTCAGTTCCATCCGTTATTTTACAAGTGTGGAAAGGGAAGTGCAAAGTTCTGCAAAACAATTTCTCAAAGGAGCTGGTGTCAGGGGGTCAGGACTAAAGAGCTTCAGAATCTGAGCCACTGCATTCCTCCCAAGTCCCCCCACCCTACCACTTCTCTCCCATATTTCACTCTCAGCCGACTCGGCGGTTCCCTGGGAAACTGCCCTCACCTCTGGCTCTCCAGACAGGTGGTGCCAGGCCAACCAGGCCTCCCTGCCCCCAGCTCACAGCCAGGCCTCTGACTTTAATGAAAGGAGCTCATATTACCAAGCAACTGTTGTTTATTCTCAACTGTTCAGGCTCCCTTTTCCTGCAGACACAGGACATCCAACACCTGTCTATTACTTCTGGAGCCCCGCAAACTCCAAAGTCCATTATTCAGCAGAAACTTCCAGGAGGGAACTTAAGTGAAAAATAGCAGCTGAGAAGCTAGATTTCTCCTGGGTGCCCACCCAAGTGAGTGGGAGGCAGAAGGGGCAGGTCACCACCCACCCACATCCCTCCAGCCCCAGGGATGCCAAGAGCAGGCAGCTCCCCATAGCACGGACAGGCGTGTCCCCTCCAACGCG